>NC_060880.1:36975610-37316860 GCF_021901495.1 Neodiprion virginianus
TCTGCAGTTACCGACTTGATCGGATGACTCGGTTGGTAATGACAGAAGACCTTCATTACTACCGACCACGGTCTTACATACAGGTCTGGTAACTCCGGCAGTTTTGAGTGATAGGGGGTGTCACCGTTAGAGAGGCACAGGGTCTTGTTTCCTATCCATCCGCTAGGGGCGCCATTGGCCCGGGGTATGATAGATATAAATATATACCGATAAGATAACCTGCTCATCCAAGTTTTTGACAGTTCATAACTCAGTGTAAAGTGTGTAAACGGTGGATCATCTGCACAAGATCTCAAACTGTCTCAAAAGTTGTGAGCCCTCGCTTGATGTTCATGGATTTTATTGACTTAAACATTTGAGGATTCCGTTGAAATAAAACAATTATCACGCCCGCCATGGAATGCTAGTAAACATCTCAATCATTTTTTATTCGCATCTTTCTTCATTTTTGAGTGTTATTCAGGATTGTTGATTCTGAAAAATCAGCTGTTCGGATCTGATTTATGATTAACTCACCCCGAGGGGGCAGCGCTGCAGACAGCGAAAGTGAGAACCACGGTTTTGCCTCATTATCTGAGTCATTCCCCACCCTACTAGTTTTCGGACCTGTATGTAAGACCGTGCTACCGACGCAATAACTGCTGATCATGAACGCTCCGTCGACTCGGCTGTCTCTAGTCTTCTGAGTTCGTGATTGATTCACCATAGCTGCGTCAAAACCGTAGTCGAAACGGCAAAATTAGCGTAATAAACGGAAAGGATTTGGGACACGTTTCTTTACAGTTGCTGACAAATTCATTGTCTAGAAAAATGGTGAAGTTAACACCGGAATTGATCCAGCAATCGATGCAGTACATAAATCCTGTACGAGATCGAGAATTGGACTTGAGAGGTGAGAATGTTAACGGTTTTTCAAACGACGTTGCGCTGCTTTGGCGTAACTTAACCTGAAAAATTCAATTTTTGCACCGGTTGTTGCTGAAAATCTACTTTTTTTATTACAGGATATAAGATACCAACGATAGAAAACCTGGGGGCCACCTTGGTGAGTATCAACGTTCAAGAAATAAACAAGAACAGAAAAAGAGATTAACTTGAGGTCAGAATTGATTCCAAATATATGAGAGTTGAATTATGATGGAAGAAAGTCCGTTTTTGCATGCATGTATAAAGCAATTGTTGGGGGATGAAGAGCATTTGTTTCTGTACTTCTAACATTGGCATTATGTATTATGGTTGCCTGAAGTCGAACAGTTTGATTCAAGCCTTTGGGCTTCGAGTTCAGAGTTGGTGAAACAAAAGAGTGCTATTGATGCATTGTTAACAGCCTATATTTGTTCCAGGACCAATTTGATACAATAGATTTCTCTGACAATGACATCCGAAAGCTGGATGGATTCCCGTTGTTGAAGAGACTGAAGACCTTGTTCTTCAACAATAACAGAATAGTCAGAATAGCCGAAGGCTTAGAGCTCTGTATTCCATCGCTGGAGGTGCTTATGCTTACCGGTAACATGATACAGGAACTGGGCGACTTGGACCCACTCATTCCGCTGAAGAATCTTCGGAACTTGTGTCTCCTGCAGAACCCGGTTTCCGCCAAGCCTCAGTACAGACAGTACGTCGTCTATAGATTGCCACAGCTCCGTCTTCTCGACTTCAGGAAGATAAAGCCAAAGGAAAAGGAAGCAGCCATCCTCTATTTTAGAAGCAAGAAGGGCAAGGACATGGCCAGAGAAATAGCCAAGAAGGCCAAGACCCTTGTTGCTAACAATGGCACCCTAAGCAAACCACCCACCAATGCTGAAGAACGCACAAAGATCAGAGAGGCCATCACAAAAGCTTCGTCACTTGAAGAAGTTCAACGATTGAGCAAGTTACTACAAGCTGGTCAATTACCTGGCGAGGAATCTTCACAGAATGGTATGGAAAACTTTACTAAAATTGTTTGTACGCCTGGCCTCGGAGCTTGATTAGAACATCGTAAGACTATTCTAGCAAATTGAGTTGCGAATGAATTTTTTTCCAAATAAAACATCGAACTCGATACTTATTTCAAAATCAATTTTTTGCAGATGAATATAGCGCTTGTTTATGCTCGCGGGCTACTAATATCTCCTATTTTTCAGGCACCCCACAGCAGCCAACGCCAATGGAGGAGGAGGACGATGAGTGAACGAAATTGAGGGATAAATGTTTAATAATCCGTTTACCGCATTACGAATTAAGTTCTTTTTTTTTATAAGGTTACAGCGTAATCCCGTAAGTATGCATTGCCTCCTGATCAACGTTTGTAAAATGAAATATGTAAAAAAAAAAAAGGTTCTGCATATTAAGCTAATAAGAAGCTATACACTACACAAAATACAGTATTATCCATTGGAATGTATGGATAGAAAGCGATGGAAAACCGAAATAACGGTTCATTGAAAATTCTAAAAATAAATTACTCTTTGATTGCAATGAAACAAGGTTCGGAAGCGATTTTACCTGAACGAAATTTTCTCTGTAATGTTTCTCCGCTGATTCTAATGTAAATCTCTGTTTATTTCAGCGTGGTTCGAATAAAACACATTGTTTTTCACATTATAAATTGTGTCTTTTAATACTTATTACCATCCAAAGTTTCCCAACAACTTAATTTGCTTGCAGAATTTCATCAAAACTAACCACAAACTAATATTAATAGTTGATATAATCTTACGGTTTGCATTGATGAAAATTCATGCGTAAATCAGTAGCTCAAAGATCTTCTGAATTCCACATTATCACTCAAGTTTAGGCGAACCGTTCGCGTCTGTAACACAACTTAAACTAAACTGGAGCATACAAAATCAGCTTCGAACCGTTGTAAACAATTTTTGTTTTGATTTTCCCCACTCTAGGGTCCGTTCGAAGCGTCGAAACTCGGATTAGCGACTTAGACCGCCTGAAGGTAAATTACAAGTCATACACAAACGTAAGACCCGCTTGCATTTCACGGTTACGTAAGGAGCGTCAACAGATGTCAGCACTATACAGCCAGTTCGTCAAATTCCTCCAATCCGCTATAGGTTTTCTCCGTTCCAAAAATCGGAGAATTGTTAAAAAAATAAAATTTGGTGGGCTCGGAAAAATGGGGAATACGTACGCGCACTACGTTTCTCACCCGGACACGACACCGGGGATCGATATAGAACCGAGTTTTGATCCTCAGATTGGTTTTGCGAATGGGAGAAAACCCAGAGGCAAGTAAAACCTCTCCAACCTAACCTAACCTAACCCTAAACTCGTCCTTGTTGGCAGTTTATACACGAGAGAAATTGAAAAATGAGTGAAAATTGAACGTACCTCTGTTGATGTCGGTCGAATCCGCTCCTTTTCTGCCTTTGAAACCGTTGACACCGTTCACCGACTTTGCTCGCAAAATATCCACCTTGTTTATCTCGATCAGCAATCCTATGACATAACCGAATATGCGCACACCTTATCATTCATCATACCCAGTGTTCCAAGAGAATCCAATGCTGTACCCCGCAGCTCATTCTTGCTCTCGCACTTCATGCGGAGAGACTGAGCGATGCAACTGCCCTCTTTTCCTCGAATTTCTTATGCTAGATTTATCTCAGAGTGCAACGTTAGGAAAATCGAGAGACAGCTAGTGTAGAAGACTTGTTTACACAAGTACTCATGCTAATTGTTATTGCCAAATACCTTCCTGAATTGTTATCCTAAATCTTGGTAGTTGTGGCAATATCCTGGTATTCTTGGCTCCGTAGATAAATCTGTGAATCTTACCAGTTCTCCTGTTAAACGTCACAGGTAATCCGAGGGTTAATTTTACAGTCCTAGTGAGAAATCGAGATTCTTGCCTAGTTCGACTATCTGATTTTTCTTTCTTCAGTTATGGTGGCGACTGAGGAGGAAATGCAATCCGCTCGTCTTCCCCAAGACCGTCGAGACTACTGTGCTCACATATTGATCGATTATCAAGCCTGTCGAAAGGATGTCTGGCCTTGGGCTGTGAAATGTGCTCACAAAAATCACGAGTATTTAAACTGCGAATACGAAGAGTAAGTCCAGTCAAGTAATTACAGGCCTTTTTCAAATGTTCCTCAATAATGTAAGGGGAAAAGATCTTATTAGGGTTTTTACTGCAAAGTTATAACAGCAAATTATATTTCTTTTGTTGTATCAACGATAAAAAAAGTAATTTTTCCTATACCGATGTACGTGAATTTAAATTTCAATACGAATTACTATTATTGGTTGTTTTAGTTATCCTTTAATTATTAACTGAGTATGAAATCTTTTGTCCTTAGAACTTGTGGTTTTCTACATCATGTTTTGTAATGCGAGAAAGAAAAAATTGACCAATTCGATATGAAACTATTTTCATTCCAGTTACATCATCAGAATGAAGGAATACGAACGTGAACGCAGACTTCTTGAGAGACAAAAAAGAAAGAAGCAGGCAGAAGCAGCCTAGGATGAATTATAGTTGATCATGAATTGAATCACAAATATTTCTGTAAGCGCAGTAGCGAGTAATATATATAAATACGGTGTTCAGTTTCTTTATACATAAACGCATCGTCGTCGATCACGTCGTGTACATACAATAAAAAACTAAAATTAAAAAAAAAAAAAACAATCTGTGATTCCTTTTACAATACGTTATGTAAACAAATTTCCTTTATTCAAGTCGATCTTTTATTCTACAAGTACCTTGTTTCCATAATATTTTCGTCAAACTGACTTTGTAATTTATTGCTAAACTATTGTAAGTCGTCGCTTGTACGAATAATGCGCTGTCTGCCAGTGACCCTTAAATCACTTTTTCACGGGCTCTTTGTCAAAAATCCACGACAGCACATTTTTGCCTGGCTAAAATGTAAGCAGCACAAAGACAACTTTCAAAATATATTTTAAACGGCTCCGAGGTACAGTAACATTTATTAACGCCTTAACCTTACGGCTAACTTGTTTTCGGTCCGAAAAAAAATGCGAGTTCAATTCTGTACGAATTATGTGATAATATAACTCGTATAGAATCGGAGTCGCATTTTATTTTGGACCGAAAACAAGTTAGCCGAAAAGTTAAGACATTAACGTATATGACTGTAAATGATGATCAGTCTACAAGAGGAGAGGACGCTTTTGAAAAACTTGAAACGCCACGAAAAAACCAATATGGACGGAAAAGTTGGCGACACACTTGCTACTTAATTTCGTCTCGTCGATAATTTTAGGGACTAAAAATGCAACGAGCACTTACACAGACGCAGTGAAACGACGACGCAAGAATAACTCGAAGTGATAATATCACCTTGGACGGGATCCCAAAACCCGAAATAATCAAGCTTGGAAAACGAGTTTGTATAACGACTACGAATTGCCTATAATGATTTGTATTACTTCATATATTTTATTGAAAAAAAAAAAACAATTCATGACATGTATAGAAATATAGTATGTATTTACAGAATAGTTTACATTTATACATTAATTGTTCGTATTATATTATAATTATTACTTTTCATAAATAGAATTTTTATAATCCGCCAGAGTTTCTCGTTTATTAAATAATAATAATAATAATAATGATGTATAAAAAAAAAAAAAACGAAGAAAAATTACGAATCGGTCAACAGTCGACCCGCGGGACTGATTGGTTTATAATTCGCGAGGATTGAACTACTGCGCATGCCGCAAAAATCCTCACATTACTGTTGTGGACAAGTTTCAATGAGCGTCACTGCACTTCGTTGTGCGAATTCAAGCGGTGGCTGCATCGCCCCCGTAAAAATCGATAAGGCAACGCGGGTTTTCCTTATCGCACAACGTTCGCGAACGTCTTTCGGTCAGCGTTACGATAATCCTATCCACCCCTAAAATTTCGTTATCAAGAAAACGAGCGTGTAAACGCTTGTATCTGTAACTGCAGATTATACAACTCCCTGTACACGATACGTTTTTTTCTTTCGTCGGTGAAACTTCATGCCAAAAATCCTGGTACGGTGATTTATTTACGGTGTGCGTATATATAAAGGTGCGTTCGTAAAATTATAAATAATTAAAATATATTGACTACATTCCTATGTTACATCGTGAGAAAAAAAAAATTGTGATTTTTTTTTTTTTTTTTCACTCATGCCTATGCGTTCATATTCATATGCATATTGTACATACGTGTATTAAAATCAAATTCCATCCTGTGAAAAACTTTTATATGCATACACACACACATGTATATATATATATATTTTATATATATATAAATGTATTACCGAGTATATTTAAAAAATAATATTTTAATTGTATTTTTGACCAAATTCTTTGTTTTTCTTCTGTCTTATATAATAGAAATAATAATAATAACAATAATAACAACAACAATAATAATAATAATAAGTGTTTTCTTTTTATTTTCTAATTCTTTTTCGCTTATTTCTGTCAAAACTTTTGCCGACGTCGCTGCTGCAACTTGCGGAGAATGTAGGTTACGTGTTCCAATGCGGGAAATATATGTGTGTATACATATACACAGTATGTGTTTTTATGCACCTATGTTTACGAAATATTGCACACATACACACAGGGCACATGTACACACTTGAGCAATTTCACAACCTGTATTGTATATCATTATTATTTGAACGACGATTTTTCATATTTCAATATTAACATTTACGGTTTATTCTTTCAACATTCGTCAGTGCTTGGGTGCATTTTTGTAGATTTGAAAAATTCACGTACTGATTCCTGAGTGATATTTTGCAATTCCGAAACGTGATTTTTCTTGTTTTTTGCCATTGAGCAATTGATATTACGTTAGTTGTCAGTTTTTTTTTTTTTTGTTTGTTTCACGAGACCTTTAATTACAGTAAAAATTAATAATCGTCATGGTAATTTCCGAATGATATGCAAATGACATTTAAGAAATACGAAGTTTAATTATACGTGTCAAATGCAATTTATGTATTTGTATACGTATAATCTATTACGTGTGTGGTACGATGATTCTATACGGTTTAATATTGAGCTCGAGTCTCGAATCTCTTGGCCATGCCTTACTTAAATAAGCCCGTCCGTATTAAAATCGCGGTATTTCATTACGCCTATGATAGTGATTAATGCATAACGTTATATTATTACATAATTTCTATATATATTTACAAAATTAGCCTTAAGCGTATGTACACTATACGTGTAAACTTAACGAAATGAATTTGCACAAAACATGCGGCGTGTAATCTATTACTTACTTGACGTATAAAATAATTTATGATTTATGGTTAATTAACGCTTATTTCTATGCTTGTGTTTATATATATTATAACATATTATATATCTATATAAATTGATCACACGTTAATTTGATCGGTATTATACGATGGGGTTTTCGGGATAAGGTAGAAAAGAAGTTAGGACGTGATGGGGAGAGAAAAAAAATCAAAATAAAAGAAAAAGAAAGAAAAAAAAAAAAAAAATGACAATGAAAATAAGGGAATAAGAATTGGCGCGCGCGTCTTTGAACTAATCTGATTTAACAGCCTTTTGTTGGATAGTCAGCTTCTTCGCCTGTGCTCTGCGGTAAGCTTGGTTGTAAAAGTCCGAGAACAGGACGAAGAATATTGTCGAGTGTAGGAGCAAAAGTCCGGCGACTAGTTTCGGGTATCCGCAGTCAAACACCAAGGCTTGGGTGCTGTGCACGAAGACGAGGAAAAATTGTACCTGAAAAAGAAAGGATAGAAAAATTTTTCACCCTTAATTATTTACCTTCTAAAATCGTACGCGATACGTAATTTCGCGCTTGCAAACATTTCGCACAAATTATATTTTACAACGTTCAATATCCGTTTGATACTCTTGCATTTTCACCTGCGCTTGCCTCTAATGTATTTGCATATTTGTACATACGTGTAATATAAGTACACTCGGAACGAAAGCGACTGTTTATTACGTCCAATTAATATTTCGAAACGTTCTGGAAAGGTTTTCGAGGTAAAAGGTATTAACCGCAGAATAAGTCACGCCCCGAGTGAGACAATTAATGCGAAATCGTCTATATAATGATAATAACAGTAATTATGCCAGTTTTCGATATTCTGCAACTGCATTCAATTACACACGCGCATAAGCGTATACGTAAATTTGTATGTATGTACGTGAACTTGCGCAGCTCCGGACGATCCGTGCGAGTCACAATGTATGCAATTTCTACATACATATTCATGACTAGATATTTTATAAAGCTTAATATCGTTGCAAAGGTCATGAAATTCGTATTCTCGCGTGCATGCGAAAAACCACTTTTGCCGTATATTTCTCAACACTACGCAATCCACAACAATAACGACGAATCCCGAAATGTTCCAACGTTAAAGACGAAATTATAATATGTAGAAATAAACGAGGATGAGGAATGGATGATTGAAAATTTATGTAGATTCTATTTTCTGTATTTTCGGTGACCGTAATGAAAATGAAACAAAACTAAAAAAAAAAAAAAAAAAAAAAAACAAGAAAAAATGAACGACGGTGTGAAAGCTGTTCTTTTTCGTTTTTTTTTTTTCAAATTGAGGTTACCTTGAGCGTGGCGCCACGTGGCCGATTTCAGAGTTTTTACGAGTCTGTCTCGTTCCTTCGTAAGACTTTGAATCGATTTAAAATTTCTCGTAAAACGATCGTGCCAGTGACGGAAAGTGCGCTCTGGTCAACTACGGCTGAAAAAATGTCGTAGAAATTTTTAATCTATTTATTTCACCGTGAGGTAGGGTTTGAGGTTATAGTTTCCAAATCGTGCGATCATCAATTCATACGATAATTTATCCGTCCTAGCTGATCAGAGCTCACTTCCTAACATTAAAACGATTACATGTCAAGAAATTTCGAATCGAATCGATGTTCTACGGGATAACAAGATGGACATTCGTAAAAACTCTGTAGTCGGTCACCTGACGCCAGCTTAACTTTGCGCCAGCTCAATGCGGCTTAACTTTGATCGCGGGATAGCCGCGCAGCCAGCGACATCTGGCGACGAATCGTCGTACCGACAGAGTAAATCGTATTATCACGCGTCGTAGGTGTTGCGCAGTCGCAAACATCGCCGCTCCGATTGGGCGGTTAAATTAAAACGCTAGCAAATTTCGCAAGCTTGCGAAATATTTCATAATTTCGACAGTGCATGCATGGTGTGGTAAAATTGCAAAAACAAACCTAATTGCGGTATAATAGTCGAAGAGGCGAGCGTAGGGATCCTGTTCAATCGTGTAATAATAAAGATCCTAATAAGGCCGGAGGCAGCGGCGGATAATTTTGTACGCCGAAGAGTAATTAGCGTAATTATGCGTTCGCGATAGACCCGCAGGGGGAGGGGGAGGACAGACGGAAAGGTTCGCTCCGTCAAAGTTTAGCAATTGGCGGGTGTGCGCGGGCACATTCCTATATTATGCACTCGTGTGAGGCAGGTTCTGTCGCGGTGCTGCAAAGGCAAACGGCATATCGGAATGCCGAATTATTACACCATCTCGGCTTGAGGCCGATCCGGCCTTTACGGAGAACCGCGGGCCTCGCAGCCTCCGGTTGGGTCCAGGTACCCAAGATCTTTACGGAGGCTGAACGCTCGTCTGCGAGTTGGTGCTGCACCAGCACCAGCAACAGCAGCTGATCGTGAGTCCTCGAGCGAGTAACGCGAGTTGAAATTGCTCAACGTCCTTACCGACATTTTTCACTTTCCCCGCCATTCTATCCTGTCCTATCCTTTCCTATCCTAGCCCATTCAATCCTGAAAGTCAGTACTCCGTCTCTTTCTCGAGAAATTCATCCAGGCTCTTTTGCACACGGAGATTGCTGCTGTAACGAAAGTGTCGAATCGCGCGATCGCTCGTCCGCGACTTCAAAGACTGTAGCACCGGCAGAAATCGGATAATTCGTTCGCTTTGATTATAATAATATATCGCGGACCTGTTACATCGCACAATGCAAACCGTCGCGAGTCTCGACCGTGCAAAATTCATTCACCTTGCGAAATAACCGCTGCGCCGCGAATTGTCTGGTCCAGTTTTTTGCCTCTCTTTCTACGAATCGACGCAGTCATTTTTACGGTTTATACACTTTCTGCGGCCCTGCCAATTGTCTCAGTGCGAATTTTGTTGCATTTTTCACGCCTTTCGTTATCTGTAATTTATTAGACGACAGCGCGTCATTCCAATTACCGAAAGTGCCATTCGGTGGCGGGAAATACAGCTGGCTACTCTGACTTCGTCGTATTTAGTTATAAAAGTCGTTGTTCACCGGATATTCTTCCCTTTATCAAGTTAACGTCACAACATAAAAGTCCCATAAGTTGCACGAGTTTTTTCTTGCCTCTCCGCGCATTCAGTTCACCCGAAACGATCAGCTGATCGTTCAGACCGGCGCCATATTTATGTAGCGATACACGTGATTTGGATTTTATCCAATCGTTTTAAAGTATTCCGGAGATTTTTCCACAGGATCTTTCAGCTCTTCTCACACGTCATTGCAATTTGGCGGTTTGCGAATGGCTTGGGAAAAATGTTGAATTAATATGGAAAATTCGCTTGCCGTTTTTTAACTCAATTTCTTTCTTCGTAAGTATTAAAAAACTCGTCACAAAATTTGCGAGATCAAATGAGCTGAATTCTTTCTACACTCGTATAAGGTATATGTTCTCGACTGTAGAACTAGTTTTACGCGCTCGAGTACAGAAAGAAAGAGATTTCTTTCAAGTCACGTCACGCCAGTTAAATTACGTCCGAGAGTCGTAGAAATTATACGGGATCGATGTCTCCTCGTATTGCGCAAATTTACTCGACAGAACCGAGTCAGCCAGCGTTTCTGACATAGAATTTTCATCCAGTTTCCTGACTTATCCTGGGATTCCGGTTCACAAATATTCTCCACCGATTCGGGATGCGCAATGAAATTGGCGAATCGTGACTCGGCGCACAGAAATCGAGTCGGTAAAAATCGCTTAGTCACCCGCACGAGGCTGGGAGTACAACTTTTACGCTATCGCAACTAGGAAAAGAGTGAACGTTGTCTCGAGGTGACCGAAACCGTTCGCCTTTCATTCTGAAACAACAGTTAATTCGGCGTTTTTATTGCCTCTAACAGTGGTGAAAGAAAAAAACTTACATTGTATAAAATACCTTTTAAAAATGAATGGGCCGTAACGTCCGAAGTGAAAAAACCGTCTCAAAATCGCCGTTGACGGTGAACACAAGTTAAAAAACGTTCCTAATGCGTAATTGAAATGAAACTGAATAAATTCGAACAACGTAAGCTAAGGTAGCGAAAATTTGAGAAATGATTTTACGCGATTAGAAAGATCAAAATTATTGAAATAATATGTTGTTTTTTTTTTTTTTTTCTTTACCTTATTTTCTTCATTACAGAGATTTTCAACGGTGTAATAAATCCTTTACTCAAATCCTAAACGACGCAGCGTCTGTTACTCTAATTTGCTCCGATTCGTTTTTATTATCATTGGCGCAAATGACGTTGTTGAAAGTTCCTTCTCTGCTCCTGATTTTCGATTCGAACGTTTCGGCCGAATCATCCTTAATTATAGTACTATATTCAACAGTCTTTTGCCAAACAAATTCCACGTTTGGAGCACAATATTATGTTCGCACAATATGTAAATTTGTAAATCGACGTGGATAAAATAAAAACGCGGCGCGAAGACGAATCAGAGTCGAATATTTGCGAGGGTAAATCGAACGGACAAGACGTATTTTCACCTTTCCTATTTCCTTAGTTTTCCCTACCGCATCGAGCAAAACGCCCCGCTTAAAACAATACCGTTTATTTCGCAACTCCGTATCGTTGAATTCCCGTTTATCCCTACCGTTTCTCATTTCGATTCCCCGTCTCCGTTCCGAGACTTGGGCGGCTGCCTTATACATCGAGTGTGTATTTTGATTATAGCAATCTAGACGATATTGCGAGGCGGCGTTCCTAATTCGCTCTACACACTCACAATCAGCGCGGTTGAGCAATGATTGACAGCAACCTTAAACCGCGTTATTCCCACCGCAGAACGATCGTTACTATCATTGTTGTGATTTTTTTCCATCTCTCCTTTTCTTCCTTATATCTTCAAAGGTACACGTCGCGTTTTTTTCCCCTCACTTGTCTCTTTTTATCCGACAATTACTTCTCCTCGTTTTCTATATTTCACACGCTCGCACCGTTTTGTCATACCAACGATCTTACAATGCGCCTGCCGCCTCGCCGAATCACCCTTTTTGTCTTCTTTCTACAATTCGTCAATCATATCTAGGTTATCGAAAGTACAAACCTCTCACTGCGGTAAAGCGGTCTAAACGCGCGCCGCTGCGGCAAAGTCGCGTGGCTTATTTAAACACAATTACTTCGCGCCAAAAACTTGCGCCCATGTAATTCCGTGCTGTGCGGTAATTAAGACGGAAGTAAATTTTTTCCAAAAGAAAAAAAACAAAAAAAAAAAAAAAAAAAGATAGAATAAAATTTATACCTTTCGACAGAAATATGTCGAGGTCGGTCATTAGTATGGCCGGTTCGCAAAAAAACCAAAAAAAAAAAATCACATATTTGTACGTAATTATTGCTTCTCATTCGATTCAATAAGAATTCACATTCCAGCTCAATTAATGTAAATTCAATCTTTGCGAGACTAGGAAAAACTTTCTCACATAGTACAGATAACTTGAATTCGAATACAGATCCTCTGTTTCCCTGGACTGTGCAGAATCGTCGGAAAAATTTCATCGATCCCCATTATCGATAAAATCCCCCCCGGCAATTTATACTCACCAACTGAACTGTGGTGAGGTGTTTTTTCCACCAGAGGTACTTTTGGTACTCGGGTCCCATCGCCGATAGCATGTAGTAGGCGTACATGACTACGTGAACGGCGTTGTTTATCAAATTTCCAAGTGTCCCGTGGCCCCCGGCGATGAATTTCACGCACACCCAAGTCTCGAGGGGCGTCAAAGAGTGATGGTAGAGGTGAAGGAACGACACCTGGCTGTCCTTTTTGCGTAGAACGAAGAATATCTGGAGAGGAGGAGAGAAGGAAAGAAAGAAAAAAAAATAAATAAATTAGAATCAAATAAAAGCAGAAGGAGAATGAAAAAAAAAAAAAAAGAAAAAATTATCATCGGGTGGATAATTGTTCATATTACGCTAAAAAGATGATTCGCGATAACTCGATGAAACGTGTTTGCATTACCGCAAATTTATTTCACCCGTTAACATTACCCCGTGCAAATTAACACCGTACGCAGGTTCAAACGACTGATTAATAGACGAGCTAACGTTTTTATATAAATATGTCAGCAAAAACTTGCGAATAATTTTTCTTCCATCTCACTGTATATTTTTGTATATATATATATAGTTGGCATGGAATACCTCATATATATCCCCGCCGATTTGCTTCATTATTTTTTATGTGATTCTACAACCTAAAAAAAGAGCTCACCATTTTTTTCAGATTTTTCTTCCGTACCATTCTTTTTTAAAAAATGTTACAAACCCTTTTATGGTCTTAAAAAAAAAAGCCATTTTTAGATTTTTTTACAAAAATCAACATAATTTCTAGGTCCCAAAACAAACATTTTGTGCCGTAGTTCAGAGTGGAGAATTGATTCATTGTATTTTTTAAATATTTTTTTAGAGGAATAATTTTTCTTATTTTGTATGTATACAAAACAGACGTTATGTTTGTAACATTTTTTAAAAAAGAATGGTTGGGACGAAAAATCTGAAAAAAATGGCGAGCTCTTTTCTCAGGTTCTAAAATCATATAAAAAATAATGAAGCAAATTGGCGGGGGTCAGGGAAAATGTCCTCTCAGTTGGCACGGAATGCGACATATGTACTGTTATCATTTACACCGATCGGTTAATAATATCCTGAGAAGCGATGTGATTAGCGTGCGAATCGCGAAGGCGAATAATTCGTATCATTACGCGCACATCAAATAAAGGTGTTACGTGACGAAGGGGAGAAGCGAAGTGTTTGCTCGGTCTCACCTTAAATCCGGCATATAATCGTGTATTCATAAATACCAAATTACTACATCCCAGACGTGTTGGTCTAAGCTTTGCGCAAAGAAAGCAAACTGATTTAACGAACACGAATAAGATTAGACAGCGGTCAGAGATGAACGAACGGCCAAGGTTGACTGTATTCGACTCCTCGCGCTGTTATAATAACCCGTCAAGCAGGCGATTCGTGTTCGTATCGTTAATTCGTCGGATGTTGGCTTACCGTGTCTGCGAATTCGGTAAATTTACTGATGAAGTACCACCAGCACAAATTGGCCATCCGCAAGGCGGACGGATTGTGAGAATAATCGACCGGCTGACATTTGTAGCTGTAGTCCAGCAGCCATCCCGACATCAGATGCTGTAATGGGAAAACCAGTCCATTCGTTTAGAGACTGTTGAAAGTCAAAAAAAAAAAAATAATAAAAAAAAAAAAAAAACTCCCGTTTTATTATGTTATGATTACCGAATTTTTTTTCTACCAGCCAATTTTATTATTCTGCAAGACGTCGGCATTGAACGAATATAATATTCACCAAGGGAATTTAACTTCGCTAATCTGTTCCGGCATCTCTTTATATTTCACACTGTAATTATGTATTTAAGCATCGGTTGTCACGGGATATATTTTATCTGCGATATCGACGACCAAAATAGTTGTGCATTAGTTAGCGAATTTCTTCTTCTTCTTCTTCTTCTTCTTTTTTTTTTTTTTTGTGTTTTTTCTTCTTATTTACGCATTCGTCATAATTTATTTCAGCTTATTCAATCGGAGAGTGTAAGACAAACGTCGGGGATATACCGAAATTTTTATCCACGACTGTATTTACGGTAATTTGCGTCCAAACGACACGATTGCGCGTTAAATTGCACATTGGCCGGATCCATTAAGAGTTCATGAAAAAATCAACATCCGTATAATTGGTAATTATTTTTATTGTTGTTAATATTAATAGCATCGTAAATTAGAATTGCCAAAAATTACCGATTTTTGGTTAAGCCGCTTATATTTTCCCGATTAATCGAGGATAATGATTATGTTTGAAACTCCATTAATCGACAATTATTATTCTTCACGATAGGTTTTTTTTTTTTTGTTTTTTTTACTCCCATGCATGACGCAGAACAATGTCAATTTATACGGTTAAAGTATCAATTATTATCATCGTCTTACTTACCAATCGTAAGTACCTATTCGATGCAATTAGTGAAAAATGAATAAATATTTTTACTTGAAATTGAAAAATACCTTGAATGAAACAATAGATTAACAAAAAAATTTTCCGCCATTAATACTAGGTACAGAAATTTACGTAACTTTGGTTTCATATGCACCGTTTAAAAAAAAAAAAAAAAACGAAACAATCGATTGTTCCATTAATTTTTACCGATTCAATCGAGTCGTGTTCGACTATTTTTTCGATTCGATTAATCGATGCATCGATTATTTTTAGATTACCAGCCGTCGCTTAAAATGGCATCGATATTTCTAAGGCTTTCGTTGTAGAAACTTGTGTGTATTTTAAAAAGTAACGGCAGTTTGTAATTTATTGATAATAAATTTATTCTCCCCTATTCCGAATTTTTTAAAATTCTTCTCTTCGGATCTTGTCGACTCTTTTTATCAAATCGTTGTTGTTCTCGTTGCATAGATATTAGTTTTTCTTCGCACGCGGGAATTAATCTCTCGACGATCTTGGAAGGCGCGCCATTATTGCTGCTACCGCTGCTGCTGGTGCAGAAAGAACGAAAGAACGGAGGCACACAAAGATACCGGCAAACGCACACAAATCACTATGCAGCCTTGAATATAGAAAGTCGATACAGGAAATTCCTTGGAGGGAAATATTGTTGCTCAAACTTTCGAGAAAAAGCGCGGCTTTGCATCGCCATACTTTATAACTCTTTGCCGGCTTGAACCTAATGATTTCGTATTTCCTAATCATCGTTTCATACGTCTCTGTGTATATGCGTAAGTTACAAGTACCTATACGCGTATGTAATTCTCAAGTGTGTTACAATCTCCGATGACGAATCGAAACCAAAGTAAACGCGGCAGGTGAAAGGTAAAAAAATGGAAGAATATAAGATGAAAAAGATGTCCACATTTGCGTTTGTTGGATGAAATTTTTTTTTTTTTTAGGAATTACAAATTCTGAAAGAAATTAGAGACTGTATTCGATCGATTCTGACGAATGGAATTTAATGCTGTTTTCAAAAATAATTGAACATTTTTTTAGGATTAATGATTATTAGGCGTGAAAAATCTTTTTCAATAATTTCCTACAACACAATTTCCGCCAATGACATTGAACGCGAATTAAAGACCATTAGTACTATGAGCAACAGAAACGATTCAATGGAAGTTAGAATAACAGGGATAAGTTATCAGAAATTTGAAAAACGGTTCTCTTTTCCCAATTTTCGATTCGGATAGTCCGACTGATTCGCAACCTTGAATAACGAATCTCTGTTTTCTACTCAATATCCGAAAGTCGGCCATGAACATACAAACACTGTTACTGTTGAATTGCGTGTAATTACTGTTTCAATGGCTATACTCTTACGGTTTTGGTTACGCACATTCCGAAATGAATGAGGCGTATTTTTTATTCTCATGTATTTCAACCGGTTCGTCGGTAATTATGAATTTTTAACCATAAGGAAAACAAGCAACTCGATTCCAGTTTACGACTCGTCTATGTCGTTAATTTTTTTTCACCTAACAGGCGTGTGCAAATTCGTTAAAACGCACCCGCGGACTTAACAAAATCCTCTCTAATAACGTAAGGTCGCGGTATGTATTTACAGTAAGAATGACTAAAAATAATCGATTATTTTTCAAACTCCATTATTTCTCCTCACAAACGGTTTTTGTTTTCTTTACTCTAACGAACGACGCGATGCAATAAAAATTTATGCGATCAAAGTATCAATTACCATCATTGTTTCACTTCCTAAGATACCTATTTGAAATAACAAGTGATGGAAAAGTGAATAAATATTTTCAGCGAAGCTACAAATTATCGAGAAAACTTTTCCGCTATGCATTGTTTAAAAAAAAAATAATTTTTACCGATTCAATCGAGGCGTGTTCGATTATTTTTTTCTAATCGATGCATCGATTATTCTCAGTTCAGTGGTAATCGGCAGACTATTTAGGTGTGGGAAGAGGTAAAGTTGAAGACTCGAAACAGTCACGGAGAGTGATGGAGCACGTTTACCCCTTACCATCGCCTCGAGTTAGCAAATTGCCACAAGAGTTACACCAGACGCAGTCAGTCAAGTAAAATTGGTATTTAAATTAGGAATTTCACAAGTTCGGCTGTACAAGATTCGGACGCCAAATGCGAATGAATAATCAACCATACCAGACGCTCGTCAAACTATCGTCCAACTGTCGTCCAACTGTCATCCAACAATCTTCCAACTATCGTCCAACTGTCGTCCAACTGTCATCCAACAATCGTCCAACTATCGTCCAACTATCGTCCAACTGTCGTCCAACTGTCATCCAACAATCGTCCAACTGTCGTCCAACTGTCATCCAACAATCTTCCAACTATCGTCCAACTGTCGTCCAACTGTCATCCAACAATCGTCCAACTATCGTCCAACTATCGTCCAACTGTCGTCCAACTGTCATCCAACAATCGTCCAACTGTCGTCCAACTGTCATCCAACAATCGTCCAACTATCGTCCAACTGTCGTCCAACTGTCATACAACAATCGTCCAACCATCGTCCAACTATCGTCCAATTATCGTCCAACTATCGTCCAACTATCGTCCAAGTCGACGGATTCACGGCATAAAGCGATCGCGAATCACACTCGTTGTTAATCGTTAAACCCTGGCGTAGATCATAATTAAAGGGTACGTGAAAGAAGCGACAAGCTGCAATACAGAAACCGTTCGCCGCCAGTGAAATGATGTTTTCGTTCCTCAAGAAGTCAGTCGGTCAAGGTTGCATCTCGTGATCTGTCCGTGCTACTTTCTTCCACGACGTTAACAATTATTATACCTATAGTTAGTACGCGGTTGTAACACGGAGTTCCAGCGGTTTACAAACTTGTCTCGCCGAGAAGTATAACTTGCGAACGAACGCACGCAATTACAATCGAAACCCGCCGAACGAGTCTCCTTGCAATGTTTGCATCGTGTATGATTCTAATTTTACAGCGTGAAAAAAATCTCTGTTTACCGTTGTTATACTGGGAAATATATGTAAGTTAGAATTATAACGGTTCGAATAACGTTAGAACTACATATGAGAAAATAGTGGTAATTTAGTAACCGTTTAGTATGCTTCAATACGGTTGTCGATGCTACATTTTCTGGTCATTGAAACGTCGAGTCCGTTTCTTTAGTTTACTGTATTCTTTTCGTTTGTGAACAACGGTTAAAATTATAACAATATCGAATGACCGTATAGTCGAAGAGAATGATAACCCTTTACATCAGATTTTCCGGTCACACCTGCCAAAGTTAATTTTAATTTTTTACCAGTGTTATGCGATCGATCGATTAATCGAATAATTCAGTCTTTAGATTGATCGTTTTTTTAATTAATCGATAAATCGACATTTTCGATTAATCATTTTCCCGAGGAATCGATCAATCAACGGTTTCGATTCATATACCGATTGAACTGAAGAATTATTATGAGACGATTAATCGTTTTTTCGATTAATCGACTAATAAAAACCGTCGATTAACCCTAACAGGTCACACTTCGTTAGAATCGTGATATCTTGTTTCAACGACGAGTTCTAAAAATCTAAAACAAATATCTACGAATCGTTTAAGGATCGCAGGAAAAGCTCTCTCAGTTCTCCTAACCAGAATTGATTGTTTAAATATTGTAAATAATCGGCAAACTTCCAAGAAAGTGCCAAAAATGTTTAACAAAGGTCTTTATTTAGCGTGAAGAATGGCGCGAAGAGGCTTATTTTCACGACTTATGGACTCTACGAGAGGTTCGAAGGATGTTTGGGGTAAAATTTACCCAGAGCGACCAATCAGGGTTGATCGATTAATCGAAAAAACGATTAATCGAACCTGCCGACCAATCGATTAATCGGATAGCGTTATTTTCTCAAGCTCTTCGTTAGCTCGCGATTTCTTACCTCGTACATCATCCCCAACGAGAAGAGGACCTGGAAGGCGTTGTAGGCGATAAGGGTGCCGCGAAGCTGGAAGGGTTTTTTATTCGCCATCACCCTCGGACCGAATATCGTCACGCCGTAGAGGTAGAGGACGACGATGAGGAAGGTGGGGATCGGCGAGTCCATAAGGGGCCAGTCGCTCACTCTTGGGTCCGATACCGTCGTCAGGATCTCCGTGTACTGATCGAGGGCCATCCTGACGAGGTATTCCGCCCCCATGGCGCCCCCGAAAGCTCCGGTCCTGTTCGTGTCCTGGATTTCATTGCGCGGCTCTGGCTCACGCTCCGCCACTAATTCTGCCGCCGCGGACGCCAGCTTGCCTGAAATTTTTTCAAAACTAATCAATCTCCTTTGTTCAGGGAAATTTTTGGAAACCGGAAGATCAAAAAATATTCAATTGTTCAAAGATTGACTTGCCCAAAGTTCATACAATTATAAAATTGTTATATTCGTATGGAGTACAAAGATGTATTTAAGAATTCTAAAACAGAATACACCGGGACAATCTGTTGAAACTTGAAAATGAACCGCGCATGCGCGAGTTTTATCGGCTGTTCGCGCAGGCTGGCCAATCCGAGTTTTCAGCTGTCGAACTCTTTCTGCCGGCGATGCGGTTGATACGAATTTTCGAGGTTAGAATCTCAAATAATCGAGGCAGCGACTCGGAAAGGTTTCGGAAGCGTTTGTTGTCGGGTCGGAAAGTTGATTCTTCGAAGAACGCTCGGAATTCAATGCTTACGCTCTTTGAAAATTCAAACGTAGACATTTTGCGTAGGTTGGCCCGCCTGCGTCGCGGACAAAATTATCGCTGCGGGAAGATTTGGCCGATCAATGAGATTTAATTATTTGGCGCATGCGCGGTTCATTTTCAAGTTTCAAGAGATTGTCCCGGTATCTACTGGGTTTATAAAGAAAAGATTAAATATCGATGTTTGATCGGTTCAGATCGTTTCAAAATCGATGATAATTTGGCAGATTTATAAACACCGTTATTTCGTAATGTGGACAATGTTACATATTTAATTTTGCAATCCTGCATCGACATTGATCGTACGAACACAAATGGCAATATTAAATCAACCACTGGAAAAAAGTAAAAATCCATTTTAGTTCCTTTGTAAAAAATAATCTGTCTGAATGAAATGAAAGAAAACGTAGAGTGAAATTATCGAAAAATACTGAATTTTCATTACTTCAAAACAATTCGAATCGAACCATCGACATCTGAGCTTTTCTTTATAATTCTGATTTGTATTTATTAATGGATTTTCGTGGCTCACGAATATATGCTTGTATGATAAAATACCCAATGCAATTATTGTGAAGTATCGATATTTGCCCAACGAAACTTTTCAATGGATATTTTCACGGTGAACAAGTCGAATACGATCGTTTGGTAAGAGTGTATGACGTAATCATATCTGTGTCATCCGATATATAGCGTCTGGGGTTCGATGACTTATTACACATACAGAAATTCTTTTGAAATTTTTCTCTCGCCTTTTCAGTCATCTCGATGACCTATATTGTGTATATTATAATAACGTTCAGTGTCGATGAAAGTGTTAATGACGTTTGAATCATTCCGTATGCATTATTCATACGCAAAATTCAAACACTCGAAAACTTCACCTCGTTTGGCAAAATATGTAAATATTTTACAATGATTTCTACTCCCTATTTACACAGGCACGGTAAATTTATGATCACAACGTGACGCGAGTACCGTTCGTCATCTCGTGTATCAGGTTCCATTCGGACGGACATCTCGAGTTCGATATCTAATCAAACAAACCTACATTCACGTTGATTAGAAACCTTGGCAAGAGAATCGTTGATTCACACCAAAAAATTCGCCCGCGTGTTGAAAGAAAGAGTCGAGATCCGAACGGAAAAACAAATGAAAGAAAATAAGAAATAAATAAAATAATACGCAATTGCGCAGAATTTGTGAGTAAGAAATTTTTAAAGCCTCGCAAGCTGTCGATGAACTTTTTTTTTTCTCGAGCTTTCGATTGTCGTTCGATAAAAAAATTAAAAAATAAAAAAATGTACAATCAAACTTCATGGAATTTCAAAACTTTAGAAGAAAATGGTTTAACCATTATTTCGTTTGTAAAATACAATATCTGGGCATCGATTGTTTTACGTACATATTTACCTCTTATTACACGACGGCAAGAAAATTACGCAACATCCGCAGTATAGATATATTTGCGAAACTCAGCGTAACGCGTTTTATTCCTTATGTCTCTACGGATGGGTGAGATTTTTTTTCTTTTTTCTTTTTTTTTTTTTTTTGCAAATAAATTGCAACCTATTACAATATGTGCAGTAATATACCTAATCAGAAACGTATTTCGCGCTTCGACCGGGTTTCTCCGCCGCTGTCCGCATGCGATAATAATAGCTGGGTGATGATTTCTCCTCGTAGGATTCGAGCGAAGTGTAACGAGCACAGAGCTCATTGTGAAAACAACGGAAGAGAAGAGTCGCTGCATTTGCGGAGAATGATTTATCGCCGTAAATGACATTATCATTCCCGCGTCAATCCAGCGGATTTAATAATCCAGCATTTGCGATTATATAAATTTGCGTCGTAACTGTCTTAGCGCCGATCGAGTTTTCAAATCAAATGATCAAAACACAATTAGCTATTCATACGTACGTGTACGCGCGCGATTTACGTCCTTGGCTCAATAATTATTATGATAATACAAAGCTGCGCAACTTGTCTGCAAATTATTTTCTTCCGGACGACGTAATCGGCGTCTCAGAAATTTCTTGTTATTACACTACCGTCGATATTCTCTTTGAAGATTACTCAACGAGGAAATAAACAAACAGAAGAAAAACGACAACGAAAACAACAAATTAAAATTATTCCGCTGAGAAGGTTTCATGATTGTCCGAAAATCGATACTTTTTGGTCAATTTTATTACGAGATAGTTACTTGAACAGATCTTTTTTTTTTTTTTTTAGCGGTTTTTTCAAAACCGCCGTTTGTTAATCGCAATCAAAATCTTAGCAGTATTGTAAAGAGAATTATTCAACCAAGCGAAGATGATGTAAAAAAAAAGTCTCCAACGGACAGCGAATTTGGAGAATACAGTCTTTTAGTAGTCAAAACGAGTCGTCGTAGAGTGAAGTTCAACTGATCTAATAAATTTTTGGCAATTTTAAAAAGATTTTAAACAAATTTTAAACAAATTTTTACGACGATTTTAAATAAAAATTACTCATACACAATGAATTTCATCGCCAGGGAGTCAATATTACCAAAATGTGGTTAAATCTTTTCAAAATCAGGTTCGTGACTCACGATAAGACGCGTGGCAATCCAAAGTTTGACTCTTGTTTGAAAATACAATTCTCGAGACCGAGGGCATTGACCCAAATTATCATCAACGGGGATTTCCCATGGCAAAACCGGTCCTTCCGGGTTCACCGGGCGAATAAAGAGTTATTAGCGTTTGTCTGCAGTAATTGCGAAGCCGCCTCGCGTCGCGCGTCAAAAGAACCCGGACACGACATTCCGGCATCAAGGTGGACTCGTGCTTATTTTTCAGCCTTTGTTATTACGATTTTTCCTCAGCAAGTTGACGTGCCGATAAAAAATTTTGCGGTCAAAGACAATTGCGAGAGTTGGAATAATATTATCCATAAAAATAAGGATTTCTTAAGATTGGGAAAAGAAAGACAAAACTGATAAGGTTCTGGGAATTTTAGAAGAACAGATCAATGCTACTTTTCGAGAAAATTTTGAAGTCGTGATGGTGTCTTTTTTTTTTGCAAAAGTCTCTGAAGAGATCTCTTTTAAAATTCCAGCAAAGTTATTTCGACCGTGCAGGAATCGGCGAGTTTTCTTTTTTTTAACAAAAAATTGAGCGGACATTTCAGGGTTGAAAAATATATTTCGAAGGGTGGAAGAGCCATGAATGAATTTCTTGTTATAAGACGATGACAAAAGTTATCAGAGGAGATTGGGGCGGGGTTGAAATTCCGAACTTGAAAAATTCCGAAAGCGTCGAATTATGAATTTTTCGGTGGCGACACTTGAAGTAAAGAAATCAAACTTTGACGAAACATCAAAGTTTCCAATTTTCCAAAACCCGACGTTCAAAGTTCCGGAAGTGCGAGAATGAGAAAATTAAGAAAATCTGTAACACCGAAATTCCGAATGATCGATGATTTTCGGTTTTGTGAAATTCTACCGCTTTGATTTTTCTTTATTTTCTGATTTTTCACACCCACTCTCGTTGAGTAAACTACGCTGTACGAATATATTTGAATTTTCAAAACATCACCCCATCGAAACGTTATATTTCGCAATTCTGCTCCATCAGAACCTTACTTTTCGGAACTTTGCTCTATCGTAACTTGAATTTTTGAAATCTTCCATTTCGGAACTTTGTCATCTCTCCAAAGTTTAATCTCTTTCCTTCAAGTCTCGCCACCAAATAATTCGGAACTATGCGTTTTCGGAACTTTTCAAATTCTCAACTTCAACCCTGCCCCGGGACATCGACGACTTCGAAATAGCAAAAGTCTTATCCGACCTTCGAAAGGCGAAGAGTTTCGCATTCTCGGGTTTATATGAAATACCGAGCGTTTGCCCGGTGATTGCATCGTACAGACGTTGAACTTTCGAGTACGAAATAGGCAATGATAAACGAGATTGGTACCAGTTCGAGAAAGGCTGTGCAATAATTCAAGCGACGTGTAACAGCGATAGCAATATAAACAATATCTATTAAGCATTCCCGAGTAGCGCAAGCTCTCTGACCCGTGGAGATGCGGTTTTGAATAGAATATACGGCACGTCTCCATCCTCTGAAACGTATCGGCGTCGAGCAAGCAACAGCGACAGCAACAGCGGCAAGTTGCGTTCAAGGACGATGACCACTCGTTGTTGAGCAAACTCAGATCACGAAACTCGCATCAATTAAAAGTAGAAAATTGTAGAAAACAACAAGTCGGCTCTCTCTCTCTCTCTCTCTCTCTCTGGTGAATCGCGCGGTTATTATCATCACTGTTAATCCATGGTGCAATATCCACTTGCAGTTGGCACGGTGAACGCGTACGACGGATATACGATGATTAATCGACACGCGCGACTTTGACGATTTAGGATTCGGAATTTCGAAAGGAAGCAAGGTAAAATAATCACCGCCAATCTTGTCGCTACCGACAGAGACGCTAAACGCGAATTAAACGACATTCTCATCGTGTGACGGACGCTGAGCAGAACGAAATCGAACAACGCAATTATTGAAATATTAGCATTTTGAGAAAGGATTCTTAAATAACTAAATTCTTGTGTTCTTCGACATATTCCAATGTATCCAGACTCATTTTCTTCATCGTAAATATATCCGAAAGTTTCAAATAATGGTTATTTCAGGAGTGGATAAACTTAGTTACAGATACCAGTTCGTTAATCACATCGTCGCGTTGTACACTGAGAAAAATTTCATTTGTTACGGTAACTAGAAAAATTGAGTAAAACGGGTATCGTTAAGAGAAACTGTTTGAATATTGTTGGAATTACGTAACCAGAAGACGCTACGATACAAAATCGATAGATATTTTGAATATTTGATCAGATAACTCGAGGAAATCTGCTCAGCGAGGAGAATGAGGCCGAAAAAATGAGAATAGTACGAATAACACTGAATTTTGATAATTTTGAAGGTTCTAGTTATCGACCTCTTTTCCCAAATCGTTGATATCTCAGGTTGCGTTATTCACATTCGTCCAGAAACATTTTTATCATAAAGTGTCCACCACGTAGTCCCAGCGATTTTTTAAACAACATTCCCTCTTTCAATTCGTCCATCTTTTTCTCAACACTGGTTCTGCATCATCATCATCGTCATCATCATCATTATATCATGTTCAATCGCACGCGGCATCCTCTGGGCGACAATGGATGCGAATTCTTGTACATTGATCGATAAATAATCTGTCACAGCGTTTGAATCGCTTCCTCGAATGTCACGTCAAACGTAGGTATATCATAGTCGTATATTTTCATTGTACCGCGATCAGTCACTTTTATCGCAGGAATGGGATGCGGTACGTCGTAGAGCTTGCGCAACGGCGGAAACCGTGTTGCGTAAAAAATTATCACCCTCCGAAGCTCACCTCGGAATAAATCCTCGGTTATTCGATCCTCCTTCGTGAATCAGCCGATCGCTACGTCGAGCGTGTTTTTATATATATATATATATATATATATTTATCCTTGATTCGAGTTATATTATCAATTACAGGAGGGATAACCCTTAGCCGGGAAATATTTAAAGCCCTTCTGTCTGTAACGCGGCGCGGAAAATCCTTCGAACTACAAACGGCGATCGCATAAACGGAACTGACTCGCGATCATCGTCGGTACGATACAAGATCCTCGTTTAAACGAACGAACGAATCGAACGGTACGTGATTTCCAGAGAAAGTTCCGCGGGCCGAGAATGAGATGGAAGAAAGCAGCGGCCTATGG
The DNA here is from genome assembly GCF_021901495.1 of Neodiprion virginianus. NCBI lineage: Eukaryota > Metazoa > Arthropoda > Insecta > Hymenoptera > Diprionidae > Neodiprion > Neodiprion virginianus. Next base: position 37,001,323 of record NC_060880.1, read on the forward strand.
GAAAGATACGAAAAAAGTAACAAAATACGGCGGGGAGGGGGGGGAGGACGAAGAAAGAAAAAAAAAAAGGAAAAGAAAAGAAATTTAAAAAATCGGCGAAACATCGACGGGAGGAATCGCCTGTTCGAGTTACTTTTTAGCCGCTTTTCATTGGCTCAAAGAAGATAAATACCGCAGTGACTGACTGTCCTGTCTCCTCGTTCGTACTTATAACACTTATAGTAGGTAAGTGTGCCGCGCTTAGCTCGAGCCTCGAGTTCCAACCAAGACAAGACCCGGACTGCAGACAGGACTCGGAGAAGGCGAACGACACGGTCGCGGAATTCATTGTGCATCCTAGGTTTGTCCTATAGATGTTGTTCGTGCGCGTGTTCGTGCATCCGCGGAATTATCCACGGGCGTGTAATTCCGCCGACGCGGCGACGTGCAAATGAACGATCGTTAGTCCAGTTTCCAGTCGGCTGGCTCGAGTCGCCTTCGTTTCAACGGATGGAACACCGTAGGAAATTACGCAAGGAAATACTGTAGTACCTCTTGAATTAGAATCGCTTTTAGGGATACGCGTCTCAAAGGGTAAGAACGGAACCTTTGTGGTATCGTTTCGTTTTTCGTTTGTCCGTATGTCCCTTTTTCCCTTTTTCTCGGGGAACGGTGGAGGTACGAAGTTGAAATTAATATCAAATGCTCAGATCTACGGTCCCTTGGAGGTGTGAAAAATTCAAGCTTCTAAGTCAACGCGATCGAAAGATACGGAAATTTGTGTCATCTATTTTTGTACTCGCAAACTCACTCGCCAATTCAATCAGAGTTCAATTCGCGCTCGTCCGGGTTTTGTTTTTTTTTTTTTTTTTTTTTGTATATTCTCGAACCTAGAAAGAAGAAATTTTATTGCGAATCGGGGCGAGAAAGATTTGAAAACGAAACAGAATTTTGAGGTATAAGTTTTAAAGTTCAACACCGTTCGGCGTCAAATTCAATACCGTCGGTGTGAATTGTGCTTTTTTTCACACCCGATGGTATCGAATTGTATAGAATATTTCACTAATAATATTCGATCGTTTTCCAAAACGCGGAAGTCCATTTCGCGTGGAATTTAGTAATTCTGTATATTAATATAAAAAGATCGTAAAAGTCAATGACAAAAATACAGAAACGGCAAAAAATAAAGATATAGAAAATTTCATATCTCGGTTTGAATTGCCATTGATTCGACCCTTCGACGTTTCGAAATTTTATGAAACAGATTTCTTTCTTCCGTCTAATTCGAAAATCCGATATCGCGGAATCCCACGAATGTAACTTCTACGTTTTTTTCAATCATCTCCCAACATTTTTACCCCCCAATCAACCACTAACCAAAGGAGTTAAAATTCACGCGAGTTATCGACTATGAAAACAAATTTTTTCACAACGAACATTGTGAAGATTTCACTAGTTTTGGGTCATTTGTTTGCCCGAGTCACGATTTCTCCTCGGACACATACCGTTCTTCAAATCTTCTCAAAGATTCAATCCATCCAAACAATTCTCTCTGTCTTCATCCGCAAGCGTTGCAAAAATTAAAAAAACCTTTATTACATTCCATACGGTTAACTATTCATTGTCAGTGCGATTATAATTTTCAACGGTTATCTTACAGAGCGGATGACAATTTGCAAAGGAAATTTACTGAAGAGGATAATTAAAAGCGACTGTAAGAGCCGTTTTCATTTAGAAAAAAAAAAAAAAAAAAAAGAACAGTTTAACTACGTTTTTGAAAATTTTTCGCTTCAGTCGCACTCACAGCCTTTTTCGATTTTCCTCCTCAATTTCTTCGCACGCGTTTCACTTCGAATAGTCAATTTGTATCTTTGCACACCTGCCGGCGAATAGTTGCTAGCCCATCGACCGACTGCTGCCGGATGATTTTTACTTTCGAAATATTTCGCTTCGCCATGCGCACGCGATACAGGCCGTTAATAAACAAAACGGGACCTGTCTCGGGGCCTCACCAAGGACCCAGATACCGCGTTGCGGTGCCAACGTACCTTACACGCCTCTCGAAACTCGTTTGGTCCACCCGTAAACTTACTCTGTACAGTACGAGGTATCAAAGACCTCGCTCCGAATCGGTGCGGCTAATATGGAGAGTGTGACACTTATTTTTTTTTTTTTTTTTACCGCACCGACATCATAATCAGAGGAATTCGTTTTACGACAAGGGCGAATAAAAGCTGAGCAATAAAATATTCTCCTCGAATCTCCCACTCTTTTCACGATTCACTTTATTCGCCAATCGGTCGAAAATCGATTTATACGATTCCAAGGATCGGGGATGAGAATTGCCGAAGAAAGGTGAGAAAAGTGAAATTAAAATTGACAAAAATTAGCGAATTCCTTGACCCGCTCACTTTTAAATTAATATATTTACCCAAAATGCCCTTAATCGAGTAAACGGACACTTTTTGGACGATTTTGAGATCTTTCGAACATTTTTAAGAAATTGATGCTTCGTTTGCTTTGCGTTTTTCTTACAATGCGGGAATAATTGTACAAAAATAAATAGCTGCAATCAAATTGGCAGAAAGTTTAACTCCTGTTTCATATACTTAACAATTATTTAATACGTAGTATATTTCGAGAAAATCGTACGTAACCTCAAAAATGTTGGTAGCCCTGACGAAACAACTGCCTCTGCTCGCGAATATTAGCGCATGCGCGTTAAACCGTTCGGTCGTTAGCGATTCGCTTTATAAATTAAACATGCGTGTAAAACTTTTACTCACAAATTTCATTTTTTTCATTTTACAGTCGCGTATTGTTTCTGTTTTCGATGACACTCGACGAGGTCTAGAATTTACAGATTATTACTCAAATTTGAAATCGAAATTTTCGCCAAGTTATTCATATCAATATATCCATAAAATATAAATTTCGATCAACGACTTTACAGGAATTCCAGAGAAGAATTAAAATCAAACTTTATTACTTACGATGCTGTGTAACTGTTTTGTAGTAGTTAAGGAGAAAAAAAACTATGGAGTTTAGTAATTCCCTGGCTCGTTGGGATTTTATTTTCTTATTAAAACAACAAAACTTGGTACTTGAAAATTTACCATGATATCGATTGAAGGAAAACATCGAGCAACGAGACCGGTTGTTCTAAATTTTATTTGTCTACGCGAACATCAAATCTGATTTCCAGCTCAGTCTCTCAACTGTATGACTCGAGTTTTCAAGATTCAGGATTCATTGCAGCTTTCATCGCGCAATGACGTTAAAAAAGAAGTTAGAAAAAAGAAGAACCGAAAACAAATCCTGTGAGATGCTCGTACGATTACAGCTAAGTGGCAGCATCTTTTTTTTTTAAACCTCTTATTAGGAAATAATGTACCGAGCGTGATGTAAGCACTAAATTTTTGCACGAGCATATCGCCCGCTGACCTTCCTAATCCCGGAAATTGCAGCACAGTGAGTCGACTGATACAGAAATACAAGGCATGCTTAAATTAATCGCAAGTCTGAGCATCGTGCGATTTATAACTGACGTGAGAGAGCAAGGAAATCGCGAGTGATGAGGCCCCAAAAAAATTGGGTCCGAATAAATAGCCTCAAGCGATCTAGGGGCGAATATTGTTGCGAATTGTAACCACGTTGTGAGATTACAAACAATTCCGGTATTGTGCAATTAAAGAGGAAAAACAAGAGTTGCCGATTATGCAGCAACGCTTTTATTTATTTACACTAGCCGCGAAAATATGTCGAAACAGTTTTGACGTAATTGATTTTAAAATTCTTTCATTTTTAATTACACATTTCACGCTCAGAGCCGGAATCGCGTCAAGGTTTATAATAATAGCGACAACAAATGACGCAATTTCACATGAAATGCGAGAGAAGTGATGAGAATCTGGAAACAGGTTGAGTTGTATTCCTTTCGTTGTTTGGTAGTTTTCGTCAATTTTTCACATGCCGTGCCTTGTGCGCAGAGCCTGTTTCTACAGTAGACTACAAATTATACATACTAAGCTCAGAATTATACAAAGCCGAATGTTGTCTCATGATATGGTAATAAAAATATCTTGAAAAACAGGAACCTTGCTTGTTATTACAATAATTGTAACCGCAATTATATTCACCTGGGAGGTCATCGAGCCGTAGAAATATGCCTTATTTTTCTTATACTTGGCATATTTTTATATCACATATACACATATACACACGTATTATTTGCATGCCTGATATTCCCGAGGTCGCATACATTAAAATTTGCAGCATTTTACGAATCAGTTGTCGTTGTTCCAACGAACTTAATTCCCTCACGTTTTTATTTTACCTTCCGTCTTTGTGCGATAAAAATAAATAAAATAAAAAACAAACAAAATAAATATTTCGCAACAATCGCGTCGGCGCGGCGCGCGTTCGATAATATGATAAATCGGAAAATCGGCTCGAACCTGCAATACGACGTAAATTCGCGATAAACGAGAAAGGTGAAGAAACACGTGAATGAAATTTCAAAATCGGGATGGCTAACGAGGGCGGAACAATATTTAGACGAATCGGTGCCGATGCCGATAAAAGCGGAGAGAAAGAGAGAAATATTTATATATATATATACATTTGTATATATATATATATGTATATAAAAAAATGTCTATACTCGTATATAATATTCTAGCTCACCGGTCTACTTATTTCAATTGCAATCCTTCGAGTAGAATATCATTACGTGCATTATACAGTATGCAAGAAAATTACTGAAAGCATTCCCGCGCGGATTTTTTTCAATCTTGAACGTGTTTTTTTATTTTTTTTTTCCATCTGCTTTTCCCCTCTCGAGACGCGTCGATATCGCCAAACGCGACGATCGCAATTTTCACGCTTTGAGAAGCGTCGCGAATTACGTCGTGCGCCTGTTGCGATTAAACTGACGTTTTATTTTTCACCTCGTTTTCTTCCTTCTTCTGCAGTATTTTCGCAACGTTCGCCCCGGGCATGCGAGAACGATGGAAAATCTTTCGGAACGTGGCGTTTTTTCCGCACATCGTGTAGATTTTTAAAGATTTGATTATAAATTTGCAAAAAAAATTAAAAATAGAAATAAAAAAAAAAAAAAAGAATAAAAAAATAAGAAAAAGATCAAGAGTTCTTTGACGAAAATCCCATCTTTTTGTTTCTTCTAACCTACCGGAAATTACATTTTTAATATCATAGTGGGAATGAACGCAAACTGTTATGATAAAAAATTGCGACAGAAAATGGGAATTTCAGGTACAACTGACTTTTTCCCTCAACTTGAGCGACGACAAAATGAAAAAAAGGGTATAATTCCAGTAATGATCTGCCTGATGAAGGGAAAAAAATTATTTCCACTCTAACGCGTTGGATAATTTAAGCAACTTCAAGGCCCGTGCGGAGCGGTTCGAGCCGATTTCGCATTTCGCGTATTCAACGCGTTGCACGCGTGTCAATGATTCTGAAACTTAACGCAAACGCATTTGAAAACGGCGAACGATAATTATTTCCACGTATTATACGTCCACGTATGTGTACAACTATACACAGCAATAATCTGCAACAATTACGCGGCAATATTCCACGAATGAAATCGCGCCGAGTCCGAGACGATGCGATTACAAAACGCTCTCGAATAAAATCTCCGATAACTTGTGTGATTTGAATGAATCACGATAAGCGATAATAATTGTTTCTTTATTTTTTTGAAGTAATTTATTTTTCGCGAAGAAATTGAAAAGTTTAGTTAAAAAGAAAAATAAAACAGCCGGTTTCTTCTCTCTAATCGTTGCGATAAATTGGTCTTCTGAATAAAACGAGCCGTGGAGTGAATCCGATCGGATGTACATCGGATTTTTTGCAATTTTTAAAGCACTTCGAACAAAGCATCGAGCTGTATAAAATATACGAAATAATCAATCGTTCCGTATTTTTTTTGAAACGGTCGATCTGAAAACAAAATTTTGTAAATTTCAGTACGTAGTTTTAATAGCGGAAATTTTTTTTGATAATATATTGTTTCATTCAAAACGTTTTTCAATTTCAGGTAAAAATACCGATTCATCTTTCAGGATAATAATTGATACTTTGATCGCACGAATTGATATCGTTTTGCGTGGTTAATGGAAGTGAAAAACAAAAACCGATTTCGAGAAATAACAATGGTCGATTAATCGAGTATGAAAAATGATCGATTTCGCACGATTGATCGTTAAAAAATAATCGATCATCTTTGATCGTTCTTGTTATTTACAATAATCGCAAGGATCGTTAAGGACGAGATTCTCGCGTCGAGCCGTGACTTACAATTTTTGCGAAACTCGTCGCATTTCTTAATTTCAATCCGTGAGGAACGGCGATCGAATGAATGTTACCCCACCGATCGAGTCTTTATCGTACCCGTAAATTTTTAACAGAAATATAACACTCTACACTTGTTGGGTAATAATTGAGTGACCGACGAAGCGGCGAGTTGATTTCGCTTACTTGAAAGGCAAATTCAAAACTCTTACTTCGCCGACGTATCGGTTTTGTGTGTTTGCTGTGCACATGCAGAAGCGTTGTAGCAGGCTTGATGAGTTTTTGCACCGCGTTCCAGTTCACCGCAACACGGCTCAGAATTATGTCAGTTACTTACAAATTTTCAACCGGCTCGTTGCTGCCTCGGTTGTTCTACTTATCCTTAAAACTGCTTGCTCGGCGGTAGCGATCGAAAAAATTAGCGACGTTCTTTCGAACGCCGGGTCAATATCCGAGCGAATCGCGCAGTTCGAGATTTTCTTTACTTGAAATTTTTCGATATTTATCAGGCATTCCTCTCAGGCAAGTTCGTCGATGTGAGTGATTTTTTTTTTTTTTTTTTTATTATCAAATATAAAAAAACATCTTTTATCGAGTTTTAGATTTTTTGGATAATGGGTTCGATTTTTACCGCCATCAAAAACACGAAAACCCAATTTTCGAATAAACAGCCTCAATCAGTTGGCTTTAAATTCTTCACAACGATTCTTCAAATTTTTTTCAATTTCAAAAATTGATAAGAAACGAATGAAACGTGAATTTGTATTTTCTAAATTCATATTCATATTCAATTTTTCTTTTCACTTTTCAATTACTCGTTTCGCTTGTAGCTTCTAAACCAAAAGCTTGCCCATTTTCATTTTGACCTCAAAATTTTCGTCTTTTGACAAAAAAATTATCGAGAAAAATTTGCAGCCAATCGATCGGGGCTGTTCATTCGAAAATTGTGTTTTTGCGTTCTTTGGAGCAGTAAAAATTAAACCCCTGGTCAAAAGTACGTAAAACTCGGTGAAGGAAATTGTTTTTTTTTTTTTTTATACACTAAACCATACTTAAAAAAGAAAGAAAAAAATATATATATATAAAAAAAAAAAAAGAATAGGGAACGCCTCGTACGTGTATTACAGGCGGATTGAAAAACCGCGAAATTGAAAAAGAAGAACATATCTTTTTTACATTCATATACGTACAGTGTAATATGAGCACGTGGACCGGAGACCTTGTGCTGATTAAATATTGTATACCCGCGGGTTTTCGAGTTGTGTAATATTTGCTTTTAAGACAGGTGTGACGTTTGCTCTTTCATTATACCTATATAATATCCTACGCCCCGTGTAGCCGCCTGATACGTATTATAATTTTACTATCTATTTATAAAGCTGATATATTCGATGGATTTCACGATCTTTCGATAATTATTCGGTGCTCGATCCGATTTATCCGTGAGAAAAAAAAAAAAGAAAGAAAATCACGCTGCGAACACGCTGAGCGAATTTTCTCAGGCATTAATCGTGCACGTCGGCGTTCAAATTGAAAGAAAAAATTGTCGCCGAACTGCAAGATCGCGGGTTTTGAAAAAGAAGGAATTTCGTATTTTCAAAGACGCGAAAAACTAATTTGTAGAACGTCAGAGTTTAGAAAATTTATAATACAGGAAATTCGTAACGAATCTAACCTTTCTATTTATTCACTTCTTTATATACCCAGACCCTAATATTTTTCAATTTTATAAATCAAATTTACGCTTCCATAAAAATTCGATATTGCGTCACTTCTGCTCTTACATTCTTTGAAATATTTTCACTCCCGCCTGCGCGTAATAACTTCCTCTGCGAAAAAATCTGTACAAAAATCGTTAAAAAATCGGTTATACTGTTTAAAAATTCGACACATGGATGATTAATTTTTCGCTAATAATCTCTCACGCTTTACGCGATAATAACCTTGCCCCCCAGACTCGTTCGAAAAGTGAACCGCGCACGTCGATTTTCAAGGATCATCGATCTTTAAACTAACTGCACACGGTGTGGGACGTCGTCTGGCGCCGATCTCCGATCGATTTGAATCCGATTTTTTTTTTCCACTTGTCTTGCGACCGTATTTTATACCCATATTGCACGACATGCGTGCAGCGGCCAATGTTTCCCAACAAATTCGACACGCGCACGCAAAAACAATCGATTCGTCAACGCGCGTATTTCACGTACCGTTAAGCCCGCACAATTGTTATAACAATTCAACTTTCGCCAAATTTTACAATATCTCCAATTAATTAACCATTATTCGGCTTATTTCTGTCTAACTGTACAATTCTTACAAAGTACAATCATTATTTTAGATTCTGGTCAATTTCTTTCCTCCCGATTTCGCATCGCGATCGGCTCGACCGATTTTCCTCATTTTATAAAATACACGATCCCGATTAGTTTCTTCGTCGCATTTTCTGTAACTTCACGAAGTAATAACTACGTTTATAATATTAGGATTATATGTTTTATATATATATATGTCTGTATTCGCGCTTTCTATCCCAGCTTCCGAGCCTCTGCGACATAGCACGGGGGCCTCCTTCATAATTCATAACCATATTGTATATATATATATATATATAAATAAATATACGTAAGTACGCGGCGAGCGTTCGCCCCCGAACTTGAAAACGCGATTAGAAAACTGGCGTTTATTACATCACATCGGATACTTGCCGGTTAATTTCTTCGTTACGATGGTTATTTTTTAATTTCTTATTTTCCGCCCCTCTGTCTGTCTTCTCGTCGTATAATCACCGGATATGTGATATAATTCAGGGTCGTTTCAGTCCCCGTAAAGAAATATTACGTAAACGCATATGTATGGATGCGTATCCGTGATTATAAGACGAGTTTAGTGCTTACGGCTATACACGTTTTAAGAATTTATATATATATACATATATACACAAGTGGGTAATTTTAGTGAATGAATTTCAGCTTACCGTTTCGCGTCTACTCGTTAAGGCCGAAACGTTATCACCACACTCAACACTGTGTCTTTCTTCTTTTTTGTATTTTTATTCTGATTTTTGTTTGCTTTTAGTCTTTCTTACTCTTCGTTTTTACCGGAAACCAGGTTATTATTTATTTGATTATTTATTTCTCCGTGTACGAAACGTACACAAAGTATTCTCGCCCCTTCGATCTACGCGATCAGTCGACGGATATATTTGACTTGGGTGAAGAATCGGAGCTTTTTTAAATCCTGCATCAATGAAGGAATCGATTTATATGTTTCACTTTGCTGCGAGGTTCTATCGGAGGAATAGGAACCGTCTATCTATCCCTCGTTATTCACTTTGAAACCGCACCTCTCGACTTTTCCCGTATTGTCTGAAAAACGTCAGCAGCTAAAGCTTGCAGCTTGTAGGATACACGAATTTCACCAGTTAATTATCGCGCCCTCCGCAGCAGACGACCGGAAAATCAATCGGCGACAGACGCCAATTTGTGGAAACAATATCTCTCGTCGTCGATAACCGAAGAAGAATAATAAAGAAGGAAATGAAAATGTGAAGGAAAATAATAACCGGTATATCGTAAATCGAATCAATTGCAAAACCGGCGATGTTTGCGACTGCAGCGGCGACGTCGTATCCGTACAATGTGTAACTCGTATGACACAATTTTACAGACACGCGGGTCCGGTGAGCTGATGCTGGTGGAATGGTCGGGGGGCCTCAGGCCCAACGGCTTAAGTATTGGCTATCCAAGAAGGGGTACGTTGGGTCAGACCGATCGGTTGCAGGTGGGGGTTGAATTTGCGGGGGCTATACCTCGGCGGAAATCAAGGTCTTCCAGAGAGTAGCCGACGAGAAATGTGCGCGCAAAGGAAACGGCGCGTGCGCAATTTTAATGAAGAAACCGAACGCGATTCGCGCGCTCGACTCTTTTCTGAAAATCATACACGGCGCGACTGTGATCTGCCTGGAAATTTCATTGCGGTTGAGTATATTATTTATTTTTGGATTTGTGCGTCGACGTGTTTTTCACGCCGACAAGCGAATGAGCTTTATTTGCTCTGCGGGGCCGGGGTTGAAGTTACGAATTATTATTTATTGTTTCGCGGGGAAACTTGACGGAAAGAAATCAAACTTTGAACTAACGACAAAGTTTCGAACGGTTGGAAAGTTGACGGTTCAAGGTGCCGAAAAGTAAAGTTACGAAATATGAAGTTTCGATGGGGTGAAATTTCGAAAATTGAAACTTGTATCGCACAGCGTAGTTTAATCGATGAGTGGATGTGGAAAATCGGAAAACCTGAATGACGGAACGATCCCGATTCCGAACGCGGAAATATAGAACACTTCAAAACAAAGGAAAGATCGAAGCGGTGGAATTTCAACTCACCAGAAGTTCACAGAACCGAAAATCTTTGATGTTTCAGATTTTTTAATTTTCTCATTTTCGCACTTTCGGAACTTTGTCCTTTCGAAAATTTGAGCTTCGGGTTTCAGATCGTTCGAAACTTTGATGTTTCGTCAAAGTTTGATTTCTTTTCTTCAAGTTTCGCCATCAAATAATTCGGAATTCGGCGCTTTGGGAACTTTTCAAATTCGGAATTTCAACTCCGTCCCGAATTGCGGGCGAATAAAATACAAAAACATGACGATTATTGTGTCGGGCTTCGTGTTTTCAATTTTATACATAGCTTTTTTCTTCTCATAAACTCTTTTTACTTCTTCTGCTTATTCATCTTTTTTTCTATCCTTTGTTTTTCATTTAATTCCGTTTTTTCCTAACGCTATAACTAGCTACACCTTTACCCCCCCCCCCCCCCCCGCCATTTGTTGTTGTTTTATTCCTCTCTGACGTATGAATATGTCTTCAAACATGTTATACCTGTATACCGTGCACAAGCGAGTGTAATAAATATTTTACGCATCTTTATAAAGAATTGCGAAACATTTTGGCCGTCGTCGAGAATCTGTCGTTGGACAGAACGACGTGACGTTGCAAAAGTGATTTAATTTTCGAGTTCACTTCTTCTTTCAATTCTTCAACGTTCAACTATTCCTTTCAGCGAAATTATATTTCGCACGTTATAAGATTTCCCGATGAAAAGTATCTTCTTTTCAGCCTTAAAAAAACGCATATTACGCAGAAACATGATCGGTGAAAAAAACTTTGAATATTGATAGAACCTTGAGGTTTCGCGCTATCGAATTGCATAGGTGAAAAATATTTTCCATACACCGATAAAACAAAAACAAAGCCCACGACAAGCGATAATTTGAACCAAACTTTTTACTTTCCCTTTTACATTTTTTTTACGTCCACTTTTTTTCCCCTCTAGCCCGACTCTTGTCAATTTGTCAAATTTTTTTTTTTTCTCCCCTTCGTTCCTCGTCACTTTCCTTCCGCGGGCAAACCTTGTGTCCCGGAATTTACGGGCCTTTTTTTCTTAATTTTTTTTTTTTTTTCCTCTTCTCCTTTACTCACCGGACCGCGCGGCTCGAGTTGACGGTCAAATATTCTACACGTCCGAGAAATGATTCGACGAAAGGCTAGCGAGAGTGATATTGTAATAACCGATGGGTGCGTGTAATACGTAATACTTGGCCGCAATAATGTTATAGAGGCATGGCGTATACGAATGACCTTGAGAAATTGTTCAGTGATCGTTGGCAATTCGTAATATATGTTGTACGACATACGCAACCGTATTTAAAATATGAGGTTCGAAATAAATTCGCGGTTGCAACGTAATTTTTTACCCCACCGACTTGTTTACGTTTATTCGTTTACTTGCAATTCACTCGGATTCGCTTCGCTATCTTGTTTGCATGGGAAATAGTCGTTTTTCCCATAGACTTCGATTTCAGGTTGCACACGAGCATGTGAATTTACACCCATTGGCATACAATATTTATATTATATATCGCAACTGCATCTTAACCTACTGCTGAGGTACCTTCACGCCTATAAATTACGGCTGTGTAATATAAATATGTATGTAGATATGTACGCATACATGTAAAACATATGGGATTTATGCGGAGAGAAGACGAATAAGTAATTACAAATGTATGCCGTTGCTGGTGAAGGCCTCGATATTTTCAATAACGATTATGATTTAATAATCAGATCGATAAACTTGTACAGATGAGTGATGCAAAAACTGTACGACAACCTAGTATTTTCTAGGTGTAGATAATCGGACGAATGCGGTGAAACGCGATGAAACGAAATTTTTTTAAGCAGCCTAATTATTTTAGGCGTCGATATATCGGTCAGTAAAAATGAAAAACGTAGGTACAGACCGGGACAATATGTTGAAACTTGAAAATGAAACGCGCATGCGCGAGTTTTATCGGCTGTTCGCGCAGGCTGGCCAATCCGAGTTTTCAGCTGTCGAACTCTTTCTGCCGGCGATGCGGTTGATACGAATTTTCGAGGTTAGAATCTCAAATAATCGAGGCAGCGACTCGGAAAGGTTTCGGAAGCGTTTGTTGTCGGGTCGGAAAGTTGATTCTTCGAAGAACGCTCGGAATTCAATGCTTACGCTCTTTGAAAATTCAAACGTAGACATTTTGCGTAGGTTGGCGCGCCTGCGTCGCGGACAAAAATATCGCTGCGGAAAGATTTGGCCGACCAATGAGATTTAATTATTTGGCGCATGCGCCGTTGATTTTCATGCTTCATGAGATTGTCCCGATATCTACTAAGTAGGAGTTCTTATTTTATAACCGATCGTCGCGGGTTACTGAACTATGAAACATTAAAAAATCAGAACGAATGTTAAAATTTTATTCGCGTAATTTGCAGAAGTAGTCAAAATAATCGTGAGGAATAACTGTGAAAATGTATATGAAATTTTACCGCCTTTCAAATTAACAGTGCCAAGGTCCAAGCTTGTTGTAAATCTACTGTATTTTTATTTTATTTCTAGACATTTAACGGAAATTTGTTTTTTCACCGGATATTCCTCCTGTTAGGAAAAAATTCATCAAGCAATCAATTATTCAAACGTGTAAGCTCCTTTTGATTTTACGAGCGTTCAAGTTTTATTGCTGTTGTTATACCGATCATTTTTATCAAGTTCAATCGACACGCAAGTCGGTGATCTTGCGACTCGCGCTCTTTCTACTTGTATACGTGTATCGTCATATTTACAATAATGTCTGTGTGTATTTGCGAAATGGCAACAGATTCAGATATACAGGTACTTTCGAGGTAGTTACGTCGTCGAGACTTCTTTAAAACTCTAATTTATATGCATCCGAACAGAACATCTTTTTTGGGCGCGATCAAAAAAAAAAAAAAACAGAACTATTAAACGGAAAGGTTAAAATTTGAATTCGTACAATTTGCCGAAGACAAAAAAAAAAAAAAAAAAATTGTAAACATTGCTTACTTGTGGAAAAGTTGTCTATTGAAAAGAAAAAGACGACGAATCGCTGGAGAATATTAGTTTGATGAAATTTCAATATCGCGTTTCGAGTAATAATCGTGGGGGGGGGGGGGGGGGGGGGGGGGGAGGGATCCGTGTCCCATTTCTAATTTAATATAAAACAAAATAATAATAAATAATAAGGAAAAAATAAAAAATTTTTTCAATATCGTGCAAAATACAAGAAATAGCGAATCGCTTGAGACTGAGCGGCGGAGCCGTTAAAACACGAAGGTACGAGCTGGTAGCGCGCGTGTTGAACTAACGGCTGACCAGTTTCACTTGAAATTTGGGCGTCCGAAACGAGGAGCCGAGAGCCGTTGGGATGATTAATTCTAAGCCGCGTGTACGGAGGCAGAGACGCGAGACGATATCTTTCACAAGGGTCGCGCGACGGAGACGGAAAGCGGCAAGGGTCGTTGGCGGGGGGGAAGGGAGGGAGAGGAGAGGGAGGAGGCGGAGGAGGAGGAGGAAGAGACGAAGGAACGGAGTTGCGCGCATGCGCGCGCGCGCGACAATCGAGCGGGGTGTACAACTACCTGCGGCAACGAAAAGAAGATAGAGCGAGAATACGGGCGAACGTAGAGACGGACAGAATTAATATATACATCGAAATTTCCCATTCACTCGACCGGCTCTCAAATATTGTTATACGCTGCTATAACGGGCGTGAAAGAATTTTTTCGAGGCCGATCCGAGACATCGTGCAGCCGCGAATTACCCAACTCGCGCAATATTGCGAAGCTGTGCGCATGCGCGCTCGATCGTCAGCGTTGATTAGACCCGCGCAGTTTCAAGAGCTGTTTCGTCGCACGTACCAACCGATTGGCACAGCCTGCAGCACAGCGGTTGAAGGGAGTCGAAGGGAGGGATCGAACGATCTTTGGACCCGAAAACGAGCGTTGCCTCATCTCTCCGGTCTGGTCAAATATTGTTAGTATACACAGAATTTTGCGACTCATCGCCTTGTCGATGATCCCGCATAACTTCGCGTCTCCGGGGTCGAAGCGGAGACGAAATTTAGAGAAAAGAAATACGGCGGGAGAGGTCGTTGCCGGATTTAGGATCGCAAAAAATTTGGTTAAACGAAAACGTGATTAGAGTTTGAAAAGTCTCGGCCGAGTCAGGCTTCGAGTTAAATGCAAAATGCAAAACCTCGTGGTACTGCAGGATAATAATCTTTGAAAAAACTTGATTTTTAACAAGTCGTATCAATAAAGTCCGAGGAATTTCTTTTACTCACTCTAAAATTTATATCGCTCGGTCGATTCCGATGAACATTATGTAGCTATTATCTTATCCGTACCGTAAATGAATTCTCCGCAACTGATAATCGGAATTTTAGATTTTGTGTGATAGGAACGTTGCACTCTTTGCAGAATCACGTGTAAGTTTCATCGTGCAAATATTAAAACAACCCTGTATAAAATATCAACTTTATCCAACCAATATTTCGACTGACTGGAAAAAAAATGTATATAGTATTATACTTTAGAGAATTTCATTTGTGAGTAAAATAAATTATTTATCGGTCAACAATCATTATTTACAACAATGCGTGATTTCTGTGGTACATTACGAGCCGTACAACGAAGATGAGCATCGAATCCGTTTGCACTTTTTTCGGATCCAAAGAACTCCGTCAACTTTTTTACTCGCGATGATTTGTAATTTGTATATTATTACTTACCGTTGTGTTTTTTTTTTTTTTTTTTTTTAAACCGCAATTGGAACTGTATACGAATTACAGAACGATATTAATACACGTTCCAGAATGTCATTCCATGTCAACCTTGACATTCTAAACAAGTTTTGAAATGAAACGTTCCGTTTTACACATTTTGCTAGAAACTTGAGAATGTAAAGAAAAAAAAAACAACATAAATTGCCAACTCTTGGAGAGAAAATTTCGAGACGAATCGTAGTCTAGCTTTACAGACTGTGTCGTCAAATTTCTTCATCGGGTTGTTCCCATTTATTTTTTCTACATTTCAATCCTCATGAAATTGTATGATAAATTGAGCAAAGAGGTATTGCAACGTACATACGTTAGAAGGATCAATTATCAATGGCTTAAAGACGCGCAGAATGTTCGTTGTGAAAGAGCGAATATTATGAAAGGCGTGTGTATACCGCATATAATACATTATACCTGCATACATGTATAATGTAAAAACGTAAAACATACGTCTACACATGTTTATAATTTTATTTCTTTTTTGTCCGCAAATACTCGTTGCCAATACTCGCCAAAGATATAAATTTTGAAACGGGATTCTCCTAGCAATTGGAGAGAATTTTAAACGTCTTCTTCCAATCCAACCATCTACAATATAACTGCCTATACGCCTGAGGTGAGATGAAATAATTTACACCGAGTTAAAATATATAAATTCCTTTTTTAATCAACGCGAAATTATTCACTTATATATACAATTCACTTCTTTAGATCCTAACGATTTTCCGAATTAAGGGGGTATTCTAGTGTAGAGGCATGAATTTGAGGTGTTTTTTGAAGTGCTATAAACAAAAAACAAAAAATATTTTTACCATCCATTTTTTTATCAGGCGTTTATTATTATTTCACGATTACAAAAAAAAAAAAAACAAGTCAAAAAATACAAAATTGAAAGTGCTATGAGTTGTTGAAGTTGGGGGTACAAAAAAAATGGCGCGCCAATGTTGTCACGATTGCAAGCATTTTCAAAATCAGAAAAAAAAAAAGATTATTAATCTACATAAATGCAGCTATCGTACTAACTAAAAAAAAGTCGAAAAAAATTTTTTTTTTGCCGAATTACGGCTGTCCGAAAAAATAATACGTTTTTTTTTACTTTTTTGGACGTTTCTGAATTTTTTAAAAATAGTAAAAATTATCATTTCGTTATAATAATAGTTCGTGCGATAGAGACATGTATTGAGAAGATTCTCACCAAATTTCAAGTAAATCGGTTCAATAGAACTTGAGAAATCATGTCAACCGTTTTGAAAAATGTAGTTTTGAGAAAAACGCGTTTAAAGTTTCGAGTAAAATTCGTTCCAGCCGAGCCAGTATTGAAGACGTGTCACTAAAATAGCTATATCTCTGAAAATAATTGAAATTTTGACTTGTCCTTTTAAGGACACATTCTTGAAAGGTTAAGCTTTGAAAATATAAAAAAAAAAAAAAAACGATTTTTTCAAATTTCTACACTAGAATACCCCCTTAAGTATCGGACGGTGATGTCGAAGATTTATGGATGATAAATCCTCAACTCCTCAAGTCACAAGATAATTAGCATTCCGCATGTACGTTATAATGTATAAATTACTTGATTTTTTTTTTTTTTTTTCCTTCTCCCCTCTTATTTTACACCATATTACGCGTACTATTCCTTCGCGTGTATCAAAGGGATGACTCAGAGAGTTGACGAAGTCGGAACTACGATGAGTTGTCAGATTTTTTTCTTTTTTCCCCTATTCTATACGATCTAGTCGATTTTCTCTCTCTCTCTGTCTCTCTCTCTCTCTCTCTCTCTCTCTCTCTCTCTCTCTCTCTCTCTCTCTCTCTCTCTCTCTCTCTCTCTCTCTCTCTCTCTCTCTCTCTCTCTCTCTCTCTCTCTCTCTCTCTCTCTCTCTCTCTCTGTCTTTAGTTACAAGCAGTAACGATCGACAGGCTTAATGTTGGTGCTATTCTGTAAAAACCACTGTTCATTTAGTAACTTCAGAATCACACGACGATTACAATATATCCGTAACGGGTTTCCGTAATTTGAGATATAAAAAAAAAAAAAAAAAATAAGAAAATAAAATCTTTTTTCTCCTTTCTTTACACGGCTAAATTGGCTTCTACGACGAAAAAGCGTCTAATCAGGATTGTCCGCGGTTTGCGATCATCGACAATCGTTATGTCATCCGTCATTTTTGGACCCTCGTCAGTATGTGCTTAGGAGATAATATTTTCCAGACTTGATTTTAGTTAGCGTCGTATATGTATAGTCAACGTTTCGTACCTTCGGTCACGCGGCTAGATCCGGCTTCAATTTCTCTCTCTCTCTCTCTCTCTCTCTCTCTCTCTCTCTCTCTCGCTCTCTTTTTTTTTCTCGTCTTCCAACCGAGCATCACCGAAAACCTTCAAGGACGTTGAAACGGCCAGTCGCTGGGATAATTCCTACACCTATAAATGTTTTTACCTGCAAAGAATATAAGAGAGCAATCACGTCCGAATTCGCAGCTCTGTACTTACCCGTTAAAATTAGCGACAATACCCTAACATCTTTGCGAATTAGGATCGTATTTCTTCATGCCGGAGCGTAAATGCCTGCTCTAATTACGCTTGCGTCATTCGGTATTCATTTTTTATTCACCATTTTGTTTGTTTTTTTTTTTTTTTTTTTTTTTTTCTCGAGACACACTTACTTTTACGACATTCAAGAAATGTCACACCGCCGATCCGTAAATTTATCGTAACTATTGCCATCGTTATTATTATATAATATTATTATTAACTACCTGAATTTATATTTCTATATTTGTAAAAAAAAAAAAAAAAAAAAGTTCGCACACTCAATGTTTGTGCTCGTTCATATTCTCTATTCTTTTTTTCTTTACTTCTCGTTCCGCAGTACCGTCGTATAATTACTTATACGTAAGTGCATGTTTTTATTTTCATTAGTACGTGTAATATTTAAGTTTTGTAATTCTTACGTAGAGATAATTTTTTTTTTTTTTTTTTTTGCATCAAGATCAAATAAATTAATAGCAATAGTTCGAATCTACATCTATGTATAGTATAATAAGTATACGATTATCGTTTTTCAGAAAGTTGTTGCGGAGACGAAAAAGAACGAAAAAAAAAAAAAAAAAAAAAAAAAAATAAAATGATAATAAACAAATAAATACATATCGTTAGGTCCAATGACTTTGCCTCTCGCCTTGTTTATTCTTTGAGCATTTCGTACCCTTCACACCGTCCGCATGTATGCGGTGTGTAAGACCACAGCATAATAAAGGCAATAATTCTTACAGAGAGATAAACGAACGATTCATATCTTAAGGTTTCCACATTTTTTCCCCTTCTTTTCTTTTTCCTACTTTTTCATTAGTCGAATTATGAAATACGCGCGGCCACCTGTTAATACCTTACCATATATAATTCGAGTTTTATCCAGGTCATATTCCCTACCAACGATCCGCCGATTCGATGCACATACATACGTAAAATATGTAAGAGGCATGTGTATAAACTGCATTGTACATCTTTGTCGCAAATTATAGTACATGTATATGCAAAGTATATATACGAGAGCCTTCGGATTGCGCACGGTGTACAATAATATTCCTTTCTCTTTCGCAATTGTGTGTGTGTGTGTGTGTGTGTGTTTTTTTTTTTTATTCTTTCATTTATTCATTTTGTTCGTCTTATTCTGTATTCTCGCATTTTTATTTTATTTCTTTATTTTTTTCGTAATTCCATTCACAAGCATTCTCGTCATCATCGTCATCATCATCGTCATCGTCGTCGTTACGGTAATAAATTATTTTCAGAATAATTCGGAGAATGAATTAAGAACAAGACTTGATGAATTCATAATCTAATTCATTCATACAATTACAGATCTGTCATTGTGTATAAAAAATGACACTTTGTTTTTGATACTTTCTCCCACTTCGCGAAACCATAGTTTATAACATAGTGGGAGATCAAAGAAAAAAAACTTATTATCGAGGCAGTCTAATATATATGTATATATATTATATATACATACATGTATAGGTACAAAGCTTATTCACATATTCTTACAAAACGATGCATCCAACCCAGCATAATTTTAACGGTCAGAATGACCTGAATGATTTTATTTTCCAATTATGTACTATTCTGATTTTTTTTTTTTCCTTTCACTTTTTGACTTTCAGTTTCTTCTATGGGTATAATAATAATAATAATAATAATAATAATAATAATAGACCGTCCTCTACGTAATATTATTATACACATATATTTTTGAGAATATGTGTGTAGTACCTATACAGTTCACCATAAAATATCTATTACCAATGTTATCAATATATATATATATATATATAATACATAAATCGTTAATGTGAAATTTCTCAAAATTTTTGTAATCGTCGTAAAATTTACATATTATACAAGGTGATATGTCAATAATATTGGTAATAGATGTTTCATGATAAACTGCATATATATTAGAGTGTTTCAAAAAAACCGACTATTTTTTTTTTTTTTTCGAACAATATTGAAAAATCTTCCGAGTGTCCCTCAAAAATGACCTCGGTAAAATATGAGCTCTTAATATTGATATTTAGAGGAAGCGATTCTTAATTTTCTATTTCCCATTTAAATAACATGGGAAATTTTTTTTTTTAAATTTAGAATTTTATTACTCGAAAACGAATGAGTGTGAAGATATAACCAAAAAATGTTCTTGTAGGAAATTTTACGCTCTACAAAAAAGATCTGAATAAAGATTTGCGTAAGGTAAGTCGTTTCGGAGTTATCAGGCCTCAAACATCGAACCGTTTGAAACAATGATGTTATTAATTTATAAATGCTACAAAACTGACTCATATCACTTAAATACACAATATTATTGATTTTAAAATTAAAACTATAGACTTCCAATGAAATGTCAATTAACAAATTTCATTAATCAACGATATGAGTCAGTTTTGTAGCATTTATAAATTAATAACATCATTGTTTCAAACGGTTCGATGTTTGAGGCCTGATAACTCCGAAACGACTTACCTTACGCAAATCTTTATTCAGATCTTTTTTGTAGAGCGTAAAATTTCCTACAAGAATACGTTTTGTTTATATCTTCACACTGATTCGTTTTCGAGCAATTAAATTCTAAATTTAAAAAAAAAAATTTTCCATGTCATTTAAATGGGAAATAGAAAATTGAGAATCGCCACCTCTAAATATCAATATTATGAGCTCATATTTTACCGAGGTCATTTTTGAGGGACACTCGGGAGATTTTCCAATGTTCTTCGAAAAAAAAAATCGTCGGTTTTTTTGTAACACTCTAATATATATATTTATATATATTATATATATATTTATATATATTATATATATATAAATAAATGTATCAAATGTTTAGGTATACTTACGTGCGCAATATGTGGAAGATATCGATTTGCTAAATTTGGGGAGAACGTTCTAATCTTGTTACTTAGAATACAGGTTATAAAATTACGATTCTTTCAAAATATTACCGTTAAAAGTAACAAATGAAAAGAAAAAAAAAAAGAAAGAAAAAACGATAAAAAAAAAAAAAAAACAATTTAATAGCGTTTAATTTGCGTTGCCGTAACATTTATTTACGTTATCCATATCGTTATAACGGGGCTTCGAACTTCCACGTTTATAAGTGTAGATGACTTATCCGATTTGGAATTTCAATGTTTTTTTTTTTTTTTTATTTTGTTTACCAACTTTTTTCGATTCAGTTTTTACACATTATCCGTGACTGATGCGTGTCTGGATCCGGTTTTCGTACACACCGGCCTACCAATACCAGAACTTTTCCCTAAACCGATCGGCAAGGTTGTTATCCGCAGCGTTCCTACGCTAGCCTGCAAACCGATTATGCGTAGGTGCGTCTGCATGTTTTCTTTTTTTTTCCATTTTAACTTGTAAAATAAAAAAAAAAAAAAAAAAAAAAAAAAAAAAAACAATTTGTTCAACGAAGAAACAAATTGACGAACGAACTAACAGAATTTCATCAGCATAGAACTCGAATGCTTTGACCGAAAGAACAGGTGTGGAAGAATATTACCTACTTCTTCTCTCTTATTTCTGTTAAACGTTGTTGTATAGAAATTAATATTCCACGTTTGCTCGTGTATAAATAATAATATAAAAATTTTCCCAAGCGATAAATAAAAAGTCCCCCGTTCCCCCCACGATGTGAATTCATTGATTTTTTACACTTCTTTTAGATCAATGCAGGCACAGACGAATAGTGGACTGGAATATTCCACCTTGAAATACCGGTATAATAGTTGCGTAGCCAACCCACGATATTTAATATGTCCATATGGTCGGTAAAAATAAGACTATTAGTTTGAAAATTTTCACTTCCTGATTGTGGTAATATATGTTTGTTGTTTATTCATTGTTCGTTTTACGCTCGGAACGAATCGAGGCGTTTGAAGAAATACGCGGAATGATCTTTGGAATTGTTATTGTTCGACCGATTAAAATTGAAATAATTTATCGTGTGATAAATGTAGAAAAAATCGTCGTAACGCGTGCGGTTTTATGAATAGTTGATAGTAATTTTATCTTTTTTTTTTTTTTTTTCACTTTTCTTGTGTCTTTTATCATTTTTCATTTTTTGCTTCAGCAAGAAATTCTTCTATCATTCTCGCGCATGACGACGAGTGGTATTCTTCATTTTTACATCGCTTCGTAAGCGTAAAAAAATTACGTACGTAATATCAGTTATTGCATAAAATAATTACGAATATTCGCCATTGTCGCGAAATGCGGTAAATTATTTATTGCATCGACTACCGTCTTGTTATATTTCTGTTTTTACGCGAACGACGATTTATCCGTATATAATTTTACGTTTGACGATGATGCCTGAAAAGTCAATCGATCTTTCAAATTTTCCAGCTTCTTTTACACCACACGATTTGCATCGGCGTTGTAGAAAATATTAATTATCAAATTTTTTTCACGATTTACAATTTTTTATCACAATCGATTACTCTTTAATCGAACACGATGACGCAGACGAATTGCAATGATGTAAAAGGTATTACTGTCAAAAGGTGTAAATCAACGTTAACATCATGACTTTTGTTTGTTTTTGTTTTTTTTTTTTTTCTTACAATGCACAGCGCAAATTACTTTTTGCGACAAATTTTTTTAACGAGGGTATTTCCCGTTTTCAGATAAATATACTCGTTATAGCCAGAATAATTCGATACGTCGTGGATCGATTTGCAAAGTGCGAAGGCCAATGCGCGTCTTTCGGCTTGATTCATTCTAAATAATTCTAGTTCCCTCGTCGATTCTATACCACAAAGGTTAAACCGATCTCGGATAATGTTCGGTTTCCGTCAACAACCGCTCGTCGAACGATCCGATCGTCGTCGACCATTTATTCCGCTTCCTGTCTGCTCGTGTTCGTTTATTATTTATCGCTCATCCTTGCGTGGGTGTCTTTAACACAAGCGGTTTTCTACATATTCGGAAACCTGTCCAACCGATTTTCTGTTCATTCTAAAATGTCGGCTTTGAATTCGCAATGATCTTGGCCAACGATCGTCTGCGGATATTGAAATTAAGATTCGTAGACGAATTGAATATCCGATCGTCGGAAGGTAACTCTAGTCACCCGGATGAAATCAATACAATCTTACATCCGTGATGAGATGAAATCGAGAAAATCGAGCAGGTATTACGATTACGATTAAAGATCATCGTTCGTAGTCAAATCACTGCGAAAATGAGTGATTGCCGTTATATTTTTATACATATATAAAATAAACGCGGGGATTTTCTGTTGTACATACATGTTTAAATTATACGTATACACGTAAATTACGATTACGGGATTTTCAAATTACTTCGTCATATTTATCCGCGGGGGAATCACAGCCGCGTTATAATATGGCCATGTCTAATGGACTTGCGGACATTAATGCCGCGATAAACAGTAATAAATAAAATAACTGATAGATTTTTTTGCTCAAACTATATTTATTTTAATTTCGTTTCTTTTTTTTTCCCAACCGTGTTGTTGGTGTTGATCTACGTACTATACATTTATATCGCACACACATATATCTATACTGTGTGTTGTACATTGACATTGAGGAAACAGAATCCAACC
The DNA here is from genome assembly GCF_021901495.1 of Neodiprion virginianus. Lineage (NCBI taxonomy): Eukaryota > Metazoa > Arthropoda > Insecta > Hymenoptera > Diprionidae > Neodiprion > Neodiprion virginianus. Next base: position 37,024,908 of record NC_060880.1, read on the forward strand.
TACACGTATGTATCCTAATACCGAGTGAGTGTGTGAGAACGAAGAGTGCGTTTTTGAACAGAGATAGTCGAAAACAAGATTGCAGGCAAAGCGCCACGCCTTGTCTGGTGTTGTCCTAAATCATTAATTATTAACTCTGTATGTATTTCTATACAATAAATGTAGCATAGTATCTCTACAGAATTATTGGAGCCTCATTTTTCCCAACACATTCTAACAGTTTGTTTTTTCTTACCATTCAAATATCTCGTGTAAGATTGCGTTAACATTTCGTCTCTGCGTTAACTGGTTGACCTTAACTCGTCGAGAGACGCAGTTTTAAAAAAAAAATCAATCGTTTAATTGTCTACCACGCAAGTGTCGCCACGCAAAGAGTACGAGTAATTATTCGCATCTATCGTTAGTTTTTGCGTTTGTAACCGGGAACAAAATAAAAAAAAAAAAAAACGGAAGAAGGGGGAGAAAAACATCACGAAACGATTAAGTTTGTGGATACAACATTTAATAGTTTGTTTTTCTTTGCTCGGAAGGTAAAAAAATTATTATTCTCTGCAAAGTTGATTGCTTAACAATCGGGGTTTTTTTTCTTCCTCTCGCAATACTTTTTCTAATTCCCACCTTTGTCTCTGTCTCTGTCTAAAATCTACCTCACCTTCGATTAAATCAATGTACTTTATACGAATACGATTGTTTGTAATTCGCGATTTTCGCAATATTTTTATCCCAACTATTCGTATTATCGTGCGTTTTCGTCGAGGAGGCTTCGACAACTTCGGAGACTCTGGATTAGAAATTGGGTGTAGAAGCGGAGTGTTGGAAACGAAGAGAGAATGGTGAAACGTAATTGAGAAGGTCTCGGATTACGATTCTGAAATCGATCTTGATATCGTATTTCAATTTTTGCATCAAATGGGTCAAAACACTCTGTCCATTTCCCACTCATTTTACATTCTTAAAAATTTTCTCACGCAGTTCGTCGCTGTTTTTTTCTCCCGAATAACCGACCACTTACCTCATCTCACTTTTTGTACAATTCGGTGGAAAAAAGTACCCGATTAACGTAACGCGACATTGACTTTGACACAACGGTTTGAAACGCCTGACGAAAGGTCGACGATTTCGTTTTATAATTTTTTGCCGCCGCTCAGACTTCACGATTAATACCAGATATCGATCGGCGTTTGATCTATCACCTTAACGAACGTTTACTGTCGGCTAAATCCCAGTCTGCAGAGCAGTTCGCCATTGGTAACTGGAATCTGGTTCCGTCAGCAAACGCCGTCGTTTGAAATCATTCTTATTTGTTTCAACTCAACGTGTCGCTTTGACAAAGTTAATCGCAGACAAGGAAATCGTCGTTTTTGTCTTGTGCAGAAGGCCGAGCAGTGGTAGTGATTTCTTCAAGTATAGAAAATCCCTCGGAATCACCGTGCGGAAAATTTTCAGGCGAAACTCACCCCAATGAATATTCGCACCAAGCAAACAACGACTCTGAACTTTCCGGATGTAACGAATAACGAGTCGTCTGATCGTACAGTCAACGACGCTAGACCCTTTTTTTCATATACGTATTCTGGTTTGCACAATGACGTAAATAAAAATGTTGGAACTCAGGTAGAACCGAACAAACAACTTTCCTACGGATTGCTATACTGTATACATTATAATAGAGATGTCGTTGTCGATAATGATCCACGCATCATCGGTCTTAATGATCTTGATGGAAAAAGCCTCTGTCATTACTGCATTTGCGCAAGTAAACAACACTGTATTAAAGCGTATGAGCCTCGAAACGTTTTGTCGACAAATCGGCACATTTCTCGAAACATCGTTGTATAATTTCTTCCCGTAATTAGCGTGTAACGTCTTACCCGCATCGAGTCTGCAAAAATTATACACACCATAGATTACGCTAGAAAATCAACATCTCGCAATCGTTGTTCAAAGACATCGCGTCATTTTTTCTTCCAACCCGTAGGTACCGTATAAATGAGACGTAAAAAATCATGGAGCTTCGCGTATGCGATCGTGTTTTGAGAATGTTTGAATCGTTTGAAGTCAAACGAGTTTTAACAAGTGTTTTAGATATAGCGTTGGAATTTATAATTGATAGGAGTAGCAGAAGCTGCCACCGTAACGGATAGACAATATATCATTAAAACTTGCTGCCTGTGCAATTACGCCAGTTTTTTTTTTAACACTATTACCACCCGACATGCGGCTGTTTACGATGAGCACGTTCGGTCATGTTTTCACAGGCCTTAATCACGCGCTTCTATCATTATGCGTAACGCTACAAAGGTATGCGCATATACCCTACTACACGCGTCTAAGCTCTGTAGGTGTAACATCCAGCCTGTGTCGGAGTGAAACAACGATCGGAAATTCCTTGGCGGTAAAACCGAAGGCCAAGGGTAAAATTAACAGCCTCCCTTCGCTTCCATCTTATTCGTTTCGCACACACGTCTGCACTTCGGTATATGGGATAGACTTTGCACCCAGAGTCTTAGACTCGCTTTTCTGCGATGATCGCGTGATATTTGTAGATCCATCCTTGATGGCGGGAACCCCCGATGTCTTTATCGCGATGTTTAAACTCGCGCATTGGTTACATATGTGTGTAAAAATAACGCGTGTTTTTGCCGGTCATACATCAGACTGGCTGCGTCACATCCCGGAAGGATTTGAACAAAGTGACACGCCAATTTCGGACTTACGGATATCCTATGGCGTAAGAAAGACGCGCGTGTTATATTCGAGAAGAGATGCAAGATGTTCGCGGAGACAATCGCTGCTCAAATTGTTGACCAGGTTTTATTCCCGTAGAAGCACAAACACGGGATCACGTTTTGTAAACAGCCTTAATTTCTGCGATCAATTTTATCATCTGTTAGTAATTTTATGTTACATCGCCACGACACGAAATAAGAGAATGACCGAATTGGCAAGGAATTGTCTATACGCGGAACACGCGGACTACTTCCTAGATCAACCGGCATGTAAAAATGATGAAAAACTATTTGTTGTATGATACGCGTTGGAAACATTGTTCAAGGTTAATATATTCCGAGTACGTACGTACTGTGCGGTAATTGGCAGTTTGTAGGAAAATGCACGGTAGGTTACGAAATGGGGGATTCGTGGAAATATTCCAAGTGCAACGTTTAATATGTTTGGATATTTGCGCACGCAAACGTTGGTCGTATTATTCCGCAAATTATTAATTGACGACAACAGACGAGCGCAGTGGTTGGTATTATTCTAGAAAACACTTTCCCGGTGGGGTCTACAATCGTTCGCTAATATCAAGGATCTTCAACTTATCGCTTACAGTGTGCACGATCGATCCTCGGCGCTCTTTTTGGTCGATAATGTCGCTCTGGATCGCTTCGGACTTCTCTTTGCTGCTCGGTAAGGCAGAATCCTCTGCTTCATTACTGCGCCTGGCGACGAAGCGGTAGGCAACTCATAATACATTCGTATCGAGTGTTCAGTATCAGATCATCGGTTGATACCAAGCGTGGTTTCATATGAAAACCGAAACCACATTTTTCGGCTTGGCTACATTCTATGAGAATAACTAAGGCTTTTCGATTCGGCGTCCGTCTTCTCGGCGGATAAGATCACTCTGGATCCTTTCGGACTTCGTTCCACACCTCGGTAATGTAGAATTCTCGAATTCACCTCTGCGCCTGGTGAACGAGTGGCAGGCAACTGGAAATACATTTGTGTCGAACGGTTAGTATTCGACACTTTGCACCAGGCGAAGCTCCCAATGAAAGCCGATCGAATGTTGTTTTTTCTTGTTACCGCTTGTGGGGGTATTCCATCTCTTGAATTCTCCAAGTAAAAAAATGAAACACGATTTTATGGCACTTTCTGCGGCCCGAGACCCAAGAATTTAATCAATTGGGAGGGATAAGTGTTGTCATACACGCAGGGGATTGTTGGAAAAACAGCATCAGCGCCCAGAGGTAATCACACCGCACCTTTGAACAGGGCCAAAGAGAGACAAAAATGTGAGCTAAATGTCACCGCACCTTATGGTTGCGACTTACGATAAGTATTTGATGACGTTTCGCAACGCGTACCACGCGCTAACTGACCGAACGAAGGAGAGAAAAGTCATTTATTTAGCAACAGTGAACGGTCATTGCGGCAGCTCTCTTCTCTGGCGCAATATCCAAGACTTTGCATGTATCTGCGCGCCGTTTCTTACGTTTCTTCTCATCACAGGCAATCGGAAAATGGGCATGAAAACCTTATTCTTACGATTATTTCGAGAATTCCAGAAGAGTTAGCCGAAACAGAATCATAAAAAAAAAGAGAGGCAAAAAAAAAAAAGAAAACAATCTCAATCCGTGGAAATCAAACGGTTTTCGAAATAATAAAAATTGTACAATATTGTGTAATTGGGTATTTTCAATTACCTAAATTCACGGTTTGGTTTCTTTCCGTTCGTTTTGAGAGAACGTTATTGTATAATTCCATATTGTCGAATTAAATTATATTTTATTACTTCTGATTTAAAACCGATTAGCCGCGTAAAATAATAAAAATTACTTCATCTATCGAAAAAACCTGTACAGATTTCAGTTATACGCTAGGTTTTCGCATGTTTATGTAATCGTACCTAATTTCCGCAGTAAAAAGATGCGCAAGTACCGTACGGATTGCATTAGCGTGCAGAGCCGCGTACTCGCAACAAAAATGAAATCTTAAAAAAATTGAATATAAATACCGTGGCCATAAAATTTTATCAACGATAGATTTTCGCGTGTCTAAAAGCTAAATTTCATCTATTCAATTCAGTCTTACATCGCACGGCATGAATATAAATAGTCGAATTTGCATTTGTACCAACAACTTCAAACAGTGTTGCATTACGTTGATTAATAAACACGAAAAAACGTGGAATACATTATTGTGTAATTTGCTCCTACGATTTTGCGAATTTAGAATATATTATCTCGAGGTTTACCCAAAGAAACACGAATTACATTTATCTCTATATCTTTATCCAGGCATTAAAATCGCGTTTTGTAAAATCCGGTGTTAGATTTCAGCGACTCAAAATTCGCGAAAGTGCTTAAAGCTTTCGTTTTTTCCATCAAAATCAAATCCAACACGCGCATTGATAAAAATGCTTGTCAGTGAAAGTGTTGCCTCGAAATATTTCGTCCTTCTAATGGATTTACCGATCGTCAGCAGTGGCGGCAATTCCGTTTTATTATAGATAAGAAGGGGCGCTGTTGTACAACTTAATTTCAATCCGCTCTTACTCTCAATTTCTGCACATTCCGATCATATCTGGAGCACAAGAGTTCGCAAAGGGCCTCTCGCCATGAAGTGGGTATCCACTTATTGTTTCGCCTGAAACGATCTGGTTAATACGGTTGTAAGCTTTCGCCTCGGTCGTTACACGGGAGTTCTTTACCTCCCGGAAGTTCGCTGTCCGCGGAGTCTCTGGGACAGGTATAATCACGTAATAATCACCACCACCTGCAGACCGGTGCGATATAAATCATGGTGAAAAAAAAAGAAGGGAAAAAAATAATCGTATCAGTGTGCATTGTTCGGTACGAGTCGCTACATCGTGTTCGTTCATTGCCGAGTGTTTTGCAAATGCATGTACACAAGCTTTTTGCCTTGGTATAAAGTTATGTAATATAATAATGCATCGTCGTTATTCCCGAGAACTTTTGCTGTATTTTCTTCTTCTTCTTTCTTGTCAAAAAAAAATTACCACGGACGGTGAGAATAAACAGGTAACGAGGGTATAATAGGTCGGAAATTTTCTACGATGGAACAAAAATCATCTACGATGACGCTGTCGTAATTTCTTTGATTAACCCGAGTGTTGTAATTTGGAATTTGCCACGATATTCAGTAATCAGTAACGAAAATTTGACTGTTACTCGCTCGAACGTTGAAAATTCGTCAACGTTTATACCGTAAATAATTGATCAGGTTTTTTAGAAATTTGTAAATTTTTATTCAATCATATTACGGCCCGCGAGTTGATGACCAGGTTCTGTATTTGGCAAGTCTTGCGTGGAGATTGAGAACGTGGTAATTTGAGGGTAAAAAAAAAAAAAAAAAAAAAACAAACATCATAATATCGGCATGCAGAATCGCGTATTATACCATTAAGTATCAGCAATTAAAGTACACGATTCCTGTAACAAAGGTGGGACATCTTAATTCCTTAGTCATGATTCTGGTTCCTTCATACATATACGCATAGTGAGAAAAAGAATCGTTTCTAACTCACCTTGAACCATGAACCGAAATTTTTTCGCCTTGTATTACGTGACTGTAACTATAAAAATAAAGTTTGAACGTCAGACTTTGTCGTGAAAAAAAATTTCAACATATACTTTATTTCAGAGAATAGAATAGAGTCAAATTGAATGACGCGTCCTGTGTTTCGGGAGGATTTTCATGGTTTGTTTAAAAATGAACATTTAGATTTTTAATCGGTAAAAAATAAATGGAAAATGAGCGATCGAAGACGTCCCCCTTTCCTGAAACAATCGAATAACTTGTCATTATCGACGTCATCGTCATCTGAAAACTTATGAAACTTTCTTAACTGTGACGTAAACTCAAGGTGCATTACAGGGAAAACGGGAGGAGAGAAATGACGGGTATGGACCGAGCTGCGGGGCCCGGTGAAAATAAATCGGTCTCCCTCTCCACTGCGGGGGACCTACTTAGGCCCTGATTCCCACTTCGTCAATTTCCGCAGGCCAAGTAGCCGGGGATAGCACAAGTCCCAGTTCGTTTCTAACGCCATAAGGTAGACGCCACATGTTGCCTATCGCCAATAAAAGCGAAGCTTTCCGCACTTCGCAACAGAGTCACGGATTAAACGGTCCCGCGTACCGGCATCCCTCAGCCGGGCCCCAGGAATAAAGTTTAAAAAAAAAAAAAAAAAAAAAAAAAACATAGAAAACCAACCGATCGCGCAACATTAACGATCCTTGGAACAAAGAGGATCGTGGATTCTGCAAATAAGCTCGTAAAATCGTCAGGGAAATCGGTAATCGGTCTGGTCACGGGGTCGATTACAGTCACCGAATCGTCGGTAGATCAGGATCGGTAAATATATCGGTAAAACCAGGGTGTTCTCGTTTGTGTTTGCCGGAAGCTGGTCATCGTCGCTGGTGAAAAATCGCCGACAACCCGCGTACTCTTGGGAGGAATAAAAAAGTAAACAAAGAAGGGGATAAGTATTGAAAATTTGAAAGTATTAAACTTCTTCATTTCCCGCTCGTTCAAAGTTTCACAATGGAATAATCGGCCGTCTGCGACGGATGAACTGAGGAATCGCATTCATCGATCTGGCAAGTAAGTGTTACGCCTAAAATTCGACAAATTCTGTAAAATATTTATGCACGCGAAGCCGATATTTTGCCTCCGATTCGTCAGTTGTTGCTTAGCGAAAAAGGCTCGTCGCTTTTAGTTCGGCCCGATCGCGTCCACGGCTTGGTGGACACTTTCAACGTTCTAAACTAGAGAAATCGTGGCGGAAATCTTACTATCATCTAAGAGACCTTGTTCCGGTTTACTAAACGTGTATACGAAAGTCCTATAAGACCGGTTTTATTTCTCGTTTCTGTACGCATACGCGCCTTAGGTATTAAGGTGAATATATATTTATACGTGTTTAACGTTATTGTGTACCTTACGTACACGTAATTACCAGCTTTAGTGTAGAATATTTTAACACGATTCAAGAGGGGAATTAAAAAAGACTGTAAGTGCCTTAAACATGGAGAGAAACTGTTTTTCTCTTTCTTGCATAGTTCTTCGTCGCTTGAATTTGTCTGTGCATGGAAAAAGGGAAGGGAAAAAAAAAAAAAAAAAAACACAGAAACCGCCACTCGCAGTCTCTTTTAATTCTCATATGTACACGAATTATACGCAAATATTTGAAAGTTGTAACGTTGTGAATTTTCGATCGCGTTTTAACCTTGGGTAAAATTTGCAAATTTATTTTCACACCTCACTGTTAACTTTCAGAGATAACACCGGTCAACGCGAATTTTCAGTCTCGGTGTTCCAGATGTTAAATTTTCATTTCTTTCACGTGAGCGACGAGAAAAAAAGAAAGAAAAAAAAAAAACAGTTGTATTAGATAAAATTTACTTCTGTAGAAACCAGAACGATATTTCGGGATTTAAGAAAAGTTACCCATGTTCTCAAACATTTATTGTAAATAACGACTAAACAAACTTCGGTTTCGGTTTTGATTCACTTTTGTTCGAAAATAATAATAAATCACAGGTCAACAAAATTTTTTTTATTTACTTCGAGTTTATATCTAAATAAACAAATTTCGATTCCATATCGAATAATAACCGAAATCTTCGTTTATCGGCGTAGAAAAAAGTACAAAAGGAAACTTTATAAGTAACAGATCGAGATTTTGGTTATTATTCGACGTATAGGATCAAAATTTATTTATTTAAATATAAACTGTAAAAATAATGTTTTTTTTTTTTTTTTTTTCTTTCCAATCCGAGCAATTAATCGTCGCGCATTGTTACACCTTACCGGTAACACATCGCGTTATATTCCAACCGTTACTTTCACGATCGTTCGATTTCACGATCAATCAAACTCTTCCGAAAAAAATTAAAACGATTGCGCAACACGGCCTCCGGTCTTCGATATGCAATAATAATTTCCAATCGAATTTCGAGCGTGTCGAAAAAGAAGAATAATTTATAGTCCGTCCATCATTCCGAAGAGGAGAAAGAATAATTTCCCTTACGAAACTGTTAAATATTACACAAATAGTTTGTAAATATTTAACGGCGATCGAACTCCTCAACGAAGACGAATGTTATGAAAATTATGCTTCCGGATACCGGAGGCTCGAATTCCTCCGACATTTAATTCGTTTTATTCGCTCGCTATATTTTCACGCGCATTGCCCGAGGGCTCGATCATGTAACTCCGCATATTTAACCGCTCGCAAACACGCGGAAAAAGGCGCTCCCGTACGCGTCTCCATTTGCTTTCTTGTTACGCTTTCTTCAGACCATTTCTCCCAAGCTCTGTAATGTACTTAACTGCACGTATATCAGGCAGTCGGAATCTGCGCCGAGTGCACATATGCGTCAGTTTTGCTGGAACGAAGGTGAGACGCGATATCGAAACGATTAATAAGGAAGCCGACGCGACGCGACTCGCGGTCAAAGAGCGAAAGCTGATTGCAATTTGTCTGGGATCCTTGAAATTTACGACTCTTTGATACGGATTTACACAAGATATATTCGGTTTCGTAGAGAAATTTTTACTTCCTAATTTCATTTTTTACCACGATCGAAAAATATTACAGTTCTAGGTAGAAAATGATCATTAGTTTTATAGCTGTTACCGGAAATTCTAGTAACAATATCGCAAAATGGTTACTATAATCATACTTCGTTATCTATTAACAAGAAAATTTATGGGTTTTAATTAACTGACACCTTTTTCATCGGCTTATAAGTCAAAAATTGTGCTATTGAAAGTTATAATCACATTAAATAGTAAGTTCCACCGCTTTGTAATTTTGTAACGTGTAATGTAATTTTTATTATCGCACCCGCACGATGGTATAAAATTAAATCAGAGTCCCCTGAAGGTTGAAAATTTGATTAACCACGCGTTCAGAGATTTTTAAAACCAAGTCTCTGCCGCTGACTAGTCGTTAAAAAAAAAAAAGTTCAAGTCCGCGTATCGGGAACTTATTTACATTCAATCCTGTATAAAGTTTCAAACCTGCAGAGTGAAAACTCGCGGTTACGCGCCGAGTGGTATTAATATAGTCACAGTTATATCGTAAGCCGAGCAATCTCTACCCGTTACACTCGCTACAACAATCGTACATATCGTGGCAACGCCCAAAGCGTGCCAGCCTCGTTGAATCTAATTGTAAGATTCTATTCAGAACGTGACGTTTGCCATGCGCATTGAGGAGAGTTGGAGAATCGCGGTGGGGAAAATAAAATACGAATATGAAATATGAAATGAAGAAAGAAAGGATCGATCGATCAGCTCCTCCTTATTTCCGGAATTTGAACAAGATCTACGAAATTTTTATTTTATTTTTGTTGGTAAGAGCTGACACGTTCTTTCTGCTTTCAATTCCTTCATTTCTCTTTTAAATTTTCACTATCCGCATATAGCGGTTTCGCTGGTCCGCGAATTAGCCGTTTCGAATATTGTCGAAAGTTTAGCGGCAAAAAATCAAAGACTAGACAGCTCGCGGCAATATATTTTGGTTATAGCTCATGGCCTCTGACATCCGCACTTGTAATAGTAGACCAGGTCTAACAGATCCTTGAAAGCTGCATCGCAATTATACTTTTTTTTTTTTTTTTTACCGGTTACAATATGGACCTGGTCACGTTTCTATACAACAGTACATATGATGATTCTGCTTATTATATTAATATTGTACAGACACATTGAACAGACTCAAGTATCCATATAATTATAAAGGCGGATTCGTTGTTAACGATTTTATCGCAGGCATGTGAGAAAAGTCTTTTTTTTGCTTTTTTTTTTTTACTCTCTTTGCTGTAATCAATTTTTTTTCTTTAGCATTTTTTATCTTGTTTCCTTTGTACTTTTAACGGTCTGCACGGCGACATTCGGGGAGAACGGTTCTAAGCCGTAAAAAAAAAACAAAAAAAAAAATAAAAAAAACGCCTTTTCGATCTAACGCCTGCACACTTTAACACGCGTAATGTATACCTGCCAACGTTAAAAGACTCATACGAAAATTCAAATTTTGTTAATTAACGTAATGTCGTTATTATTCTGTAGAATAGGCACGCAAGTCGATAAAAAATATTACCGTTAGGTATAGTGGGATTTGATTTATTCTTAGATTATACTTGACTTCGATTCTTGAAAATTTCTGAAAAAAATTCTGTTCAATTCGAGATAGTATTAAGAATAATGCTAATGTTTTTGCGTTTTGTAAAATATATTTAAACTAAATGAAGAGAGAAAGATTGTTATATTTTTCTGTTATATAGGTAGGCATATTATTGTACTCTGATAAGTTGGACAATATTAAGCGTATAAATCGGAGGTTCGTTTACCGGTGCAATAAAGAGAGAGAGAAAAAAAAAAAAAAAATAAACAAAATACAAACAAATTACCGGTTAAAATCACGTACAAGTGAATCGTGTAAAATGAGAATATCGCGTGTGACTTCGCGACGAGGTTCGTTTCTCGGTAACGGAGTTCACGAAACGAAATACGCAACGCTGTTTACAATAATCGAATGCATATTTATGAAAGAGATGCGATACGGAGGCGAAGAACGGTACCGGGCGTCAAACCGGATGAGAATAAGATGCTGACCCAGATGAAGAAGGTGCCTTTAACCCTACCTCAACCGAACAGCCTCGGGGCGAAGAACGGTCGCATTTCGGACACCGCAAAGCAGGTTCCGTTGGCTCCGAGGTGTTCAGCCTGAAGATGTACGGAGAAAGGAGGAGATTGTAACAGATTCGAAGACCCAATTTCATCTAATTCCGAGGCGCATTGACGCGGAGCGACGGAGTTGAAATTCTGGTCGTTCTCTCCGTGAACGGCGCTGTAAATGGCACCTTTAACACATTTTATTTATAATGAGATTTCGAGGCGACGATGTGAGAATTGAACGCGCAAACACGGACGGTACGAAGAAGAAACGGACCTCGATGGACCGACGTGTTTCTACCTTCACTAATTTCGGCGCTGGTACGAGCAGAGAAAAGACCGGTACCGGTTCTCAACCGATCGCTCGACTTACTTACCTGCCCGCTTACGACGATATATCCGCAAGCTTTCTTCATCCGAAGCCCGGTCATTTAACGGCGGTGTTAATCGAGTTCGGTGAATTGGGAGCCGAACCAATTAACGCGACATTGAAAAAGACCGGCCTTTTATGACGAGACGAGACGTTATTAATGGGTTATTAACCCAATTTGGGTGCGTTGAAAAAGGCGATTTTCATGAATTTTTTCAATAGGTTTATGTTATTAATATTGAAGTATAAGTTGTTACACTTAATAAATACACTCCCGAAATAGATGGAAAGATTTTTTTCAATTCATTTTAGTTACAATCATTTATATCAAGGATTTTTGAAAATTTTTATTTTGACTATTTTTATTTGGCCAAAGACATTGAAAAGAAACGTGGATTTCTTTTGTTTTTCGAAAAATGTCCGCCATTTTGTCAATTTTGCTAAAATAAAAAATCGTATGATATGCGCTATAGCTATTAATACACTGAATCTAAAACCGTTTGATTTTTATTTGGACCATCAATCCCTGGGATTTCATCAACAGCGGAGACCCATCTTTTTTTCGAACCTTTCTTCAGCTACCACTTTCATGTATGAAAACTCACTGAAATGAATTAAAATAAAAATACTTCCATGTATTTCAGGAGTGTATTTATTAAATGTAACAACTTATATCGGGACAATCTGTTTAAACTGGAAAATGAACCGCGCATGCGCGAGTTTTATCGGCTGTTCGCGCAGGCTGGCCAATCCGAGTTTTCAGCTGTCGAACTCTTTCTGCCGGCGATGCGGTTGATACGAATTTTCGAGGTTAGAATCTCAAATAATCGAGGCAGCGACTCGGAAAAGTTTCGGAAGCATTTGTTGTCGGGTCGGAAAGTTGATTCTTCGAAGAACGCTCGGAATTCGATGCTTACGCTCTTTGAAAATTCAAACGTAGACAGTTTGCGTAGGTTGGCCCGCCTGCGTCGCGGACAAAAATATCGCTGCGGGAAGATTTGGCCGACCAATGAGATTTAATTATTTGGCGCATGCGCGGTTCATTTTAAAGTTTCAAGAGATTGTCCCGGTATATCGATACTTATAATACAAACCAATTGAAAAAAACTTATGAAAACAGCCTTTTCTTAGCGCGCCTAAATTGGGTAGACTCATTAATACCGAGTCGCTTCGTTCGCGGTTATTTTATTAATGAAAATTTTTCGACATTGGTATTGCGATCGAGGTGCAAAATTCTTTGGACGCAATAACCGTGACCAATTTTTTTTTAATAGGAAGCAATTTGAGTTAGCGATTCGTGCAGATCGTTTGTTTATATCTCGAAAAAGCTTCCTCTCTCAAAAGTCTGCGAGAGCAAAGTGAAGGCGTCGTGATTCTTCGTCGTGTAGAAAGAACGGCTGTCCAAGTGAGCGTACGAATAAACCGAACGAAGTCGACTCTGGACCGCGAGCTTTTCAAGTGAAAGCTAACCGCGAATAAACCGTTTTTGCTACGAAACGACGCAGAGTTAGATATTACGTTGCGTACGCGGAGTAACTCGTTACCCAACTGAAAGTTGAGGTGATCTTAAGTCCATCGAGTCTCATGGATTTATCATTTGTTTTTTTTTTTGTTTTTTTTTTGTTTTCATTAATCAAATTACCGTTGATAATCGATCGGACGCGCGACGTTGCGAATCAATTTCCGCCACAGCTGCTGGAATAATTCTTAAACGGTTCGCCAATTCATCCACACCGGCGGTTAAATTTTTTTACACCGTGAAGGAATCGCTGGGAAAGAATCTTCGTCGTTACGGAGTATCAGGACGAATTGTCATCTTATCGCGAACAAATTGACGTTGCGAAAGGTCCGCTGGTTTCTCGCCAACTGCGCCAACGGGTTTAATAACAAGGATAATTGCACACCTACGGAATGCAATTTTATCCGTTTCTCCTGCTCTGTTTCTAGTCCTCTTAAAATTCTGCTCTCCGTCGACTGACACAAGTCGGCTCAGACTCGCTTTGCGCAGATTATACGGGCCGTTTCACTCGCGCTTACGGCCGTAAATTTGCAATTTCCACTCGCCGGGTGTCTCTCAAGATGTGCGGTTCAACGAACGACATTGCTCTATGCAAGATGACGACGACTTCGAACGGCTGATATTGATCCGGGATGGTTCGCAAATGACGAATGATCGCGCGATTTAAGGGAACTGTAGAGCTTCGAGATTTTGAAACTTTTGGTGACTTGGTTTGTTTATGATAACGGTGCAATTGAACACAACCGGCTTTAACTTTTCGGACTGTTTACTGGCATATTTGTCAATAATCAAGATGTTGGTTCCCAGGTCATTGATACAGTCTTCTTGAAGAAACAGTTTGATCTTTGTCTTAGGCTTTGAAATTTGAAAAATTGATTGATTTTCTACTTGTTTGCACGGAAGTCGAAATTCTATGCTGAAAGATCATTTTTGCAGGAACTAGAACTCGGCGAGTTACGAATTATAGAGGAGCGATGAGATTCGATAAAGTTGCGAAAAATTTGCCGGAAAAAAGAAGACAGCGCTGCAGCGTGACGACATTGGAGTTTCAAGTTTCGGCGATATAACTGCGAGTGCGTTGAACTTGAAAATACTTCTTTTTTTTCTTCTTTCACTTAACCGAAAGCGTCGTAATTATATAAAAATTGTAGCCTCGTCGAGAAATCTGTTACAAATGCTGAGGGTTGTTTCATAACTCGAAGAATCGTATATTATTTTTCAAATTTCATCCAATCAACCTAATTCCAGCGGCAACATTTTTTTACAAATCATTTTTTGTAATGAATTAGTCGATCCATCTGAGCAACTCAAGTTTTTGTTAATATGTTTATTCCAGCACATATTCTACAACGAAAAATTAACGTTTTAAGTTTTCACTAGGAGTAGGATTTCTATTTTTACTATCTTTGAAATTTTTTTTTTTTTATAAGGACTCCGTTGTGTTTCGATCAATATTAAACTATAAACTTAGGAAATTCATTCTTTGTGACTGATTTTCTTGCAGTTTTCAATAATTTCCATCAACCAAAAAAATCACCAACAACCAATTGCGTAACCTTGTGTAGAATTGATAAATATTCAATACTTAAATCGATGTAAAAAAATAGTAAAAATAGGAATTCCACTCCAATCGAACCCTTAAAATGTTCGTTTCTCATCTTACAACGTGTAGAGAAATTTTCAAAAAAAAAAAAGGTCGTTTTTTGGGTAGCTTACAAAATAATTAATTTAAGAAACTTGTTCGGCAAAAAAAAAAAAAAAAGTTTCCGAAACTAGAACTATATTTTTCGACTGTGGTAAAAAATGAAAATAATTGAAGACCTAGTGGTAAACGGAACTGAAAATTTCTCTCAGTGTTGAAAACGGACATCCGCTGCTCTCTGTGAGGAGCTGCCGAGTTTGTCCTTATTGCACAAATCGCCGGATTGACGGACGTTGTGCATAACTCGGCATAAGCCAGCACGTTACATGTCGGCTCTGAATGCACTTATGCACAATGCCTATGTAACGATCTACCCGTCAGTTTTCTATTCTTGCGTTTAAACTCGCGGACTTGTATTTCCATATTTTCCCCTCGTCCTGCACTGATTTTCATCACTTTCGATTTATTATTATTTCTCGCATTGCAGTTTCTGCATTGACTTGAGAGTTTCTCGCTCAAATATTGTAATATTCGTCGGTTCCGAGTCCCGTTTCTCACTTTTTTAATCTCGTTTTTTTTCGTCAATATCCGATATTTTAATATCGCATGATACAGCGAAAAGAGTCTGAGATTAATGACTGATGTAACGAATTATGTTACGTTAGAATAGAATTTGTACATCGGATCGGATTACCCGCCAAAATGCGAAAATCAGCTGTTTAAAAATTGGATTTTTATAGAAAACGCTTAAGAAAGTTGGAAGTTTTTTCAATGGAAATGCTGTCATAATTATTTATCATGAAATCTGTGAAACTTGATAAAAAAAAAACGAGATAATGGTTGTTGGAATAATGATATAATCCTGCCAACGACATGTTGAAAAGACGGTGTATAGTTTAAAAATGTCGCATCCATGTTCCGACGATATGGCGCGGAATTTGAGTACCGTGAATCGTATTTTCACATAATCTGGATTGATTTATTAATAATAATAACAAAACAAAGATAAAATCGTTGACATTTGACCGAACGAAATCTATTTTACATCACGGTGTATGAAAATAATGGAATTATACACTCGCTATCGATTAAAAATTAAAATTCGTCAACTTCATTTATCCACATCATTTTAAAAATTTTAATGTAAATTATACTCCTCCAAAAGAATATCCGACTTACTCCGAAGTCAACAAAGAACCACCTTAAAAGTTTATACATAGCATATAAGATTATACAAGATTAGTTTTTAAAAGCGTTTCTCACAGCATCAATAAATATATTGCACCGAAAATTCGTGCTACCGATTCTGAGAAATATGACGATAATTGTTATTGAATCGGCGCATCAATTAACAAACCTTACTGTCCGTAATACGTTAGAAAAAGAGACAGAAGTAGAGAGAGAGAGAGAGAGAGAGAGGCTTTCGCGTGATCGGGGAAAGTAATACGAGCTCGATATTGCTGCCTTTTCACCCGTTTCTTCGGATATTTCTTTTCGCTCATTCACGTAACTATGATAGAGCTGTTTATGTCATCGGAGCTCGCCGGGTCGCGAGTGAAAACGCATCTCACAAGCCTTTTTCTTTCTCAGCCCCGCCTGTTTGTTAACTTTTATCTCTTTTACGCGACGATTTTACAAACGAATTCCTAGGCGAACGAAGTCTCGAGTGATTAACGGACTATTACATCGCACCTTAATGGTTATATACACATATAGACATACGCTTCGCGGGCAAGCATTCAAGTTGTTTAGGAATTTCACAATCTCAAAACTGATTTTATACACGCCCGTTTGAAAAACGGTGTATAATTCTATGTATATACGTATGTATATTTTCTATAACTATTTGTAAGGCCGGACGTTTAATCAAACGACGATTTTCGCTTCTCCCTATATGTATAACTATTGTAATATAATGCGAATATATGATGCAATAAGTTTGTAATGCACTTTGTATATTAATCCGTTACCCTTGTATTACGTTTGATCTCGAAAAATCGATTGCTGATCAGCTCCAAATCGGGAGTCTACGTTTTTTTAATTTTTTTAATTTTTAATTTTTTTCTTTTTTTTCAAGTAGAAAAATCTATTTAACTAATTGGCTAATCAAGAACAATTTACCGATAAAAAATTTTCATATCGTACTCGGAAGAATCACAGCAATTAGGTATAATGATTATTAGCGCTGTGTCGGAAAAAATCTTTTATCGAATCTCTGAGAGTGATACATGCAAAAAGAGAGAGAGAAAGAGAGAGAGAGGCAAACGCGATTTATGTACGAAAATTTTTATACAGAGTTCAATTCAGTCGCGAGGAATGTTTTATAAATACACCTGATCACATAACGTAGTTGAATTAATAAATCGTACCGAATGATTTAGCCCAGCAAGGATCTTTCGTAAATGCGTCACGATCTCAGAATGTGATCTCAGAAAAGTGAAATCAGCTGGGGGATGCTAAATTTCGAGATGTGTGCGGTAATTTCGGAAGGAAGAAAAAACCAGTTAATGTCATACAATTTAAAAAAGTAACGAAAAAAAAAACGAAAACAGTGAATCATATATTCTGTACAGTTTTGATACAAGAAATAAAATAAAAAAACCTTAAATCGAAAAGAGTCTGAACGTAAAGTAATTTACAGACATATTTCGATGCTAAGTTAGCTGCTCGAGAGTCGTAAACCAAAATACTAGCAAATTCAAGAAAAAAAGGAGTAAATCATTTTTTCACGCTCGTAGACCGTAACACTTAAACTAGTTCGTAGTCTTGACTAATTAAAAAAAAATGTGCGAATTACAATAGAGCAAAAAGTTAGGATTAAATAAAGTCTCTAATCGCAATCCGCCGTTATATTTATTTTGTAATTACTCTATTTCCTAGCATTACTCGCGACCTAAAATCAAATACAACGACGAAAAAATTTCTTTAAGGAGGATATAATCTCGAGGAAGTCACGTCCTCGTGTGTATAAAGCACACTTAATTAGCACAAGTGCGCACACTTATTATTATTCGAATCTAAGTTGACCGATTCGAAAGCGTTAAATTCTCACATCGGTGTCAATAATTAGGCAAGCTGCGTTTCCAGCCAGTTTCAACTCTCGGATGTTTTGCCGTTGTAGCTGGCCGTTTGAAACGAAGAAATGAAAGGCAAGAACGCAATGTAATCACATAGCAAACGAAAAATTATATGATAGGTAAAAAAGAAACTCTGGTTATAATATATCATGCGGATTATATTAATTTATATATCATACCCGTAGACTTTCACTTTTTACAGAGGAGCCCGCTCCACACACGGACCGTGTCAAATCGCTTTATCTTGCCAGTGTCAACGATAAACGAATCTCGATCTTAATTCTCAAAGTCAAACGTCAGGTTTTGATATTACGAATCGGCTCGTGTGTTACGAGTTGGCGGAAAGTGGTGGGTGGGAGGAAATCGCACCGAAAAACAATTCATATTTTGCTCGTCGTTGTTTCGGCTAATTTTAACTTCATTCGCGTACTCGCCGAATTCGTAACTGCGTCTCGTTATTTACACCTCTACATACGTGACAAACATGTACCGGGACGATCTGTTCAAACTTGAAAATCTACCACGCATGCGCGAGTTTTATCGGCTGTTCGCGCAGGCTGGCCAATCCGAGTTTTCAGCTGTCGAACTCTTTCTGCCGGCGATGCGGTTGATACGAATTTTCGAGGTTAGAATCTCAAATAATCGAGGCAGCGACGCGGAAAGGTTTCGGAAGCGTTTGTTGTCGGGTCGGAAAGTTGATTCTTCGAAGAACGCTCGGAATTCAACGCTTACGCTCTTTGAAAATTCAAACGTCGACATTTTGCGTAGGTTGGCCCGCCTGCGTCGCGGACTAAAATATCGCTGCGGGAAGATTTGGCCGACCAATGAGATTTGATTATTTGGCGCATGCGCGGTTCATTTTCCAGTTTCAAGAGATTGTCCCGGTATAAGTAGAATTTCGCTGTGGATTATCACGAATCTATCGATTGCTTCGTCCGGTACACCTTCTTCTTTTGCGAGAAAGTTATATTGTGTATTTAATTAACGCAAGAATTGAAGCCCCTTTCTTTTTTTCTATATTTTACGGTTCTTTGACGCATAATTAAAAAAAAAAAAAAAAATGCTCAACCCACTAATTAATTGCCTTCAATCTCGTTACAGTCTGATTTCTAATGAACACCAGCGACGATACAATCAGCGAGATGTCGAACATCTACAACAACTCGGTCGTGAGGTTTTACCAACGTTTGTTCTACGAATGGGCTGGTGAGTTTATTCGAGAATCCTATTTTACGTTACTTCGAACAATCGGCTCCTCCGTATCTTAATTCACAAATGTTCAACAAATCTTATAAATCATTGACAAGAGATTCTCATTGTCAACATAAATATCGCATTGAATTTGGAAAGAGGAGTCGTCGAAGAATTTTAACAAGAAAAAAAATAAAATAAAATAAAAAATCAATAAAAACAAGAACCTAAATTATTTTTTACAAATATCCGGATACAGAATTGTTTTTTAAAACTGAAAGAACCTCTGCAAAAATATAAGAGATTACACCTATTCATGAAATACAAGGCATTGCGTTCAAATGTTTTAACTGCGTTTTGTGACTTTCAACCAAAGTTCACCACGAAATCCGTATCGCTAAAAAACCTGATTCCCATCAACCGGAAGTAAAAAAATTCTGTGGTTTGCAGCCCGCAAGAGGTAAAAAAAAAAAAAAAAAAAAAAAACAAATAAATAAACAAATAAAAAAATGTACAAGACGTATAAAATTGTCGTACGCGTGAACGTTGATACAGAAGCATATTGTTTTCTTTCACATCGATTTTAGATACTCGTGAAACGTGACCGTGAATTTTAAGAACACGTTGCTGGTGGAAGAAAAAAAAGAAAAAAAAAAAAGTTTCGAGTGCGGAAACACTAATCGAGTCCGCATATCACGTGCTTCGGATCTTTTTCATCCTAGTTCGGGTTGCGTAATAAATTGATCAGCATTTTTCCACCTGTCAATTAATCGATCGAACAAGATTATCTGCCGCAGGCCCATCACGTCAGACGGTCATCCGTTCAATTCTTTGATCTGTCCTAGATGTGAGGACAAAGGATTGGTTTCTGATGGGGTCGCCGGTCCCAGGCGCCAGCATAATGTTCGGCTACCTTTACTTCGTTCTCTCCTGGGGCCCGAGGCACATGGAACACCGAAAGCCGTATCAGCTCAAGAATGTTCTCATTCTTTACAACTTGTTCCAAGTTATCCTCAGCATTTGGTTATTTTGCGAGGGTCTCGACGCCGCCTGGCTAACTAAATACAGCTGGAAGTGCGAGCCCGTAGATTTTTCAAACTCACCAGAAGCGCTCCGGGTCAGTTTTCACGTTAGATTCGAATCATTCCAGTATTATTACCTGCACTTTCTCTCCATATTTCTATCCACTTATTCACCTCGGCGTAATTAATAGTCAAGGTGACCAGTTACGTCGGTCGGCTTTTTACCAGAGGACCGGTTGGAATTTGAAAAAAAAAAAAAAAAAAAAAATGCGCTATTTTTTATTTTTATCGCTTTTTTATGACGGTATAAATTCACGAATCGAGTTCTTATGCAAATTTAATCAAATTACTGTACATTCGTTCTCTACTAACTCTTCATTATCGTTTTTCAATTGGTCTATTCAACGTTCTATAACGTTTTGTACAGAAAGGAAATGGTTAACTACACTTACAATTCGGATACACGAAGATAATTGTGGAAATTATTGCTGTTTTTTTTTTTTCGTTTTGTTTTGTTTTTGTTTGAATTCTAAATATCATACCTGTGTATAATTTGAATCGAATTAAAGCGACGATTTTCTTCACCGATAAAAAAGCAAAAGGTGAAGTACCTGAGAATAAACAAACGAAAATCAGACCTACGCCCGAGTCGGAAAAATATTGTCGACACGATGTTTCGTAAAATCTTTTTACGATCGGTTTTCGTACATACATTTGTTAATATATGAGCGTGTTATTCCGGTTGCAACAAATTCCTACCGGTTTTCTGTCTTTTCACTCTATCGATCTTTTTGTTTTTCTCTTTCGTCTCTTTTGCGAGTTGCACGTAATCGCTAAAAGTGAATTTAAGACGTAGAAGAATCCGAATCTCTCCGATCCACCTGATAGTAATAATAAACGATCCGCAGGTTGCTCGAGGCGTCTACATTTACTTCCTTGCGAAAATCTCCGAGCTCCTCGACACCGTCTTCTTCGTTTTGCGGAAGAAGGATCGACAGATAAGCTTCCTTCACATGTATCATCACACCGTCATGCCTCTCGTCGCTTGGGGAGCCACCAAGTATTATCCCGGCGGCCACGGGACCTTCATAGGTACGAAAAAAGGATAAGAAAGAAAAGAAAAAAAAAAATCTAAAACGACCACAAGATACGGTTGTAATATCGAATTTTTCAATAGTGGAAAGTCTGAACAGCGTAACGCAGTGTCAAAATGTTATAACGAAAAAGCGAAGTGTGAAACGTGAAAACTTTGGAAAGGTCAGAGTCTAGTCGATTAGAAAGTCAAAATTTATAGCGAATTACCAGAATAAATGAGAAAGTACGATAGCGGGTTTCTAGAAAAAAAACAAAAAAAACAAAAAAAAAAAAAACAAGAAACATTTTTCAAACAGGCATCAAAATTTTGCTATAGCATCTCAAATAGAATATCTCAGCCAAATACGACCTTCTAATATTGATATTTAGAGGTGTCGATTTTATTTTTTCCATTTCTTATTTAAATAATGCGTAAGAAAAATCGAAAATTTGTTGAATTTTTTCCTTTCTCGCAAACGGCTTGACTTATAAGCTATCAAAACACAGATTCTTGCAGGAAATTTCACGCTCTATAAAAAAGTTATGAGATGGAATTTTCCCAAATATAAACGGTTAAGAAATATTCAACAGATGACTCAATGTTTGTAGGCGAATATTTCTTAACCTGATAAAGTTAGGAAAATTGTATCTCAGTATTTTTTTTTTTATAGAGCTTGAAATTCCCTATGAAAACCTGTACTTAGATGGTTTATAATTTTACAATTTTTTTTTTTTTTTTGTACGCGTTATGTAACTTGTAATTGAAAGAAGTAAAACAGGCACCTCTAAATATTAATATTAAGCGATCATGTTTGGTTGAAATATTCCATTTGAAATTCTCTACCGAAATTTTCATGCGCGTTTGAAAAAAAAATAATTTTCGCCTATTCCGAAACGCTCTAATGTATAAACAAGCTGAAATACACATAACGTGCATTGTGGAATTCTTTTATCTCCCTACAAGTCGAGTCGTCTGTATTTCGATCTTCTATATTTAATCAATTTTATTTTCGATCTATTCCATTTTGCTCTGCTCTTCTACTTGTCTATGACTTGTGTATCCGGTACCGATTTTCGCCACTTTTTAGTTGAGCTTCTTTGTTAATCAAATTATTTTCTCCTTTTTCATCCCATCTAATTTCAGGCATCATCAACACCTTCGTCCACATCGTGATGTACACCTACTACCTTCTGGCGGCGATGCTGCCGCAATATCAGGCCTACTTGTGGTGGAAGAAATACATCACCACCTTACAAATGGTACAATTTTCAATCGATTCTTGTTTTTGTCAACGCTTACAGATTTCTAGAGCAAATTTTTGCGCGCCAATTCTCTCTAGCTTGATCCTCTTTTTCTCGTCGAATTGATAAAGTCTAAATTACTTTCGCGAATAACGCAGTTTTTCGCATCATTCGAGTAGGCCATAATTTTACAAATCGCAAATCAAATATCCAATCGAAAGAGCTTGAATGACCGAAATTATTTTTTTCTAAGTAACGAGCAATCGATTCTCGGCTGGCTTAAATCCATGCCAATTTCTACTCAACATTTGAAATCGCGCGACAAACGTCGAAAATCATGAAAATCATTGTAAGTCTTGCGGTAAAGGTGAAATGGTTTCAACTCATTGAAATTTTATTAATTTTTTCTCCCCGATTTCCATTTATTTCCAACGATTCAACCCAGCGTTCCAAATAATTTCCAGTGTCTAGTTACGATTTTCCGTGACCAGCATGAAAATCGGTCAGAAAACTCGAAAATTTTTAAAAACATTAACAACGATCGTTGTTGTTATTATTATTGTTATTATTACAGTAGTCGAGAGATTAAGTTTTTCACCCGTTGATATTCGTTCGTTATTCTCAGGGCCAGTTCTGCATCGCCTTCCTTCACAGCCTGCAGCTGCTGATCTACGACTGCGACTATCCGAGGTGGTCGCTGATGATCATTCTCCCGAATGTGACGTTCTTCTACTTACTGTTCGCGGACTTTTACAACAAGGCCTACGACAAGTCGAAGACATCGGAAACTGTGGCGAGTGCGAAGCTTCGCGAGGATTAAGAAAGTCGGAGGGTGACGAACAGCGGTAAAGTCCAGAATGGAAAAACGAAGAAGGCCTGATCGAGTATCGACCCAGTTTTTGGCCATCCTTCAAAGGGAGACTGAAACGGTTTCGGGACTCCGAACGAAAACATTTATTTGGCGCAATGAACGGCTTTCTCGATTTCGAAAAAAAATTGCCTTACACGTAGATCCGGCTTTTTGTATCCTACGAGGATGCCGAATGGCTGGATGAAAAAAAGACGGTTCAACTTGTATCGATTGGTTTTGGCTCAACAAGTAGCGCATTTAGCGATCGTATTTGCGTACATAGGTGGATAATCTAAAAATCTAGTTGACACGTCGAATAATTCAACGAAATTTAGCATGTGATTTGTAAACGAAGTTCGGACTGCGATGATATTTGTACCAGGGCTTTGATGGTGTTATTATTAAAAAAACAATGACATAATTACAGTTCTCAAAATATATCGACGACTAGACGTTATTGGTTCTAATATTCGGTTCACGATTTTTTTTTTTTTTTTTTTCAAAGAAGCTGCGTTTACTGACTGAATATTCTCAGTTTGTTTTTGATGATATTTTTCATTTCTGTACGAATTTCTTATCTCTAGATTTTTAGATTCGCAAACCGGATCAGTAATCTTCCAGTTTACAAGGCTGAAATAGAATCAGGCAAAATTAGAAACGGTCCAATCTTTCTAAATATATCTTCCAACTATCTCGATAAAAGCTTCACTGACGATGTTTCAAAGCGTGCAATTATTGCTCAAACAGATCGTATCTCACATACGTATATATATATATGACTCGGTCGCAGAAAATGTATTCGCGAAATAATTATAATTGAATTTGTACATATAACAGGTTATATACGTTTATCGTTGTTTACGAGTTTGTTAAGTTCTGCGCCAAGAATATGATAGAATATAATTTGATGCATCTGTCGCTTCCGAAATATAAGCGAGCAAACAATTTGAGAAGCTTGTATATAACACACAAATTGTAAGATTAAATCGCGTTTAACGTACGTTGGATATATAGATTTAAAATATTTAACATGTTATTGCTGCCTGCAGAATGATTCGGCAAAACGATACGTCATCGATATGTGATGAAATTAATAAGCGAGAAAAATTTCGCAGACAGTTAGGTACCGTTGAACTTGACGACAAAATTAGCGTACGTAGGCACTGTGTTTTTGTTTTTGTGTCTTTTTTTTTTCTTTCTTTCAAACGTCGAACATCGTAGGTACTCATAGATAATAGAAGGCACTCGGCGTGCATTTTACAGCTTTAAATATCTTTACGGAAGAGTTGATATCTTTACATATTATTATACATTAATGTAGGCATGTACCATATAATATAATACGATAAATGTATTATACATGAGAGTAATATATATATATATATATATATATAAACTGTAAAATTAGCTGTTCAATCGATTAATAAATTCACGATTCAGTCGCTAATTATTATGTATCGTATACACGGTAGGGTGATTAAAAAAAATCATTATTTTTTTTCGAAAAAAATTGGTAGTGAAGAAACGATTTGAAATTACGAAAAAATAATGCCTGCACGCGGAAAAATTTTTTACTCAAGATTTCGAGGTAGCGCAAGTCGATTTTATGTATTTATTCAAGGTTTTTTTTTCGTAAAATTTAGATAAGACCATAATTGCCGGTGTAAATATATATTTTACGAAGAAACCACAAGATACCTTTTTTGTAGATTGATTTATTCTCAACAAAAAAGCTATCTTGTTAAGTTTGACATAATCCAATTTTTTCAATTTACTCGCCGAGTCTGGAAAAAATGCGTTTTTGAAAAATATCTCATGAAATACTGGATTACGTCAAGTTTAACAAGATAGCTTTTTTTGTTAAGAATAAATCAATCTACAAAAAAGGTATCTCGTGGTTTCTTCGTAAAATGTATATTTACACTGGCAATTATGATCTTATCTAAATTTTACGAAAAAAAAAGCCTTAAATAAATACGTAAAGTCGACTTGCGCTACCTCTAAATCTTGAGTAAAAAAATATTTCGCGTGGAGGCATTATTTTTTCGTCATTTCGAATCGTTTTTTCACTACCACTTTTTTTCGAAAAATATAATGACTTTTTGAATCATCCTAATACACAGTCAACCATTTCTTATCCGATAATCGGTGAACTGTATTAATTAGTCTTACTGTTGGTTCGGGTTGAAAATACGAACGAAATGAACAGAGAGAGAGAGAAGCTTTTCTAGGGACTGAATTTAAGGACGGGTTCGAATCTACAAGACGTGCGATTGTCTGTTTCGCGTTTACGTTAGCGTTAAATTGTTATAGTGTTAAATTTTGTATTATACAATGATTGTACGCATTGTGCGTGTAATTATCGGATTTAAATAAAACGTGTATTGACGAAAATTTTAAACGATACGCTCAGTTTATTCATTCGAATTTTATGCTAGGTATTATATTACACGTATATGACTTGATTCATATATTCCATTAGATTACTTCTTAGAAATATTATTGCCATCAAATAAATAGATTAAGATCAAACTTAACGAATAATTAACGATACGCACATCGGCTGATACGAACATTCGCATCTGTTTCATTTGAATCACATTTTTCATTGCAGTAGTTAGAATGCTCACGTTATAATTATAGCGTTGCAAAGATGTAAGAAGCGATTTTCCGTTTCGTCTCTTAAAACGACCTTGCTCGTTATAATTACCGTTCAGATCTTGCCTACCGATGATCCTGACTTATTAACCCCAAGTGAACACATCGAATGATGAATGAAAAATATTGAAATCGATTGGAAATTGTTTTCAAACAATTACAACGCTCTTTGAATTTCTTATGCGCACAACATATTCGACTTTTTAACCGATTATTGTTATATTCATATACGCGGACGGCTTGACGTATTATGCAATAAACTTACGACCTAGGCTTTGTACAATCTATTGAATAGCGGACCGTGTCCAACGGCATCGCGTGCCGCCCCTTTTCAGGCAAAAACATAACCATTCACTGCAGGAATATGCATCGCAAGTAACGGTCCATCGATCTTCCATCGAAAGAAGTCACTGCAAAAGTGAACAATCTAAGCCGTCTTCTTCGTGTAAGATTTTCTGTAAAAGTCGCTGAACAGGTAAATGAATATCGTGACGTTAGTCGCAAAGAAGTAAGTCAGAGCCTTTGGTAGCTTGCAGTCTATCGCCAGGAGGTAAGTAAGGTAGCAAAGCATCACGCCGAACTGAATCTGAAACGACAATGGAGAGAAAGGTGATTGACAACGATCCGTTACCGGTGCGGCTACACCTCGGGGATCAAGATCGACGCCGAAATTGACTCACCAGCTGCATCCAGGTCATGTACTTCTTCCACCAGAGGTACTTCCGGTAGGCTGGACCCAGCGCCGCGATCAGGTAGTAGGAGTACATGACAACGTGGACCAAGGAGTTGAGGAAACCGATGACTATGCCCTGCTCACCCGGCAGCAGCTTCAGGTAGCACCAGGAGAACAGCGCGGTTATGGTGTGATGATAGACGTGGAGGAAGGTCACCTGGTTCTGCTTCTTACGGAGGACGAAGAAGACCTGGAAGAAAAATTCGGTCATGTTTACAGACCTTGAAGTTGCAGGTGAAAGCCTGGAAGGTTGAATTTCGCTGCCCAAAGTGAAACGAACGTTTTGCAAAGTTCAGTTGGCGCAGAACGGTACGGACGTGATTTTGGATCCAGGCCAGGTGTTTTTCCCGGTAATGTTATTGTCTGCAGTTTGCGAGTTTAGAGGCAGTTTAGAATGTGGCACTTAAGTGGCTACGGTGCTCGTAAAAGACATCGTCCGTTATGTATTCCGGAGGTGCTTGAACGTGGATGAGAAAAAAATACACTCACGGTATCGAGGAGCTCGGTGATCTTGGCAAAGAAGTACCACCAGGCACCAGTCGAGAGCTAAAACCATGAGAATAAACGTCAGTGGAACATAGAAACAGTCGACGAGAATGACCTGAGTTGATAGTTACCGCAAGCTGAAGCGGGTTGTTCACCACTTTTTCATCGTGGCTGCATCCTTCAACGATAATCAACTGCAACAGGTCGACTTGGAACGTCTGCGGAAATATAAACACAAGTTACACGAGTTGCGTAGTGAACTAATGATGAAAAAATCTCTGTTTCTGATTCTCACTACTTTTTGTTTCGCCTTAGTGAATAGGTAGAATACGGCGAGAAGAAGAAAGAAATGGAGGCTAGAACGGACTCGAATTTGCGTAAATTACAACGTCTCTTGCATACATTCACCGGTCATTACTCATGTCTGTCTCACCAGGGAACACAGCCACAGGCTGAAGATCACTTGAGCACCGTTGTAGAGGATCATGAGATTTTTAAGCTCGTACGCCGGCCGGTTCGCCATGATCTTCGGGCCCACCTTCAGAACGAAGGTCAGATACAAGGCAAGGATGCCAAGGATCGGACCCGGGGACCCCATCAGAAGCCACGTGTCTACCATTGGATCTGGAAGGATGTTTCATTCGGTAACAATGAGCAAAAGGCGACAATGGACAAATGGAAAGGTGGTCTTCTGACTTCTTGTTCTTTTCTCTTATCTTTGTCGTCGGAGAATTCACCCGAGAAGTAACGTTAAGACACTAGAGATGCCATCTCGGTACGCTTTACTAGTCGAACGTTGCGTACGCACAGCGATTACCGAATAAGTATAAGTGAAAAACATGCACGTACACGGATGTGTGAAGAAAATTAGTGATTGATGACGGGTTCCCTGAACTTGAAACTCACGTTGCTTAGGTCACTTATGCAATGAAAAAAGAACGTTCGCAGGTACATCCGGATATCTGGCACGTTTGCTCAATAAATTTTGACTCAATGGGATTCTTCTTTTGCATGCACTCGAGAAAGTCGGACGTTTGTGTTCAAAGGATGTTCCATCGATCCTGGATATATCGATGGTCAGGATAGAAACGGAAACGAGAAGAAGCAGACCATCCGGATTGGGCAAATAGAAATGGAAACAAAATCAAACTAAATGAAGATGCGGTAGAGAAGAATGGGGCAAAGTCTGATGGGACCAGAAGAAAAAGGAGGCTATTCGCTAAATTCCATTCAGGACTAAGCCACGGTTATTCGAAATTCTGGGACTGCAATTTTTTGCTCCATATAAAAATTAGATGGATTTTCATCGGTGATCCGTGCTGGAGTTCCACCGTTATAACCTTGCCTACCGTACATGAAAAGCGAAAATTGATGAGAAAGCGAAAGTGAAATAATTCGATACCGCTTCGTGACGTAACGTGAATATTACTATAACCGACACGGTTATCGTTATAATTACTCGAGCTGGTTGTGGGCCAGTGTGGCGCGACACGAAAAAAACATATGTCGATATGACGATCGACGGTAGCCGTGAAGGTGACGGAGCGGCGACTGCATCGTGTGCAACAATTGCAATAAGTGGAACAATTAAGTCCAAGCAAACTCCATGCGTCGGACAAGAATGTGCTTATACTGGTGGAACGCGATAATTGGTAATTAAGAACGGGCAGGTCGGAACTACGTGACTGACTTGTAATCGACAGTACGAGTAACGTTGGAGAGCAAGGAGCGTGATAAGACGGACTGATCATTGCGGTACTCACCCTTATTCGATTCGAGTATGTCATTGTAGTTGCTGACCACCTTGCGTATCAGGCTCGCCATTTCGATGGTACCGTGGTACTTGGTCAAATGGTCACCTGGACAAATGGACTCCCAAGTCGACGATGACTCTGAAGAGTCGGTCCAAGCAGCGTGGCTTTGTCCGGGTGGTAAATTATTCCGAATGTCAGAGACTGGGATGATCCTATTTTCCGAAAGTCCGTCGATGACTCCCAGTTCAGTACATCCTCGACAAGGACGGCTAGGCTTTCAGGTCTCTGGCTGCACTCGCTCACCTTCTCACCACAACGGTCTGACCGACAATGAATGACGCGCTGCTCAAGTACTTCGAACCACAATCGGGGGGTGATGGCGGATGCTTGCCTAGCTAACTTTGGTACGTCTGACCCAAAAATCTGTTTGCCGGGTGGCTATATAGCCCGCGGAACCGCGGCTCGGCCAATCGCTGGTCAATCCAAGGCCCAAGGATAAGCGGTCCCGACCATCGATCTTTGAACCGATTGGGGCCATCCCTGGACTCATCTAGCAGATTTCTCAAAGCCGGGAAGTGACTGACGAATAATCGCGGTTTTTAGAACTAGACAACGCGTCATTTGTCTAAAAATGGTTATATTTCTCATATCGATTCGAATGTTTTTGTCTTTTTGAATAAATCAAGTCGTCCGGTGACCGTTCGGGTTTTTACCGCAAAATCACGAAATTTTTTGTAACCGGGCTGATTTCTAAGATATTTGGGATTTCCGAGATGTTGTGATCACGCTGGGGAATTTCGTTGCTCGAAGGTCTCTCTACCACTGGGATTTTTTCAATTGCTCACACGCCTCGGCCCCTTGAAGCGGACTCTACTTATCGCCGCAGCGAGAGTACGATAGACGGGCCCCAAAAGTTCGCCGATTAACTCAACATCCGGTTACTTTCCCCACGATTTTCGGACGATTTATCGACGGTTTAAACGTCTCTGACACCTTTCAGGTTACAGCTGGGAAGCAGCGGCTAGCAAGGCCGACTTTTATATCAAATCGGCGACTGAACGGGAGGCGAAATGTTTCGGAGACCTTGACATTTGGTGGTCAATGTTTGTGGTTCGAAAATATCGAACGACTCGAGAAAGAGTTGGGTGAAAAAAAAATAAAAAAAAAAAAAATAAAAGAAATAAAAAAACTACGTTTCGGAAGAGATTTGAAAGTTGCGAAAATCTTCCGTTCTATTCCACACGCCCACGGCACTCCAGGATATCGCTCGCTCTGATCGTTGTCCAAATATACGCATTAGGTAACTGTGTGAATAGCTGACGGTACGTAAAATTGCTCAAAGAATGCGTAATATTGACAATGGGACAACAATCACCGATGCGAACGTAAACGTTTCGGCGAGCAAAGGAAGTGAAATTAGAATTCATTATTGCACGCGTTTGCCGATCGTGCGATCCTGCGTCTAGTCCACTGATTTCGACAATTTTCGTACCAGTAAAAATATGCGACATTTTGAACGACGCCAGGGTGACTGAAACTTATTGCGGTCAAGATCGGTCCTTGATCATTCCGCGACACGGTGCCGAATCATATTGCGTATAATTTGAAATTAAAAAACTATCCACCGCATTGCGATTGTAACTCTCACGTGTTATGTCACGGAATACGATTAGGCTGGCAAATAAATTCTGAGAACATTGATGTTTCGCACGCTGTGCGGTTTTCGTGTTTGGCGAAAAGTCGTTTGGCAGGGAAAACTTCGTTTCTTTTTTTTTGGCAAATTCATTGCTCGAAAGCGTTTTCAATGTTTTGTATTTTTCTGTGATCAACGATCTTTATACAAATACGACGCGTGATCTGGAACCAAAATATCAACGACTATGATCGGTTGATTATACCTGCGTATAAGATACATTCGTGTCATTCATTATCTAGATGAAGATTAGAGTACTCGTATACAAATTTATCTATATAAGAGGTAACGTAGTTGCATCCCATGCATTTAACTTTATAAAAGAAAAGGTTATTGTAATTTTCATTGTGATTCGTAATCAATCAAGAATAGAAAATTGTTGATTTTATAATATATCCTATACAGTGTGGCGCTAAGAAATATTATTTCTGCGAATAATTTTTTGTCGAGGCAAAAAAAAAAAAAAAAAGAAAGATTTGGTTGGATCAAGTCAAATTTAAGATGAAGCAACGAAACATTTTCTTCACCACCCACAAAAGATCGACTATTTAATTCAAACAGCCCCTTTTATCAGTAATCGTCGAGCGAAACGAGTTTCTTCGTGGAAAGACGTTTTCACTGAAATATCTATTTTCCCAAAATGACATCAGAGTCTTGACTTTGAACCGTGTCGCATAAGCTTGTCTGAAGATGAAGATAAGCGTCAGATTAATCTAGATAAAAATGAAAGATGAACTTGACACACATCATCTCTACGTTAAGACAAAAGGTTAAGCGGAAAAATATAATGCGAATAATGCCTGTTTGGCAGGGGAATGTTTTTTTTTTTTTTTTTCGTCTCTTAGAACAGGCATGTTGGAAACTAGTTGCGCGCGGCGTCACGACCTCAGAATTATCGTTAATTTGCTAATATACATATCAGTCGGCTGTGGCAGCAGACCTGTATTTTTATTTAACGACAAAATGGTAATATTATGCCGTGGCTCTCTCTCTCGTTTGCCATGAATAAAGATTAAAGGATTTGCCCGAGGAGGAGAGCGTGAACCGATGCATGCGGAAAGGCCGAGTTGTGCAATTTTTCGACTCGTAATGCGGCTTCGTATGCGCGTGTGTAAAATAACGCCACCTTTTGTTCCTATGTCGGGTCAACTTTGTTTCGTCAAAGCGCGTAAATTACACGGATATCTGAGGACTGTTTCTTTGAAACGCGGTCGAATTGCAAATGCCGGGATCGGTAGCTCGAGTTGTCGCTTTCTGGTCGTATTATTGATGGTCGAGTGAACAGCTGATGGTTTTTGGCTGCAGAACGAGGTCTCGACTCCGGCGACGGTCATTAGGCTAAAAATAATCGATGCATCGATTGATCGATTATTTCGTTTTTTTTTTTTTTTTTTTTTTTTCTTCAACAGCACGTTTGAAAACAAAATTTCGTAAATTTCAGTACATCGTTTTAATGGAGGAAAAGTTTTTTTTTCATAATTTACAGTTTCGTTCGAAATATATTTCAAATTCGGGGGGAGATTATTCATTTTTCCATCACTTGTTATTTCAAATAGTTATCTTAGTAAGTAAAACAATGATAATAATTGATACTCCAATGGGAGTAATAAAACAAAAACCGATTGCAAGGAAAAACAATCGAGTCGGTTGATTAATCGAGTTTGAAAAATAATTGATTTAATCGAAAATCGATTATTTTTGGTCGTTCTTACTCAGCTTTTAGAAATTCCGAAGTCCAGCGAAAAGCGAACGGATCATGCGATTCGAAAACTTGTAGGATTAAAACTCACGGTTGAACTCTCTCTGACATTGTCGAATTGCCGATCGGCAATATTGCTGATTGTTGAAATCTGGGAATCACATATTTATTCACTAATAACGCATATAATGTGTATAGTCAAACAGTAACCAGATTTTTTCAACGGCAAGTGACCCTCTCATCTCGTAAGATTGATTTTTATAACTCATTTACGAGTCACCAATTTTCCGAAATCCTTCGATATACGTACGTGAGAGTAAGAGACATGCGATTTGGCCAATTTCCGTAAAAAATGCAAATTAACAGACAACTTTTTGACAAATGTTTGAACTGTATCCGAATTCTGGTTCCGAACATAATTAATAATATGAGAGCCTTCGTCAGTTGGGATTGAATGACGGAAAATACTGACAATTTGCCATCGTCGTAAAATTTAAGAATACAAAAATTTGTGTTGCAAATTTTTTCTAAGGGGCTATTCATAAGCGACGTCACATGAATTTCATAGCTTCTGATCCAGCCCCCCTTCCCCTCCCTTGTCCTTGTTAGAAGTAATCGCATTCATGCGACCTTCCCTGTTGTGACCTCATTCATTTGGCAATTAGCGATTTTTAATTTACAACTTTATTAAAACAGCACTTTTAATATTCTCGTTGTTTTTTAATATTTTCAAGTGACGTGACGATTTGGAACAACACTTTGTGAACGTAATTAACGGATGACTTTAAAGCTAGATTTTTTATATTTTACAATATAACCTCAAGGAAATTTTTCTAAACTCATAAGTTACAATAAAATTTCGAACAAAATTTCACTCGATTAGAATGAATATAAAACATAATCAAAAAACGTGACCGGCTAACGTAATAGTTATAAACACACGGCCCTCATCCAATATTGTCCACTAGACGAATAGATACGTACATTTACAAAATCACACCAAATCTGTAACCTATCAAGCAATTAGCACAAATTTTGACGATAAAATTGAAAGAGAGAGGACATTTGAATTGGAATTGGAATTAGAATTAGAATTAGACTGTATTTACTTACAAGTCCCCGAAAGGCAGAATGAAAAGTTAAGATGGTATGTAATAAAATAAAATAGGGAGAAAGAGAAAGGAGACACATAAATTAACCATTAGTTTTTCTAACCTTACATCAGTCTTGAACAACACCTGCGACGCATTGAAATGCACGACTATAATATTTTAACGAAAATTTTGCTCGTTACCGAGGTTAGATGTTACAAATCATTGGCGACTACTGTAAAACTCATTAAATTTTTCTGGCTTCTGTCTTTCCTTTCCATTTTGAATGTCATCGTGTGAATTTTTGATGATGCTAATACAGAAGAAATGCTAGACAATTACTTTTATTGTATTTCCGAGATTTTTGAAAATTCAATTTTTAAAAATTATAATTTTTTAGGTAGTGTCCTTCCCCCCTTCCTTCTTCGACCCCGTCTTGACTCCCGCCAACCTAAATGCATGCAATAGTTGTAGGATTTTCTCCTCTTTTCTTTTTAAGTCGATAATGCGACCAGAATTGAGTCGGGAGTAAAGTGCATTATGTACCAAGGGATTAAAAGTCGATTATTCCCTTGTTGCGTAATGTACTATTACTACTCATGCGTCTGGAACAACATAAAGTCTCTATTTTTCTTTTTCGAGTCATCAATTGATTGAAATGCTTATTATCATAGCTATAAAACCGAAAAACACGTTGGATATTCGTGCAACGTTTGGGAAATATTTCTTTTATCCATTCAACTGCCGTCAATGTTTTTAATTATCTCAGGTGAATATTTAATTTTGAAAACACGTGTTTCAATTTTTTTCAGATCAAGGAATCCGATTACGGCTATACAAAGTTATATTTTTCGCCCATTCATACAGTTTTCAGCCCTTGGAGTTGACAAATTTTTTATCACATTCTCAAATGACGTCATAGAACAAATTATAATTTTCTTTTCTCGTGACGGATTTTTCTTTTAAAAGAACACCGAGTTATACTATTTTTGTGTCCAGGTATACAATTTTAAGATTACCAAGTCAATGTGACTTATTATACGGTATAACTATGGCATATTAGGAAAATATAAGCACGGTACGAGCGCGTTTGACGCCGCTATGAGGCTTTGGCGAGTAAGTATTCAATACCATGCATTAGTAATATTAACTCCTGAGGTGAAAATTGAGATTAGCAAAGTATGATAATTGATGCAAATTATTCAGAACGACGCTAAAATTATCTGAAGATTGAAGTATCGTCTTCTGTACGTAAAACTTGACTACTATTTTATCTTATATCTACTACTTTACATTGTATAACGCTTCTTAATTCTATTATCCTCTGCGTTTAATTATTAAAAACGGCAAGTCAAGCGTAAAATATTAACTTTAAAGAATCTTGGAAACATCGTAATTTTCAAATTTCCTAGATGGCTTTTATTCCACTGGGTATTTTTTTTTTATTGAGGATAGACACGGTTTCGAAGAGTAGAAGTTGAAAAAAAAAAAAAAAAAAAAGAAAAGAATGCAATATTGATAATTCCGGAAATTGAACTAATAACAGGCTATAAAAATTAAATAAAAAAAAATCATTATCAATCGTCATTGAATTGTCATAGCTTATAAGTGGAATGAAATGCACTAATTCTTTCGGCTTCAATCGCCTTGTTTCTTATCCTCTTTCTTCTTACGATTAATTTTAATTACCCACGCATAAATTTCAACAAATTGATAACGTTTCCGTGACGGCAAGCGCTGGACGGCGTTAATATTACATATGACGTACGTTACGACGCGTTAATATGTATCATTTATCGTTACCTACTTTCATTCAAGTATAACTCCAAGTCGCGCAAAGACCATCATTATGTTGTAATATGGACGAGCTACCCCTTGAAAAATTCTGTTCGATGTAACGTCGGTCAAGTTTATTTTGGGCTCTCAGCATCATGACGGGTTGTAGACTTTAAAATTTAGATCATCGATAATGGAAAAGAGCTGACCACGGAAACGACAGACTGCAACGAATGACGAATGCGCTTGACCACCGATTTTTGGATATTAATAAATGTGCCTCTTAGCGATAGGCATCGGTATATTTAGAATATTGAAGTTATTTTGAAAGGTTTTTGAAAGGAGTCTTGACGGCAAAGCGCCTCTGGACAGAGTTTCTAAGACTTGTATAATTTCGGCAAAGCGCTGAATTATTAAACACCGAAGCACGACTTTAACTTCCTTGGAATAAAGCATAGACAAACATAGAACCGGAGCAGTACGTATAAATACTGTTGAATAAATTTATCATATCTTATTAAATTTTCTCGATTTCATTCTCTTAACGATGATCCTTTCATTTTTTTTTTAAATTTTGTTGAACGAGTCTGTCTATTTTCCTCTCAGACAGAGTCAATTTGAAATTCCCTCTAGAATTTCGGTCAGGATAGCAGACGGTAAGGAAGATCTCTGCAAAATGATCGGCGCTGGGTTAAAACTGACGATTTCGGCGATGTTGGAAACATTACAACTGGTATATTTCGGCTCTCCGAGCATCGATCGTATTGATACAAGGCTTAAATAAAAGCTCTCAAAATCTAGAAACGTAGAAAATTTGTTATACGTAGAATTTCATCGTGAGTGGAAAGAAATATGTGATAATATTTTTATCGCGTAGGCCAAAGGCTTCTCTTTGCTGTAAAAGATACGCGCGTCGGCTCTCGCGCGTTTTATTTAATTTTTTTATTTAACTTGGCGCGATCAAATGTGAGAATGAATCCGAATCTCTCACATCGGCTGTAACGCCAGTCATTGTCGCATAGTTCGTGAAGAATCGAATTCGCATTTTGTATCGAACCGCCAACAAGGTTACAGGAAAGGGAAAGCATTAATGAAAATTACTCTAAATTGACTTCAGATGAATAGAAAAATTTAAACGAAGTTTTGTCTTACGCAACAACAACGCCAGCAAATGTATTTCTGTAATTCAATTAACGTTCATTGCTGGAATACGTTTCCTGGCATTATTCTAACATGAAATAAAAAACTTTAGCGGTATTTTTATTCGCTATTGCATGTAGAATGGCGTTGTCACTGGCTTTTTAGTGATATTTCATTCATCCTCTTAAGATTCTCTCATTGGACATAACGTTCAGGTGTGAAAAAATGTACCAATTATAAGGAAAGCAGAGCGTCAAGAAAGAAAAGAGACGATCGCACCTTATTGCTTTTTGTAAATTACCAGTAATTAACACATACGCATACACATGCTTAAGGGCTGCGCGAGGGAGCCAGGCAGAATTCGAGTAATTGACATTGAGCTGACGCAAATATTTGCCAATATAGGCAAATAGACGCGGTGCCGTGAAAAAAAAAAAAACCCTCTCTCTCAGTCATCTTTTTTGATATTTTTAACAAATTATCCGGAAATCTGGTTCGTCTCACGACAGCGATAAAGGCAACGGTACGGCCGTAAAGGGGATGAAAAAAAGTACGAAACCCACGGTGCATTAGCCATATCCAATTCCGAAAACGAGCCAAACGTTCGAATAAATTATGAACAATGTTGAGACGATATAATGAATCTTGTCAACGCTGCAGCGATGTATATTTTTTAGGTTACTGACGGTTGGTCAAAAATTATTAACCGTTCGGTGTTTGCCTGAACAATGAATAGCCGAGAAGTCATTATACTGCATGTTAGTGAAAAACCGTTTTCAATTCAATTTATTCCTCGTTCCACATACTGGAATTGTTTAATTTTTCACCTACAATGATACATGTATGTATATCGTTACGTATAACGTAGGTATACTGATATATATGCATATATAAAGGGTGAGTTTCTAACGAGTGCATGGTCCGACGTTTACTAAAATTTAACGCGCACGCGCTACAATTCGAAAACAGTTGTTTGCCAGGGCTACCAACCGTCGTAAATTCAGACGACATGACAGTTCGCCGCGATTTATGTAACCTCAAAAATTTTCATAAATTTCGGTATCGAATACAACTGCCAGCGACAATTGTGAAAATTTTTAAGACTACGTTCAATGACGGTTGTTTGCCCCGGCAAACAATTGCTCTTGAATTTTAAAGCATGAGCATTAAATAAAGTATAGCAGAGGACCGTACGTTTAGTCGTTAGCGATTCTCTCTATAGATGTATCACTGGAAAAGAAATTGTGTCTTGGTTGTGCATATTCGTCAATGTTATTATTAAATTCACATTCATTCACATTTGCATTGGTTGTACAATATCTTTTCAGTTTTATCATTTTGTTTCTGTATTTGGTATTTGTTTTTAATCATTATATCGACAAATTAATGACTACGTACTCAGTTTCTGAAACAAGGCGAGGATGACGTTTATATATAGACATACTAGGATGAGTCTCGGAGATTTTGCTCCGAGCTAGTTGAACTTGTCGTTGGGAATGCTCTTTTTCTTCGAGACGCCGTTCTGTTCCGGGTGTTTCTTGGCAGCCGGTTTCTTCACATAAGTCTTGTAGTAAAAGTCACCGAATAGCACGATCATGAATAAGTTTTGCGGTACGAAAATTAACGCCGTCCACCTTGGGTATCCGCAGTCCTTAACCCACATCAGCTGCAGGAAGTGAAACAGTATAATGACGAACTGTATCAGCTGCAGTTGCGTTATGTGCTTTTTCCACCACGGCTTGCTGCTCTTCATTGATGTTACGAGGTAATGCGAGTACATTATTATGTGCACGAAGGAATTCACCACTCCTGGAAATATCGGGCATATGGAAAGAGGGGGTCAGTTTCATTGTAAAACCAAATGTAAAAAGGAGAGAAGCAAAGCCCACCTAAAAAGGTTCCGTGTCCGCCTGGCAGGAACTTGACCCCAGCCCATGTACCTATCACCATTCCGGCGTGGTGGTAAACGTGAAGAAACGATATTTGGCTCTGCTTTTTCCGTAAGACGAAAAACACAGTGTCCAACAAGTCTATTAACTTCACTATGAAGTAGAGCCATACAGTCGCTGCGATCTGTTAAAAAAAAAGAAAAATAAAAAACGTGTCTTCTTTGGTGTACAATTTATCCTTTCCGATCGAGAAGTACAACATAACCATATAAATGCATTTTTTATTATCAAAGCAGTGAAAAGTGTTGAATCAAAGGTTTAGAAAGCTCTTGTTAAAGTTTCAAAACTTTTCAGATTGCACACTGTTTCAGAATCGTTGCACTCGCAAACGAGCTCTGTGAAATTCATAGACCTTACGGATTTTCAAACCTCTTGTTGTTTGACGTGAGACAAGTTATTTTCTTTCTCGTTTTCAAACTAAAAGGGTACCTCGATTGCTTTCGGTGTCTTCGAATAGTCGACGGGTTCACAGACGTAACTGTATTCCCAGAGCCAGGCAAGAGTGAGTGCCTGAAAAAGAAAAAAATTTGGAAAAGTGGGGACGCAAAAGCTGGGAAAACCGATATAACCTGAGTTGTGTACCTGGTTACTGCGTAAAGTAAAACCGCCTGCGGTCAGGCAATCCGGAGTACGTTTTGCTATAATCCGCCTGCGTGTATGCAATTCGGAATACATTTTGCCAAGGGCCGCCTGCGTTTATGCAAGTCAGGATAAATTTCGTCGATCAATATTTGTCTCATGACCAATAGTCAACGATGAGACAATTGATGTCAGTCGGTAAAATTGAACATCAGTCGTCCGAATGTAGACTGATTCGCTCTTTGTTAAATTACCCTTGAGACGTTCTTACGAATAACTTGGTATCGTGAAGTTTACGGATTGGATAACACGCCTAGTAACTGTCAACCGAGCATACACGCATGTATGCGAAGTTCGTCCGTTTAAGGAGTATGACTGGCAAACGTCGAGCTTGCCGGCTTTAATCTGCGCGAAAGAAACAACAGGAAATTCTTATGCGAAACCGTGAACTGATTATTATTATTGTTTTCTTTTTGGACAAAGCGGTTATAATTCGTTGTATACGTAATACTCAAACGTGTAAGCATTGCGCGGTTATAAGGTCAAAAAGTGAAAATTAAAGAAAGCAAAAAAGTTTTTATACAACGCGTTCTTCGACGCGTGTATTCCGTGAATAGAGTATCCGTTTCTATGACGGTCGAGTGAGTATGCGAATGCGCATGCGCGGAATACTGAAAAGATCACTTTTAAATCCTAGGAGTTGGGAGTATTATTTTCCGTACTGCGCGCATGCGCTGTCGCGAACAAATCTGACATAACGCGATCCTAACCTCAATTTTGTGCTTTGTGAAAAAACGCATAACATATTCTTGTTATCTAAAGAATCGTGTACAACAAGGAGGCAACGGTCTTTTCGCGTATTTGCAAAATTCGTCTACTACTCGTATTGCAAACTTACGCTCGGCCCGAAAAGACGGAGTTTGCTTCCTTGTTACACAATATACGATTTTCTGTCCTTTTTTAGGGTCCCGTACCTCAAAAAGTAAAAACGGAATCCTTATAGGATTACTTCGTTGTCCATCCGTCCTTCTGTCAAGACCCTTTTTCTTAGGAACGGGTGGAGGTATCAAATTGAAATTAATATCAAATACTCAGATCTACGGTCCCTCGAAGGTGTGAAAAATTCAAGCTTCTAAGTCAACGCAATCGAAAGATACGGAAATTTATGTCACATATTGAAATTTGGAGAGAAGCAAGGTCTTACAGCACAAGTAACGGAAAAAGTCGTAAAATAGTTGACTTGTTGTTACATCACATAAAAAAAAAAAAATTTAGTTAGTACGGAACCCTCGGGGCGCGAGTTTTATTCGCACTTGTTTAATTTTTTTTTTTTTTTTGTAGAATTGATCTGAGTTTCTTTTGTTTTGTTAAGTTTTAGCATATTTACCTTGTAAAGCAGGTATGCTGACACTAATATTTGTACGACGTTGTATATTTGCATCACTCTGTCCAGGTTGAACGGTTTCCTGTCCTTCATCAACCTCGGTCCGAGGGACAGCACGAAATGAATATAGCAAAACATCAAGCCCAGGATAGGCCAAGGTGACCCAATGAGAAACCATGACTGCGTTCTTGGATCTTTGGAGAAAATTGATGGAAGATAAAAAGAAGAAGAAGACAAAATCCTCAACTTGGGTACAAATTTAGTAAATTCTAAAACAATTCAATTCTAAATTCAAATTTCTATAGCATCACGATGAAAAGCTCCGCTGCTAATTTCTCATCTTATCGTTATTATCATTGTCGTAATTTTTTACTCATCACTCAGTGATCCTCACTTCCGGTAATTGAACAAGAATTTATCGTGAATATGTTTGATCAGAATTTCCATGCTTCCTGCAAAAAAGGTTTTCATACCCACCTTCGCTTTAGACTACGGTTTATCCCTCCCCCGGATATCTGTAAATTAAAAACAAGATTTTCTATCAATCACAAGAAGGTTGCCTCTATCGACTTTGGAAATTCATAAAAATACGTCTCGAAGTTCTGTTTGAAACGATGAACAGAAGCGAATGAAAAACAATCGAAATCAGAAGTTTCAGTGCACCTAATAACTTGACAAAAATCAATTTCACTGGTCGATAGAGGCCGCATCTTTTCGTACGATCGGATAGAATGTCTTGTTTTTATTTTTCTTACATCGACAGGAAAATCTGAAAAGCTGTGTTGTTTTAAAAAAAAAAAGTACGATACATTTATCATTGACAAAACCGCCGCCCGGTTAATCGACGAACGCGATCCGCGAATCAGGATTCTTGTTTCTGTTTTTTTTTTTTTACCTTCTTCTATCTATCACTATGGTCAAACAATCTCTATCGCTGTCGAACGAAACCACCAACCAATAATCATGCATTATAATTACCTGCCAGTTCAACATTGAACGTGTGATAGCCGTTCAATAAGGCTCTGATGATGGCTGCCATTTTTCAGTATCACACTCCCAACACCGAACATACACTGAAGAAATGAATAACAATCGAATTTTCGAATGATGAGAACAATCGTTGCGAGAAAAAGTGAACAAAAACACGCGCACGCGCACATAAAGAAAAAGAACTGTCAAAACATGAAAAAAAGAGAGAAAAAAAAAAATGATATAAAAAAAAAAAGGGGGATAAACAATACGGAACGAACGCCGAAGTCTTTGGCTGTTTTGATTTTTACTAATTTTCATTCGGCGAAACAGACGTGTCGTTGCTTCGATCCTCAGCAGTATGCTTTTCTCGTTCTGTATCACTTTTTCAGATTCCGAAGTAGGAGAGAGAGAGAGAGAGAGTCAGAGGAAGAGAGGGATAGAGAGAGAGAGGGAGCAAGTAAATCATTAAAATCCGACGCGACAGGTGCGATTGACGTTTCCGTTTTTTTAAAAAAATCCCTCCAGACCCACCCAACCGCCGCGAAGTGTTCGACAAGACTGAGGTGTCGTTTAGCCTGGAGAAAATGAAGTGACCATTGTGTTTACAGCGATTTAAAATTATGCGCGTACTCGAATGCACGGATTAATGACCGTCCGGGATTTGCCGATCGTTTAGCCCGGGAATAGAAGCTTGCGTTTAATACCGTTCTGGGACACGTAATCGGTAACGTCGAGCTTCGATGATCCAGCCCCAGACGATCTATCCGCGAGTCATGATGATAAACGGAATCGATCGGAGAGGGGAATTCGCATGTAAATCTCTATCTACGCACGTGCGACGCGATCTATCGATCATCGGCGCGGGAGATCGTGA
This sequence comes from Neodiprion virginianus, assembly GCF_021901495.1. Lineage (NCBI taxonomy): Eukaryota > Metazoa > Arthropoda > Insecta > Hymenoptera > Diprionidae > Neodiprion > Neodiprion virginianus. The sequence continues at coordinate 37,067,116 of NC_060880.1, forward strand.
CCATTAACGGGTAAGTTTTGTCAACGTCGTACGTTATTTGTTTCCAGGCTCTCTCCTGATTATAATATTTTAATCGCGTCGGTATAAGCAGCGAATTTACAATAAATCAACGAAATTTCGACGTAATGCGCGAATCATCGTACACAAGCATCATCCGCTGACGTTGAGGAAATTTTCCAGCGTCATTTGTTTTTTTTTCTTTTTTCTTTTTTTTTTTTTCTTTTTTTTTAACATTACTTATGTGCATTTTTTTCTTGCCTATAAATCGATTTTCGGACTGTTGCTTCCTTCTCGTTGACAATGAGTCGGCGGTCTGCAATCGGGGTGCGGAAAATATCTCGCGAGTCGAGCAACGATCGCAAAATTATCGTGTCACAACTATTAGAATTCGCGTTTATGCGGATCGTTCAGACGGCAGGTGACAGTTCGTACGACTATAACTCACGAGCGATTGATGACTGTTGAAAAATGAAATTCACACACATCGGCGACGCTTTTGCCGAACGATTTCCCCTGGAAGGGCTACCGGCCACATCGGCGTAACAATCGAATTGGAATTAATTACAATTTGTGCCGTGTTGACGCGTGGATTTTATGTAAGGATGCGCGCTGAAACTTCTTCAAGGTTCGATAGTTTTCACAGCACAACGTGCCTCGGCGGAAAAGTATTTTCTTATTTTGTACAGTTTTTTTATTTCTTGTAATCATCTATTTTTCCAAGCTAAGTTCCGCCTCGCTCCAGTTTCCGGTAACTCAGTACGAAATACGTTATTCTTTAACAACCTTCGTCCCTTGTTTTCCCTTTTCACAATCTCATGGAAATTGCATCGTTCTAAGACACAAATGTTACAATTGAATTGTTGGAGTGGTAAATTTTGTCAACATTTACTCGGTAGATACGTCGAATAAGGCTTAGGAACAATTGTTTTCGAATTTGCGAATAAAGTTGAGCCGGGAAATGAATGTGGAAATGAGAAAATTGGACCGTGTACTTTTTTAATTGAAATTTCTTCCACAAGTAACAATGAAGAGATGAACAGAGAGGAATAAAAGTCGAACGAATCGTAACGTGAAATTGAAACGATTTAAATCAGACTTGTTTGTTTCCCCTGCGATTATTGCATCGCAATTGCGGTGTTTGTTGGACGTCTTTTGACCTCGAAACTTGTGGAAAAACATAAAAACGCCGTCCGTTTTTAGCTTTTCCAACTAAGCTACGGCGATTTCACAGAGCGATGAAAACCGCCGTGTTTCAAATTTCAACGTACCTGCGCATGCATGTTTATAAATCTAACAATAAATTATCGACGCGTTTAGTGAATTAACGTATATCGATTGCGGAAGAAAATCTGATAAGCTATCGCTACAAACCCGAATAGCTGTTATATAGCGTTATTTCACTTTTTGTGACATATTCAAGTATCATCGTAACGTCATCGTCCAAATCGACATATTTGGCGATTATATCGGTAATATATTATCATAACTAGTTGCTGTGATTTATCAATAATAATTAGAACTGGCGATGATTAAATCGGAAATTCGGATCTTTTCACGTTACACTGAGAGAAATTTTTAGTTCCGGTCACCGCGCAGTATTTAACTATTTTCATTTTTTACCACGATCGAAAAATATGGTACCAGGTAGAAAATGAAAATTAGTTTTCTAGCTGTTACCGGAAAGTCCAGTATCCGTTACTTTTCTTTCTCGTTACGATCACCGTTGCTATATTTTCTTGCAACTGTTGCGAAAATTTAACGCTCGTGCAACGATAAATTGACGTTAAAGCCTCGTTTAACTAAAAAAGTCGAGTAAACCTCACGAGCTGATCTTGCGTTGCAATAACCAAAAAAGGATCGACGACAGCGCAAAATGGTTAGGCGTACCTCGTTTTTCGTAATTCCAACAATATTCAAACAGTTTTTTTAACGATATCCGTTTGACTGAATTTTTCTAGTTACTGTAACAATTGATCTTTTTCTCAGCGTACTTTTCTTTTTTTACAACCATGATTTCATAAAGAGAACTTGCGAATTATACATATTTTTGGACGGGTTATGTTTCTCTGGGGTTGAAAATTGCCGAGATCATGTTTTCTTCCTTTTTGCCATTTTCTTATTCCTCTTCTTTTTACCACGCACAGCGTCGTTCGTTTTAAAACGTCTTGTAGAAAGTCGATCGATGCAAGATTACGTATTCAGTATTCACCGTTGAAAGGTCAAGACAGTCCGACCTACGAACTTCAACTTCCGGTATTAAAAAACGCAAATCGTCATTTTCCGTCCTTCCCCCACCTTCCCCCTCCCTCTAAATCTCCCCAACGCTCGCTTTTTCCGTGTAGAATTTCCCGTTCGAAACATTACGAAGTGTCACACAGCCTGTCTGAATAATTATTAATAATCGGTTCGAGTCGTGCGGTATGCAACAAAGATATTGTTCAGCGACAATTATTCTTTGTCCCTTCTTCTTCTCCTGTCTCATTCATTCAATCATTCGAATGTTGTTAAAATTAATTGAAGAATTAAAAAGACGATAACTCTTTGGTCTCTTATTATAAAATATTTTTATCTGATATATGTATAACACATGGTAAAGTACAGAAATAACACATTGTTAGTTATTTATATATATATATATATATATATGTACAACATTTTAAATAAATATATTGACTGGCGAAAATATTACACAATGTATCGGTATAATAAAAACTACAAGCCCGTTGGTTCCTTTTTTTCCTTTGCTTGTAAAACCTATACTTTCAATAGGATTGAAAGAAAACGGTTCATCAACCTGACGTACCTCGCATTGAAATTTAATTGTCTCCAAATTATTTTTAGATCGCATCGAACACCGCTAGACGGTACCTGTTACACAATGTACAATTACAATATTATTATCACTATTATTATTATTATTATTATCACCGTCACGATCATCGTTGCTTTGAGTTCTAGTTTTACATTTTAATTGTTCACTTTCGAAACGGTCATTTCGTTATCTTTACCGATCCTCTGTATTCCTATCGTTACGTACAAATTACGACCCACGGTGAGAAAAAAAAAAAAAAAAATGACGCGTTTTAATTTGAAGAAAAAAACAAGAAAAGTTTCGTTTTACAATAACACGAGGTCATCATATATCTACAAGGTACCGTTATCAGTTTTGAGTGTACAATGTAAGAATTGTTAATGATGAAAATAAAGTCATAAAACTAAATGTATTCCGCGAGCCTAATTTGTATGTAATAATGTTTCGAATAAATTCTCAGGCTCTATAATTTAAGTACAGTTCATCATTCGTCGATAATGTCTATTAGAATACATAAAATGTCTAGGCTTTTTCTATCCATCATATTTCACTTATCCTAAACTAATCTTTAAAAATATTCAGTAACTGTCAACGGTTATTAGCATCCGTTGTTCTTAACGTGCCATAACCGGGAGTTAATTTTCGAGTAAAATTTATCTCCGGAAGTTTGCGGCACCTCGGAAAAACGCTCGATGCGAAAGATGGATGAAAGAAAGAAGCCGGACGTTTTAAATTTACGACATTTACTCGGCCTTCAGAGCTTGCGACGAGCCGTTGGCGACGGCGTTGACGTTTTTCACGAGCTTCTGGGGGTTGGACGAGACATTCTTCATGTAGTTTTTAACGTAGAACGAGCCGAACATGTAGAGGAAGGCGGAGGCGTTGAGGAGAAGAAGGACGGTGAGCTGCTTCGGGAACTTACAGTCGTTGAACATCATCTGGGCGTTGTGGACGAATATTATGCAGAACTGTATTATCTGCATCGACGTAAGGTGCTTCTTCCACCAGAGGTACTTTTGCACTTCCGGTCCCATCGCCGAGAGCATGTAATACGAGTACATGATTATGTGGATGAACGAGTTTATCACACCGAGGAGCGTCGGGTGCCCACCGGCCACGAAACGGACGCCGATCCATCCGCACATCGGCATCATGGCGTGGTGATAAACGTGGAGGAACGATATTTGTCGCTGCTTCTTTCGCAGGACGAAGAACACGGTGTCCAGGAGCTCGATAAGCTTGCAGATGAAGTAGAGGTACACCGCTCTCGCCATCTGGAACATTCAACCAACGATCTGAGCCCAGGTTCCCACTCCCAAATCACTTTCTCACGCGCTGAGAGAAATTTTTAGTTCCGTTTACCGCTCGGTCCTTAACTATTTTCATTTTTTACCACGATCGAAAAATATGGTTTTAGGTAGAAAATGATAATTAGTTTTCCAGCTGTTACCGGAAGGTCTAGTATCCGTTGCTGCTTTTTCTCGTTACGATCACTGTTGCTAGATTTTCTTGCAACTGTTGCGAAAATTTAACACGCTCGTGCAACGATAAATTGACGTTGAAGCCTCGTTTGACTAAAAAAGTAGAGTAAACCTCGGAAACTGATTTTGCGTTGCAATAACCAAAAAAGGATCGACGATAGCGCAAAATCTTTACGCGTACCTCGTTTTTCCTAATTCCAACGATATTCAAACACACCTGTTTTACTGAATGTTTCTAGTTACTGTAACAAATGAAATTTTCTCAGTGCACGGGTGTTTTCAATTCGTACCAAACGCCGGAGAAGCCAGCCGAAATTTCATCTCGTAGATTATTGATCAAAAGTTTACGCTGGAATGCAAAAGGCAGTGGTCGGGCTTGGTCCTTGTCAAGTTCACAATTTGTACAACTTGTTCGTTACGAATGTGTCTATGATCGATAAGAAATGATCTCAAATTGCTCGTTGTCACGTTTCATTTTCAGAAACTTGAATACCAATGATAAACAAGTCAAAGATGACGCGAATCATCGAAGATCATCCGCCGTTCGAACCACCGTCCGTACTATAGAAAATTCTGCGAAGTGAAAGGGAAACTGAAGCGTGTAGAGATCGGATCCTCGGTTTCTTATTGCAGATTGAATTGAGAACAATGCCAGGATGGAGAGCGTGTACGATGATTGACTAATGTTTGTAATTTTTTTGCGATACAATTTGAATCGTGACTAGTAGTGGTCGACGACCTTAGAATTGAATTTCGCAACGCGTTTGGCTGTGAGTATTGCGTGTATCTCAAGCTGGCCAGTCGAAAGCTCGTCGAGGTTTCGAAGCATAATTTTGTCCGATTGTTAATTGTGTGCTAATCGACCTCCATCGAACGGGTACAAGGGGCCAGAAGGCCCCTCGGACCTTGGCCCTCCCTTACCTTCGTCACAAATTTTTCCAATGACATCTCAAGAAAAAAAAAAAACAAAAAAGATTACAAATCAACCACCCTTCTGGAAGCGTTGCGACTTGCGCAGAGTGAGCTTGCGACGTTGAACTTGCAACAAGGTGACGGGGCTTGGGACCGAGCGATGATAGGAAAACGAGAGTCATCGAACGGCTTTCGGATCGTTAAACTCACCCGCATAGCTTCTGGGCTTTCTGAATAATCAACAGGCTGACACGTGTAGCTGTAGTTGTAAAGCCATCCGGACATCAGGCCTTCGTAGACCAAGTAGATGCTCGCTAGTACTTGGGTGAAGTTGTAGACGAGGAGCAGGCTCTTCAACGAGTATGGTTTCTTGTCCCTCATGTACTTGGGACCCGCCCATACGCTGAAGTATACGTAAGTCACCACTATCGTCACTATCGGACCTGGACCGGATATCAGGAACCACTCGCTGGTCCTCGGATCTGCAGGAAGAGGAAATTTTTGGATGTGAGAAATGATTGTGGACGCGAAAAACTTGAGACGATCCATTGGAAGTCGGACATCAATCGTCACGGCTCATCGACTTCGGTTTCGAGTCATTAACATATGTTTAACTTGTCAAATGACTTTCAATGATTCCCAGTCCAGGTACCAAGCGATTTCAAATGACTTTGGCTCGTTCTAGACGGTTTTCGAAAAATTACTACTTTACGTTTACCGCAAGACGGTTTCCAACAACTCGAGTAATTTGCAATTGTTCCAAATGATTTCCAACGAATATTTCAGCTACCTAACAAGCACCTTTGATTTTGCAAATTAATTTCGGATTGTTTGATTTCTTTCTTTCTTGAGCGTGTAGCTCTTCGGTAAGTGTAACCGATCGACTTGTCTCGTAAAAAACTAATCGACGTTCGCTTGAGTCCTATTTTTGATTCTGTTTTCTGGCACGTCTCGGTCGAGTTCAACGATTGATCAGACCCTACTTTCATTTTCTATCGGAATTGATTATCATTCTATTATTGTCGAAAATACACGCGCGATTAACCGCGTAGAGGAAATGATACGGGATCGTTCAACTCGGGCTAGGAATATTTCGGGGCGACAGACGTATGATTCAGGATTATTGAATGCTCACCATTCTTGTTGTACATCACGTCCCGATACCATTCCAATATTCCCGACATCGTGTCGTTCTCGTTTCGATCGGCGGATCCCCGGATCAACTGAAAATCGGTAAACGTCAATTAATCATTGGTCATATTTTCGATTCGCCATTACGTCATGATTCACGGCTGTTTTAGAATTGTCGACGATGCTTCAACTTTCTTTTTTCTTTTCTTTTTACAGGACACAATTCAATGACGTAATTTTATTCTAAATTTGTGAACTAATGCACTGAGAAAAATTTCATTCGTTACAGTAACTAGAAAAATTGAATCTAAAAAGAAAATCTAGCAACAGTGATAGTAATGAGAAAGAACAGTAACGGATACCAGACTTTCCGGTAACAGCTATAAAACTAATTATCATTTTCTACCTAGAACTATATTTTTCCGATCGAATTGAAAAATGGAGCATTTCCTGGGTGCTCCATAGTTTCGCTGATCAGTCAAATTTTGTTGGGTTAATAATCGCGTGATACAAAACAAACAAGAAAAGAAAAAAAACGAACAGAAACACAGAACGGGATCGATTCGAATTACGAATATTAGCTGAAAAAATATTTTCAAATTAATTAATATATTGCACAGTATTGTTCGAAAACAGAAGAATTTCATGAATGGAATTCAAACGCATGGCGCAAATTGAAATCTTTTTTTTTTTTTTTTCTCTCTGCTGCGTTCATGCGAAATTCATGATTGTCAACATGCAAGGCATTGTTTCAATTCGTACGGCGCAGTTTTCGAAAACAATCAAGCAGGTAACTTGTTTTTTAGAGCGTATAAAAAAAAAAAAGTCTGTGACGTTTTTATTTACTTATTTATTTCAAACTACTCGTTACACCTACCGCTTTGTATTCGTTCATCCGTATGATAATATAAACAATGTTACTCGGCTCGTAGGTTTTTTGGTTATTTTACGAAAGTAGGCTCACCTTCGCTCGGTGAGTTGAAATTCGCCTGTTTACTTTGCCTCTCCTTAATTCCCGCGCTTATGGAAATGATATTTATTCTTTAGCAGGCATAACTACGCGTTACAGCTATATCTATACCTGACTCTGAGAATGGCACAACTTTGTACAATGCCTACGTAAACCTTTGTGTTTGCCAAGGCCAACCGGTAATATATGGAAGAAGAAAAAAAAAAAAAAATAAATAATGCGTGGGAAAAAATACTTGACAAACGTAAATAAATTATATATCGTATCTGTAACTTTTTCTATTTCTGTACGTATATTTTCCCAAATATTTGCTTCGTCAATTTGCGCAGCAACGAATCTTCTAACTCGAAACTCTTACTCCGCGTAAAATTTGATTCGCCCCAGTTATTTTCACGTCGTTACTTATTCGTACCTCTTTTAGGACTAGAAAAGCAAGCTTGTTAATTCTTGAACAGTAGCCTCGTGTCGATAAGCCGACAGCGGTGCGATCATTGATACAAAAAAAAAAAAAAAAAACACGTAATTTCTCGCACAACGGTACGAAGAATTTTTCGCACTATCGATACAGCTCGGAAATCTTCTCGATTTTTACGATTCGTCAATAACCGAAATGCCAATCTGTCACCACGCTATCGGACATCTGTTTACGTCAATAATTATTATTCCAACCTTGTCTCTGATTCATAAATTCACCGAATCCGAATCGGTTGGCTAATCTTTGTTTAAGGTGGGAGTCTGCTTTAGAGGCTTCGAAAAATCTATTTTTTTTTTTTCGCATAAATGTCTTCCCAAACTATCCAAGAATGTGTTCCTAAAATTTCAGACGCAAATTCGAAATATTTTCGGAGTCACAGAAGAAATAGTGAGCAAGCGTCGAACAGGTATACGAGCGGTTTTCTGAAGTTTTCAACCAGTTTTTCGAAGAGTCTGAACCAGTTTTTTGAAGTTTTGAACCAGTGTTTTGAAGAGTCTGGAGGGCGACTCTATTGACCAGGAATCGCTGATTAGCATATTAATGCGGTAAGTTCAAGAAAATTACGATTTTTTATGTACGAAAACTTTGACGCACGATTTCTCGGTTTTTCATTTTTACGATTTTTCCTAATTGGCGGGAAAGATACGGAAAAAACTAAACGTCCTATCGAAACGAGACAAATTGCATTCTACTTGGGATGAAATTGTTTTCTAGTTGAACCTAAAAAACCTTAAGAAAGTCAAGATTAACCCACTTTTTAAACAATCTAAAGTGAATTTTTTTTTTAATTTGCGATAAATTGTTGAATTTTTCACTTTTTGTTGAATTTTCTTGGTTTAACTAGAAGCTATACTATTGAAAAGTAAAAGTTTTTTTGGGTTCTTTGTTTCAGACGGAAATTGCGACCTGCACCTTTCCCGCCGCACGACAAATGCACACTCGAGACGCCTCGGTGAAATGCTTGTTAATGAAAAAATTTAAGAAGACTGCTGAAATATATAACAATAAAACCTGAAAGTTTCGTTTCAATCGGATATTTCTTTCCTTCCCAAAAAAATCCTTGAAAAAATCGATTTTGTGAAGCCTCTAAAGCAGGCTCCCCCCTTAACACTTCCAGTTTGCACGATATTGCAAAGTATGTGTGTTCAGATTGCGTGGATTAGAATTTTGTTTACTCGAAGAATGGTGAAATTTCTCCACAGACGTCAACGTTTTTCGAGACAAGGCTCATTGCCACGTCCTTGGAAAAGTTTGTCAACGTTGATGCAACTGCAGTCCCCGAATCGCAAAGGCTGCACTGAAATTTCGTATACTTCGAGAATATGTACGCGCGTACGTGTATAAATTTTTTCCAAGATTGCTGATGAGATGAGAAAGAAAAAAAAAAATTCAAACATGTAATGGTTGAAGAAAAAAAAAAAAAAAATGATGTAAAATTATACATAGCCGCGATAACCGCTATTCTTTACCGTCGTGTCAATTTTCTAATTGGGAAATCCCACTGGTTGTTATTAAAATTTTCCACGGAGTGAGTGGTTGGACGCGTAGAAAAAAAAAAAACGAAAAAATAACAAATTCCGTGATTTTACACAGAAATTTTAACAAGTTCGTCCGCTGGTCAACGATAGTATAATTCATAGATTGCGTGGATGGCATAAATTAAGATTTTTATCATTCCGGTATTGCTATTACATCGGAATAACGTTATTCGTCGTTATCTATATCGGAATATTCCGAACAGATGTAGGTATAATGTCACCGGAAAGAAATTATCGCTTTGATATATCATGGGTGAATGGTAATTCGTAGATGTGGTTAACCTTGACAGCTAATACATTAGAATTAATGAAAATATCATTAAATTAAATAGAGAGAGAGAGAGAGAGTGAAAGAAGAAAAGAAAAAATAAAACAATTTTCTGTAATATGACGTTGATCAAAACCGCGTTCATCTGTTCGTGGGAATGCATCGACACGCGATTTTCTTATCTATTATTTAGTCAGCTGTATTTTTCCCCAAAATCTCAATCAAATGTTTCGCCGAAGAAACAATTGCGTTTTTATTTATACTTCCGGCATATCCTGATGCAAACTTCTAGAATCGAATTAAATGAATTTATTAATCCAGTCAGCTGAATTTCATTTTTGCACATTATCTTGCGTTGATGTTATAATTTATTGAACAATTACTGTAACTGAATTTACGACTACGACTGCCGTGCTCGTCGTGAAATTGGCGAAGGCTTTTAATTTTAATATGTATATTTTAGTATTCAAAGTTTTATTGTAGCGTTAAGTGGAACGAAATTTTTTCACCAAGTCTGATAAACACCCGTTAAAATTAAGAGTTTTATTTTTCTCATCGGTCTGCAGAAATATCAGTTCTTTCATCTTCGAATCGCGAGAGTCTGAAGAAAATGAAAATAAATCTTAGAAACAAAGCTATATTGACGATCGATATCGTATACAATCTATATTTGTTATAACTGACATAAATTTCTTTACACCTTCTATTGAAACAAAACATCGGGAAATGTTTTTTTTTTTTTAACTTTCATATCTGATGGAAAATTTATCCTTTACCCTGATCTTCGATGTAAGTTGCAAATATCACCGGTGTAATATCGTAGGAAGCGTGAACGATAAGGAGTTGAAATATAATTGTAACCTTCGAATCGCGGAACGGTATATTTGAAATTTTAAATCCGAATGAAATATGGATTTCCTCGGGTGATTTGGATCACGATGTACGCGAACAATTCACGCACGATATGCGCGTAATATATTATACACATACTTGCGTTTATGCAGATTCCAACGAATGCAGCTTTCAAAATGTAAATGTATGCAGCAATGCGGTATAATATATAATTCGACTAAGCCGATCGCGTCATTGGGAACAAACAAAGAGCTAAATAAAAAAAAAAAAATTAATATAAAAAAAAGAAAAAGAAAAAAGAAAATGAAGAAAAAGAAGAAGAGGCGGAAAGAAATGAAAAGTAAAATGAGTGAAACGATTCGATAAAATGCAGATCATCCGATGGAAATAAATCGGACTCGCATATCTAATTAACCGTGGCTAAAACTTTAGCGCTAATGAATACGGATTGTGACGAATGCCGATCATAAAAAAAAAAAAAAAAATGCAAAGGCTGTTTTATCCGAAATACCTTTCATCCCTGAGCTCCGCAACTTTTGAAGGTTGACATTGAACGGTTATGGCGAGAATCTGAAATCTCGTCGCCAGCGTGGAATTGTACAAATTTTATTTGTTCAACGCTTTCAGTAATTTACGGTAAGTCGGAAACCTCGGCACCTTTTCTTCCTTCTTCTATAATTTATATCTTTGGGCTGTACTCCGACGGTTTATTACGCTATCGGCGTTAACGCGCTTCCGTTATTGCGTGATTATTGCGGTTTCAGACTCGAAAGCAGCGGCAATGCAGAAAATTGTTAACGATGTTCTGACAAAGCGAGTCGATTAACAGACCGTTTTTCGCATTATTTTATCGCCGCGAGTCAATTATTCATCCGCACCAGCAAACCGCTTTTGCGGCATCTTACTTCCTGACGAACGATTATCGGTAATTGTTATTAAATGTGAAATTGCGGTCGACGTTAAAAAACGACGGACGGAAGTGCGAGTGGAAGAACCTGGGAATAGGAATCGGGGGAAGTTTAAAGATTGCCGAATTTTCTCGATCGTTGATCAAGGCCAGGCTCTTTCGCAAATGAACTTTATCCTTCCGGAATTTTCGGTAACGAATAAAAATCAAAGTCGAGCTCTGAGATCAACGACCTAAACTCGTGATATTGTAAATAATGGTTGAAACCGGGGTTAAATTTTGCCCGCATCAATTAATCAGAAATACGATCCACAAGGTGATCCCGAAGCGTTTTCAATTTCATAATTATATTCAAATGAACACATAAATGTAAGAAAACCTTCGTTTTAAGACGTTATTTGCGACAGTTATCCGACAGCCAAAGTTATGTCAGGCTTGACGGTGGAATTTTAATTTCCCAAGTGTAACTGGTTGATTTGAATAGGAGGTTCACGATCGAAGGAGGGCAAGAATCACGCGAGGTTTCTGTTTTTTTTTTTTTTGCAATAATTTTTATTCCACTTCATCGACTCCAGAAAGTTCTATTTGCAATTAACGCTAGCTCTTAGGATTCCGCGCAAAGCCGAACGATGAACACGGTGTTTAAACGTGAGTGACACGTTCTGCAAATCATTGACAATGACGGTAGCAGTTATGAATCTTAAAATCAAATGACGCGAACCATGGCCGTGATCGTGGATCCGTTGCTAAGTATAATACGCCGATACATTATGAATGATCGAGAACTTTTCACAGGTGTGTAAATATATGTACTGTATTGAAAGACCGATGATTGTCCGCAAACATAATTTCCTCATACGGATTCGGTAATCGTCCCAGGTTAAGTGTGCTTCTGATGTTTGATATACAAATTCCAACGTTTATGGATAGGAGACGTTTAAATACCGAGCGAATGGCAAAAAACTTGACCAATCACGTATTCATGTCGGCAAGACATGTTTTACCGAAGAACTCAAATTAAATGATAAATAAATTCAACATTCGATCCTTTATATCCGTGTAGTACGCATGATTTTATCAATGAAATTCCGCGGACCGAATTTCCGCTCCTGAGGCTCTCGCATGCGGTCGAAATCGTAGCCGAACGATTCTTGCCATCATTTTGCACGGGATAAAGTAGAATCCAACGATCGGAGAGTACCGGGAACGATCTTAAGGGAAAAATAAAGTGCGAGGCGTGACAACGGCGGCCATTTTGATTTCATAAAAAGCCTCGAATTTTCAAACCGCGTCATATCATTTCTTTGCGAAAACGCGTCGGTTTCAATGATGCCGTTAACGCGTTAAACGCATGACTCTGTAACAAATATTTTCCCCGATTCATAAATACCATGTTTAAATCGTTATCCACGATGTAGGGGAGAGCCGGGCAAAATGCAGACCTTCGTTCAATCAAATGGGATTTAAAAAAATGTCGATAACGCTTAAGATCTATTTTTAGGCCAAGGATGAAAAAATTGCTTTCGTCGAAATTGGTCTCACGTTGTTCTTTCCTTGAGGGGCCCGTTTTCCCCATCCTGCATTATTCGAATTTCTATTGGATAGTACGGATGCTTTTTTATTCGCGTTTACTTTCATCCGCGCAGAAATAACATCGCTAGACTTTTGTTAGACATTTTTTTCTCGGCTTCTAACTCTTAATCGGACACCTGAGGTCCATTGATCTCCAATTGAAACAGTTCCAGGCTAGCGGTGATCATCATTTAACCCAGACTACACGGAGACCGTAGCGTAATGACGGGTTTCACACAAATCGCAGTCGCGAACTCTGCACTCGCATGCGCAAATTCTTACTCAATACCCGTTGCTGTATAGCCTATCCTAGAATTGGGAACGATTCCGCCGCCCAAGGATCAAACTATAATTACAGTAATTACCGCACAGTTTAATAGCTGCATATATGTAAGAAGTTTTCCATCTTCTTTTAAATCGTTCGTTGCATGATTCTTTGAAGAAGAACATGGATTAAGAATACAAAAACATTTGACAAATGGAAGGGAAATAGTATATTGTGTAACAAGGTGGCAACCTTGGTCTTTTCGGGACGAGTCGTGAGTCAGCCGATGACGTATATTGCAAATACGCGAGCTTCCTTGTTCTACACGATTCTTTGTATAACAAGAGTACTTTACGCGTTTTTTCACGAAGGACGAAATTTAGGTTAGGACAGCGCATGCGCGCAGTACGGAAAAGACCACTTTCGACTTCTGGTATTTGAAAGTGGTATTTTCTGTACTTTGCGCATGCGCATTCGCAGACAATGTGAAATCTGGTAATGTGAAAAGAAAAAAAAAAAAAAAAAAAAACAGTAAATAGGAAGCGATGCGATTCAGTCACTCCCACACATTTCTGGAGGATCATAAATTAGATTTATTAGGAATTCCGTTCATTCTCAATTTACAGGTTATGGCGCATTAAAATCGATCGTGATAATAGTATTATATTATGTGAGCGTGTGAGAGGATCAACGATCGTTTTCAATGGCAAAGTTATCATTATGCTAATGGATTACATGGAACAAATGAAATATGAAGCGAAACAAATCTGAAACGTGTGATAATGTGATTGGAATGAAGATTTTAGGTAGGTAACAAAATATTAAAACTCAATTTGTCAGTGTTATTTTATATGCTCTGCTTTATCGATAATTTTTCTACTAGATTCAATATTGTAGTATGATTATACTATTTTTTTATTATCGAATTTTACTCTCCTTATTTCATAAATTTGGTAATTCGATGCACAGTGTGTTATATAGTGTCGGATCGGAGCTTTTGAAACTAAATGGAAAAGTATCCAACAGCAACCGTATTCTCACGAAGAATGGTAAGTTATCAATAAAAAAATTGAAGTTTCTCGACAACGTGATCACTTTCAAGCTTATCCGAATGTAAAAAATAAAAAAAACTGAGAAAGTACGTTTCGGGTAGCTGAATAGAAGCAGAAAGCAAGAATTTCAAAAAAATAGACTGAAGTTGCATTGAAATTATTTTCTCTCCTTCTCGCGCTAATGAGATACGCGTCGATCATGACATCGTTAACGTGATAATTTATTAAACTATTCGATATCGGTTTTTTCCCTCCGTCTGGAAGGAATTGTCTAATTGTCCGCCAGATCGTTACAACGATACAACAAAAAAAAAAAAAATGGGAAAACCCGAAAATATTTGAAAGAATAAAATTAAGAAGCGGGGGTGAAAAATTGTCTAAACAAAAGACACGAAGACGGAAAAAAAAGAAACGTAACGATACTTACTCACGAATCACAGCTGCAGGAACGGGAAAACACTGGCAGGTATTACGATTCGAAAATAATCTTTCGAGTTTCGCGAAAACCGGTAAAATCAACTAATATTCCTTCGACATAAATTCGCCCGGAAATTCAAAGTTCCACCGTAAACTGGGTGCGTGAGTACTTGCAATGTATATCCTCTCGTCGCAGCTCAGCAAGGCGAAAATTTGCCCACCTCCCACCCGGCCAGTTGTCGAGAGGAAACTGATCGGCAGATCGGTTCGAATGCTGGACCAAAGCCGCGGCTGACTAAGAACTTGGCAAATCGAAGTCCGGGGGTAAGGCGCCCAGGAGAAGACTTTCGATCGCCGGCGATCTGCGAGCAACGCTTTTACCGAATGATGATCGATCGGTGCTGAGCCTCGATCTGCGGACGGCGGCTCTTCGGGAAATCAGAAACGCACGACGGTTTTTAACTGCAAACGGCACCTTCATATGTATATATTCATACATACACACCCCTTCCATCGGCTCTTAGCCGAGTTGAGCCTCCGGCGAGTTCCTCCGCTCGTTGTTGTCACACCACCACCGTCTCTCTACACCTACGATTTTCATGGAATATTTTTTTTTTTTTTTTTTTCTTTTTTTGTTTGTTTCACAGTCCTAACGGATCGTGTCGGCCACTCGTCGACCTCCGAATCACCCTGAAAAACGAAAGTCTAATCAACCTATCGACTCCTCTCTTCCTACATCCAAATAACCAGGGGCTTTTTAGGGTGGGGACGACAAAGTTGAATAACCACATGAGCGTGGAATTTACGGGGTCGAAATGTTTGTGGAATTTTGTTAGGGAGATGAAAATCTTTTTAAGGGAATATTTTTAAGCGTGGAAAAATCTTGACGATTTTACATTTTCGATTTTATTCGTTACTTCGAAACGTTTTTTTTTTTTCTCTATTTTTACCTTTTGACGATTCTGTATTTTGGTTCAGCATGTTCAAGTACTTAATCCGACAATTTCGGGTTTCGACTTGATACGTTTTTTATTCATTTTCACGTCTTCTTTACCCTGACTTTACTACATATTGGCGATTCTGTATTTTGATTCAATACAATTATCGTCATTCCGTAGTTCGGTGTTTTATAATCCGAAATTTTTTAATCTTGACGTTTCTTTGCATATCCACTCGTGGAAAAAATTAACGCTCCTACCGCCCTGTTTTTCGCCGCAAAAAGACCATCTTTGAAAGGCTCTGACTTTGTGTAAATCGAACGTAGAACAATGAATCATAAACGATTTTCAAGCTGAAGCTCTCGGCTTTAAGCTCAATTTTCGAGACCTGGTTTGTACGCGTTTTTACTCGAGTAATCAACGCGAGAACAAATAATTTCGGAAGAACGTTGATAATACATAAAAAGTGAAAAAATTCTCTCTGTCTCGAGTCTATCTTTGGTATTGAAGAGTGTAGGAATAATTTATAGGACAGAATATTTCAGTGAAATCTCTTTTCGTCAAGATAGTAATCCGGGAAAATACGATCGCCATTTTTGTGCAAGTTCATTCGTGGTAAAGTTTAAATGTTCACGCAAGTCTTCCAGCGACGTCACGGATAATTTATTATCAAAGATTCAACAACATTCAGAGATTCGGTCTGTTTTCATAAAACGTCCGGTACGATGATCTTCTAACTTGTCGTGTAACGTCAAAGTTCGTCGGTCACGACTTCTTTCGACGTTGCTTAACTTGGCGAGAAAAAAAGGAAACTCCGAGCTGTAAAACGATTGTTTCGAAAATCTAAAAAAAAAAAGAAAAAAATATTTATCGCACAAGACCGTGCGAAGTTTAAGGTTTAATTCACAAATTTGACATAAATGACTTAAATATTGGATTACTCGAGTAACAATCCGTACAGACCAAATCTGAAAAGACATAGAGTTCAAAGCCGAGATTTTCAGCTTGAAAATCGTTTTTTATTCAATGTTTTACGTTCAATTTACACAAACTTACAGCATTCCAAAGTTGGACGTTTTTCCGGCCAGGTTGGCGTTAATTTTTACCACGAGTTTTTATCAATTTGTTATATTTTTTCATCAATTATACGACGATTCCATAATTCTGCAGTCTCTGCTGTTTTTGATTCTCCTAAATTTTCACCCATCCACATTTTTCCTCTCTCGCTCTATCGTAATCCGTGTTTAAATATTCCGTAATAATCGAGTCAGATCTTCAGTTGTTCAGGAAAATCACTATTCCGAGGTTTTTACCGCGTACGCATCTCACTTTTGACCCTCACCGAAGTTTTTCGTCTCGAGATTAAGTCGTTCCGGTCGAACGATACAGATGTAAATGCCGGGCTGGAGGACGATCGGGCAGATGAAATAGAAGAAACAAGGATTACCAGTTTTCATCCTAAACCGTAAAAAAAAAAAAAAAAAAAAAAAAAAACACTCGGGTACATTGACGCACGTCTTTTATCCGGGCATCGGACGGATACCTGCTTCCGAAGTTGACTACCGGACAGAATTTCTTTCACGCCAGACTTTAACCTTTGTAATATATTCATCAGGACATAACGAGGAACCGAATTTCGTACAATTAGCATAACGTCTATTTTAGCCTCACTGACGGCGTATCTTACAACAAGATTTCGGTTTATAAAACAAATGAATTCTTTAAATGGCTTCAAAGGAATACTTAATTTTTCTCATTTTCAAAAATGACATTCCACTCGGTGACGTTGAAACTCAATGAATACAGAAATACATAATATATTTAATATTTCTGCCTTGTAATGCACCTAATGA
This sequence comes from Neodiprion virginianus, assembly GCF_021901495.1. Classification (NCBI taxonomy): domain Eukaryota; kingdom Metazoa; phylum Arthropoda; class Insecta; order Hymenoptera; family Diprionidae; genus Neodiprion; species Neodiprion virginianus. Next base: position 37,084,559 of record NC_060880.1, read on the forward strand.
TAATTACCGAACGAGGTAAAACAGTCAGATTTATGTCCTACAATCTGAAGTATAATTACAAGTATATTATCGGGAACTTTTACTCGTACTGATATGTTTTCATTTTTAATAATAAGCGAGTTTGAAAATTGCACACGTTATCTAAGTGGTTCATATTTTCTCTGGAACCTCACAATTGATTGATTTTTGGTCTGTTGTTTCGATTTCACGGATCACATTTAGATATTTCGTGTTACGACTCTTGACAATTCGTCAGCGATCTTCAGATTTTCTTCAGATTCCCGGCTAAACGACAATATATCTTAATAAGAAAAGAGCTTTTCTTTTTTCCTTCAACGAACTATTTAATTTATAATTTATAAATAATAATTTCTCCAAGGTTGGCAACGCTGTAAAGAAAAATGTCAAAGACCGTATTTAATAACGTCTGTCTAGAATGTCAACTCAGTCCACGTCTTAGATCTATCTTTGTAGATAGCCGTTCTCTCATTAGCTTATTATTCGATACTTCTAACAAATCTTAATTTCTTAACCTCTCAATTCCGCATCTTGCCAAGTGCCAAATATCAGACAACCGTAAAATTCATCAGCGATGGATTAGTGTCCGAATTATTTGGTTTATTCTTCTTCTTCAACGGTTTTTTCACAACAGTTTTCGATCGCTTTTGTACTCTGATCATTTATCATAATCCCTGTGAATAATCTCGTTAGTTGAATAGTACAAGTCTGGGTACATATTAATTCGGTATTCTGGACGTTGAACGGAGTAATTGCGACAGCTAATCTTTATAATTATGATACAGCCAGTAATTTCCGAGTTTTTTTTTTTTTTTTTTGTTTTATTTTATTGTTTCATTACCAACTAATTGTGCAAAGAATTACCGACCTTTTTTTTCTGTCATTCGTTTTATTTATTTATTTTTTTTTTTTCCCCCTCGTTCTTGCAACTAATCGAGTACGGAATTTTTGGCCTTTGTTTTTCTTTTTCTTTCACACCATGCATAACCATAATTAGATACAGCGTTCCAAGACGCCCCCGCAAATCTTGCGTTACGACATGACACAATTCTCGTTCAACGATCAGCGAACGAAGTAACGAGCGTATATCGAATACAGTGACTTGTATGTAAAGTCAATGGATGATTCGGACAAGGTCCTCCGTAACTTCTCTTCCAGTCGAGAAAAAAAAAAAAGGAAAAATAAAAAAAAAAAGAAAGACAGAGGATGTGAAGGAACGAAATATAAAAAAAATATCGCACGTTTTTCGCACGCGTGAATTGGTTATACACACAAATATGTATTATGCAAAGATGCGTATTTATAATACCTGAAAAACTTTTTCCGTCCGTGTATGTTTCATTCATACTTTTTTTTACCTTCATTTTTCTTTGTTTCCCTCCTTACGGACGAAGAAGATAAAAACGAATAACGAACGATTTAAAAAGTGAAAAAAAGAGACAAAAAACCAAAAGGATAATGAAAGAAGAAGATCAATGAAACTTACAATTAACATAACGATGAATCGAATTTTGAAAGTTTTTTACTCTTCCATGCAATTAATTGACACAATTGTACGAGTCGAAAACTTTTTTTTTTTTTTTTTTTTTTTACTCGCAACAAAAATTTTTCCCACAGTTTTTCTCGCACTCGTAACGTTTCTTTTATCAAACCGTTTTAGCACGTTTCAGCGTATCGAGAATACATATTTTTTCCCTCGCCTTTTCATTCCCTTCTTTCTCTCTTCTCACGACTCGAACCGCAGACCTGATACAACGAATTATATCCATACCGATTAAATTATCCCCCCCCCGGTAAGACACAAGAGCGAGAGTATGCGGTGGCGGAAAGCAAACGGGAGAACGGAATGACAATTAGATTTATTGCTGCACAGATGCACGGATTCGCGGTTCTTAAGATTCAGGAAACATATATTATTCATATTTATGTCTTGTACCGTTTCTCATTGTTATTCCACCCGTCGTCGTACAATTTTTTCAACACCGCCGAAAATTTTCACTCCCCTCAATTCGTATCCGAATTACCAGTGATGGATTTTTTATTCTTTTTTTTATATCTTATTTATTTATTTATTTATTTATTTATTTAATTTTTTTTCTCACCACTTGAACTTCTAACACACGTTCAACGAACACTGTTTCTCGATCGCCTGGGATAATTACAAGGGAATAAAGAGAACGAACAAGCGTGGAAATGAGAAGATGAGGGGGGGAAGTGGGAAACAAACGGAAACAAGAAAAAAAAAAAAAAAAAAAAAAAAAGTACAATTCGAAAAAGTAAAAATAAAAACGAGACCGCGCGTTTATTCCAGCATATATAATGCAACGTCATTTTCTGCATTATCTGCAGCCTTTATACACGCGTTTATGCGCTCGCTAAGGCGGCCTTCGATTATGCCATCGTATGTTTATGTACCAAATAGGCTATTTGCCCGCAGCTCGAATTTGCATATACACTCAAGTACAAGCAAGGTATATACATATGTGTATATATATTATATGTATATGCATATGAATATATCGCGCGTGAATTCGATTACGTATCGTTTTCGGGAAACAGCTGCCGATCGTATCGGGACTGAATTTATTTCTAAAGGTTATACGTTAGTAAATTATTTTACCTGTGGTTAATTTTATTTATTATCCTGATTATTCAACGGATTCTTGTTTCCTCCTTGAATGAGATATGTGCGCGTGTAGTTTTTTTTTTTTTTTTTCCTTTTTTCATCCTCGTGGTTTCGTTTTCGTCGTCGTTTCACTTACCGTTTATTTTCAAGATCACGTTCGAAATTAACAAACTTAACTTCAAACCGATTCCGCTACGAACACAAGCCGTCCGACGTATTACGAGAGAGTTAATTTTTGTTGATTCATTTTAATACAGCGATTTTATGGAAAAAAAAAAAAAAAAAAAAATGTTCACCTTTACGTCGATCAGCTGCTTCTACTCGTTACCTGCATGGCATTGCAACGCGTGTATGTAAACACCTGTTGTCGCACTGAGCAATACTTTTTTTTTCAAGGCTATTTCGCCCTCAGGGCTCAGGCTTGAAATACGACTCTGGTGTAACCGGTGCCGATTACCCAAGACTTCCGTCGCAATATCTTAACCTTTGAGAAGACAAACAGAGGATGAACGAATCAACGATTCGATTGATTCACGCTCCGCAAAGCTCTGCTTTACACCGAGGGGAAATTTTTAATTCCGGTTATCGCTCGGTCCTTAAGGGGGTATTCTAGTGTAGAAATTTGAAAAAATCGATTTTTTTTTTTTATATTTTCAAAGCTTGACCTTTCAAGAATGTGTCCTTAAAAGGACAAGTCAAAATTTCAATTATTTTCAGAGATATAGCTATTTTAGTGACACGTCTTCAATACTGGCTCGGCTGGAACGAATTTTACTCGAAACTTTGAACGCGTTTTTCTCAAAACTACATTTTTCACAACGGTTGACATGATTTCTCAAGTTCTATTGAACCGATTTACTTGAAATTTGGTGAGAATCTTCTCAATACATGTCTCTATCGCACGAACCATTAATATAACGAAATAATAATTTTTACTATTTTTAAAAAATTCAGGAGCGTCCAAAACAGTCAAAAAAAACGTATTATTTTTTCGGACAGCCGTAATTTGGCAAAAAAAAATTTTTTTTCGACTTTTTTTCAGTTAGTACGATAGCTGCATTTATGTAGATTAATAATCTTTTTTTTTTTTTTTTCTGATTTTGAAAATGCTTGCAATCGTGACAACATTGGCGCGCCATTTTTTTTGTACCCCCCACTTCAACAACTCATAGCACTTTCAATTTTGTATTTTTTGACTTGTTTTTTTTTTTTTTTGCAATCGTGAAATAATAATAAGCGCCTGATAAAAAAATGGATGGTAAAAATATTTTTTGTTTTTTGTTTATAGCACTTCAAAAAACACCTCAAATTCATGCCTCTACACTAGAATACCCCCTTAAATATTTTCATTTTTTAACACGATCGAAAAATATGGTTCCAGGTAGAAAATGATAATTAGTTTTACAGCCGTTACCGGAAAGTCTGGTATCCGTTGCTATTCTTTCTCGTTACGATCGCTGTTGCTAGATTTTCTTGCAACTGTTGGGAAAGTTAAAAGCTCGTGCGGCGATAAATTGACGTTGAAGCCTTGTTTAACTAAAAAAGTAGAGTAAATCAAAGAAACTGATTTTGCGTTGCGATTATCAACAAGGATCGACGATAGCGCAAAATGTTTAGGCGTACCTCGTGTTTCGTAATCCCAAGACTATTCAAACAGTTTCTTTAACGACAACTGTTTTACTGAATTTTTCTAGGTACTACAACAAATGAAATATTACTCAGTGTAGATTATTGCCGTGTTATTTTTTTTTTACTACCGAAAGGATATGATTTTTTTTATTTTCTCGCGCAACGAATCTTACACACAAAGGAAGTCGAGTCAATTTTTCGCAGCTTTCGATTTGAGTAAAAAGGAAATGAAACAAAATTTTGAGTCAGGGAGAAAAGGGAATTTTTCATACCTCGTGAACCTAGGTTTGAATGAACGAACTTTAATTATTCTTATGCATTTATGTCGCGAGTGGTGAAAAATTTGTTTGTACAATTTTTCGAAAGCTTGCAAAAAGCAGCCTTGGAATTGTTGATCTTTGAAATAACGGCAGTTCCAGGCTACGAAACATCGAAGCCTAGAGATAGTTAAATCTGTACGTTGCGGCATTCGAGACGATGTGCGTAAATGAAAATTGAGCAATTAACAAAGCAGCCCGGTGTTAGAGGTTTACATACCTGTAAGTGCCACGACGGTAAAATATATAATGTTGTATGGGTATGACATAGGTATATAAACGAGGTGCAAAATCGGGTCAGAGGCGTAAACAGCGCCGGCGGCGTTCAAGGCTTTGTAATAATGCGGGGAGTCATAGCTCGATGGCCGTTTTACACGCGTAAAGTGCATAAAGTCAGACTCGGGCACCGACTGACGAGAATGAAGAGGAAATGAAAAAGAACAAATCGAAACGGACGCGTAGCCTGTGATCGGAAACGAAAAAGGACGAGATTTCCAATCGAATCGACGTCCGATCAATTTTATTTCCGCAAGTCTTTCCGTCTGCAGGATGAAAAAATACTCATCGATATTCTCTCTTCTTCACCCTTTTTTCCATCCGTAAAAAGTTGTGTGCACGGATTCTGATACTCCAAAAAAAAAAAAAAAGTTAATTTAAAAGTTTATTTTTCGAAGCCTGTGGAGCGTGCGTAAAGTGTCTCATTTTTTAACAGTGCGGTAAAACGATGCTGGCGCACGCGCTTGGCTGAAACTATCCTTTGCGCACTAGTGTTTTTTTTTTTTTTCTTAGCGCATGGCTTAATTTTACGCACGGACTTTACGCATCGCCATTAACGTCGTTGGGTTGAGTTCAGCCTGAAGTTTGCACGTTTAGGTTAGGTTTCGCGAAGCCAGACTTCTGCCGCTGGTTCCCTTGATTATCCTTCATCTACATCTATTAAATTATCATATTACATTCGTTTGCTTTTCACAAAAATTTGAAAAATTGCTCGTAACATGAATGCAAATGGCGATATCCGAATCGTGCGGTCACAGCGCTCATCGGAAATCTACCACTTTCCACACTAGTAAGATAATATACTATTTTTAGTCTCCAGTTGCATACGCATAATCTACTTGAGAATAGATTTTACATCCAGAAAGATCGGACTTCTTCACGTTGAAAATACATGGGAAGATGTTTTATTACCGACGACAGGAAGTGCGGAAAATTCGATTAAAATTGAAAAGCAGGCCGAAAATTTGGCGGATTGCGACTCGCATGAAAAAGATTCGTGCGACAATCGAATGACGGTATGGATTATTTGTCGAAAATTTTCAGCCTCGGAATTCCAATTCTTCTGTTTTACATTCTTGGCATATATTCCGGAGCCGGTCGTTAATTGCAATGGTATTTTCATCAAGGTAATAGCTGGATGAGAAGTGCTTTCACTATCGGTGAACAAGCATTGTCGGTCACGAAATGGGCATAACATACGGCAGAAGTGGATAAAAATCACTCGACATCAATGTCGATGAATTGAAATCTTGTTCAATGATTATAATTATTTCACGCGGAATCTCAAATTTCGGGATCTTCAATTATACATTATATTTATGCTCAAGGAAGTGTCTACATATATTATAAAACAAACGAGTATTATAGAGAAGGGACGTGTTACCTACGTGTTAATTCGTCCTTTTTTTTCACTAATTTTTTATCGAATTGCGGTATTATCTACTAAAGAATAAAATCAGCCGTCGCGGAGAAAATTCGAACGATAAACACCCAATGTACAAACATCTTGTAATATAATTGATGAAAAATATAAATCATCGGCCAACCAACTTCTTTAAACAAACGAATTGATACAGAAATATTCACAATCAAGATTCGTGATATTACTTGACTCATATTCATGTCAAATTACTTTTCCTATCGAATCTAGGTCAATGGATTTTCTTTTTTCCCTGACTGACTTGAGACAAATCCGTTTGCAAAATTTCACGCATCACACGGATCTGAGGTTTTCTTTTCGGGCATGACTCGTATATTTCTTGTACCAGAAATAGGAAAAAAAGAAAAACAAACAAGAATTCAAAGAGTGTAAAATTTTGTGAACGAGAAAAGAAACGAGAAATAAATTAGCTGTATACGTCGGGGTGTTCCTTAACGGGGTTGTTTTTTAATTTTTATGCTCCCAGGCGCTTCAATTTTTTCAAATTGATTAAAAAAAAAAAAAAAAAAATCCCCGAATATTTGAGTTCTCTAAACCAACTCTATTCGCTTTGTGATCGAATTATCTTACGGAAATAACGTGGAAGAAAACTTGTTTTTCACTTAGAAATTTTATACGTCGTTGACGAATATATAAATGATAATGGTGAATACATATTTTTGTAGAGAAGTGAACGATCTACAAAAAAAAAAAAAAAACACTGATGTATAAAAATCGTAAATGAATGCGATTAACGAATTCGATTAAACTTTGAACGTTAATTAACATACGAAGGCTACCATTTACGAACTTTATACATCAGAGATTTTTTCTAGAGCGTTGAATTCTTTACAAAAATATGTATTTTTCATTGATATCGGTACATTCATCAACGAATTATACAACTATAAAGTGCAAAGAAAGTTTTTTCCATGTTATTTTCATAAGATACTTCGATTACAAAGTAAACTATCTTAGAGTTGATGTACAGTGCTCAAATGTTCATGGAATTTTTTGAAATTAATTTTCATAAAAATTCAAAAACAACCCTATAAAGGACCACCCGTATTATGCACGAATCCGCGGGTTTGTGAAAGAATCGGAAATGAGGGAAGATTTGAATTTGTTTTTTTTGTATTATTATTCCGTGTAAAGTCAGCGACTTAAATATAATTTTTCCGATCTCTATTATTCTAAAAAAAAAAATTTGAAAGTCAAAATATAAAAATAAATACAGATAAACCCCCCCCCCCCTTTTTTTTTTTTGTAAATTATATATTCGTAATTGTTCTTTCCATTTTCACTTTGTACTTGCGGTATTATCGATGTAAAAATGTTCGAGTCACGCGGTAATAAAAATTGTTCGGATCTCGCTGCGCGCAATTGATTATTCCGACAACAATCATTACTAACAATAAGTTGCAATGATTAACGCGAATAACGCAGGTGCGATTATGCGTAACAAGCGTGCGTAAAGCGCTGAGAAAGCCAACGCTTAGAGTTTGTATGGTAATTTAATTACACGCAAGATATTTAACTGTACAGGCAATCCTGTTGAACGGAAGTTGAAACGCTGACATAAAGCCAAAGATTAATCATGCCTCGGTAGAATTTTACCGATGCGGAATATTTTTCTTTGTGTTGCACGGCTCAAATGTTTATCCGTCTGTTTCATCTGTCGCAATAGTTTTGCGAATTCGGATTAACGAGGAAGAACGGTAGAAGAAAAAATTATTGCAACAATGTTTAACCTCAATGATATCGTAAGACAGTTATTTCCGCGGTTATTAATTTATTCTATTTGAATGAGTATTTCCTGATAACGAAAAAACAAACGTTAAAAACCTCCGACTTTGCACGTGCCTCAATTTTTAGCGTGTTTCAGACGACCTCTTCATTCTTGAGGTCTCGATTCGTTTCAGAGAATCAAAAATATAGTGAATTTCACCCATCGTGCGTGTAATTTTTATCCGCTTCATCCGCCAGAAGCGATTCGCATATGCAATTAATATTTATTCACCAATTAAATATTTTTTCAATCGCATTCGTGAGTCGTTAAGACGATTGCGTTTTACCTGATTCCAGTTTATGAAACATGCAACCTTGAATAACCGCACTAAACTTCGTCTGGACAATGAATTCTTTTCAACGTACATAATCGATACTCCGACCGTTTTTTTCAGTTATGTTCGATCTGAGAACAAATTTCCAGAAGAACAAGCTGAAAATTAATCCGCATGAAGAAAAAATTAATCAATAATCCATTGATCAATATCATATCTGCGACTGATTTTAGACGGATGTTTATATTTGTCATAGATTTTCCGTCCGACGATATATGTCTCGAAAACGAACAAACAAGGTTTTCGTTGAAATTCGCCTGCTCGGTTTCTTTCCACTCAACTAATCGGAACTGATTAGATTATGCAAAAAAATTTGCCTTGCCATTGGCAAAACATTTGCAAAACCTGATATGTTTTTGTCCAAGGTTTTCATTTACGCAAATACCGGAAACAGCGAGAAGTTCCGGAACTCTTGATCGTTTTTTTTTTTTTTTTTTCTTTTTGTTAATTTGTTGTTTCGTGTTTTGTATTGGCATATAATCATATCAAAAAGCACTGACCGCAGTCCTTGGTTATGACGTAATTGATCAGACCTACGATTCATCTGCGCCATAATTCTTTCGGTTAATTATTATTAGATGATCGTTAAACGTATAAAAAAATGATTTTTAGTTCATTTTTTACCTCGCGACGTGTGTTCGAAGAAATACGCGAACATCAGTGGTTAAGAGTCAAAATCCAAGAAAGGAGTTTTAAGGGGGGGGCCTGCTTTAGAGGCTTCAAAAAATCTATTTTTTTTTTTTTTTTTTGCATAAATGTCTTCCCAAACTATCCAAGAATGTGTCCCTAAAATTTCAGACGCAAATTCGAAATATTTTCGGAGTTACAGAAGAAATAGTGAGCAAGCGTCGAGCAGGTATACGAGCGGTTATTTGAAGTTTTCAACCAGTTTTTCGAAGAGTCTGAACCAGTTTTTTGAAGTTTTGAACCAGTGTTTTGAAGAGTCTGGAGGGCGACTCTATTGACCAGGAATCGCTGATTAGCATATTAATGCGGTAAGTTCAAGAAAATTACGATTTTTTATGTACGAAAACTTTGACGCACGATTTCTCGGTTTTTCATTTTTACGATTTTTCCTAATTGGCGGGAAAGATACGGAAAAAACTAAACGTCCTATCGAAACGAGACAAATTGCATTCTACTTGGGATGAAATTCTTTTCTAGTTGAACCTAAAAAATCTTAAGAAAGTCAAGATTAACCCACTTTTTAAACAATCTAAGGTGAATTTTTTTTTTAATTTGCGAAAAATTGTTGAATTTTTCACTTTTTGTTGAATTTTCTTGGTTTAACTAGAAGCTATACTATTGAGAAGTAAAAATTTTTTTGGGTTCTTTGTTTCAGACGAAAATTGCGAGCTGCACCTTTCCCGCCGCACGACAAATGCACACTCGAGACGCCTCGGTGAAATGCTTGTACCAGGCATAATATGACATATATCTTAATGAAAAAATTCGAGAAGACTGTTGAAATACATAACAATAAACCCTGAAAGTTTCGTTTCAATCGGACATTTCTTTCCTTCCCAAAAAAATCCTCGAAAAAACCGATTTTTTAAAGCCTCTAAAGCAGGCTCCCCCCTTAAACTGTCGTATTAGATTAAGGCAAATTAGTAAATGCGGGTTTTTCTTTTTCTTATTTTTCGTGAACTCGAATTCTACAGTAAAATACTAACTATTACATTTGACGGTAGAATTTTGGAATCAAGTTTAATTATATTTTATACCGAGGACATTGAACAAATCAAACTCACAATCAGCGCAATTGACATGGTGAAATTTTTCAGGATAGACTTATTGCACTCGATTGAATTCTGTTTGTTTTCATTGTAAAATGATTAATTCAAATATTTGATCATTTATTCGATTTACATAATATTAATCGACCGCGTTTCACTGATTATTTATCTGAACTGCAAAGTTTTATCGTATATGTAACAATAATCGATATACTTGGAATGACCTTTAAATAATTCGATGAACTTGTCATATTACCGGTTCAAAACTAATTCATCAATATTTATAATTAAACTTTCTGATGTTACGATTTCGTCGATTCGAACGAAATGGGAGTCCAAAAAAAGAAAAACAAATGTTTAAATAACGATGCGATAAAACGAGTATTTAAGAACTCCCATCTAAGCGAATTTAAATAAAGTTAGAATATTGAATCAAATTGTAACGATTCTGAATATCGAATGTTTTTAAACAATAACTGGCGAGGTCAGGAATCTCATATATAAATAAAATGAGCTACAATTATTATCAAACGGTAAGAAATGTTAATAATAAAATAACGTGATTTTTCCGACTTCGTTATAATTGAAATTAGGTGTCTTAAAATTTTCCTCTGTACGACAAGAGATCTTTTCTTTTTATAGACTTATTTTGAATTACATCGAACCCGACCTACACTGAGAGAAATTTTTAGTTCCGGTTACCGCTCGGTCCTTAACTATTTTCATTTTTTACCACAATCGAAAAATATAGTTTCAAGTACAAAATGAAAATTAGTTTTCCAGCTGTTACCAGAAAGTCTAGTATCCGTAACTATATTTTCTCATTACTATCACTGTTGCTGTATTTTTTTGCAACCGTTGCGAAAGTTTAATTCTCGTGCAAGAATAAATTGACGTCAAAGCCTTGTTTGGCTAAAAAAGTAGAGTAAACCTCTCAGAAACTGATTTTGCGTTGCAATCACCAAAAAAGGATCGACGATAGCGCAAAATGTTTACGCGTACCTCGTTTTTCGCAATTCCAACAATATTCAAACAGTTTTTTTTTTTTCACGGATACCTGTTTTACCGAATTTTTCTGGTTACTGTAACAAATGAAATTTTTCTCAGCGTACGTCCAGCCGCATTATTCGAACCTCGTTACCAGGGCGATATCGTCCGCGTCTAATCAATAGTAATTAACTATAAGATAGAGAGGAATTTTTTTTTTTTTTGTCCCCAATATGCCAATAATATGGACCGCATAAAAAGCACGAGTATTCGTTCGAAAATCGCGACGCGTTCGAGCGACTTTGCGCGCTGTGCGAGTTTTGCTGGCTAGCAGGGAAAAACGCAGTCGCGCAACGCGACTGCGCAGAGATAAAAGAGGATCGACGATTCCTCTCCAGTCTCTCCTGGGCTCTCCTGGCGTCGCGGCGTCCGTCGCTCGTCGGCGGATCCGTCGGATCATGAACTAGTCGAAGCCCCTCTTAAATCCGGCATCCGGTTCCGTTCGTCGCGTTCCGAAGATCGTTTCAAATTTCCGATGTGAAAAATACTCGGTACGAACGATCCGCGGAGCGATTAACAAGAGTCAGGTTTGGTTGGGACGCGTCTCGCAGGAAGCGAACAGCTGTTCGTAGTGCGTATCGGGCCACGCGTCCGTCGTATACTCGGCGTCGGTAAGCAGTTTCCTAACTTACCGAGCGGCTCGGTTTTTCCCCCATTTCTTCCCGTTCTTCGCTACTTTCTCGATCGGAACGCTGCGGGAAAGAACATGTCCGTCATCGTTGATCGGCTCCGTCGCATAATGAAAGGCGAAGACTCTCGGCCGGTTAACGATGAGAAAGAGGTGATTTAAAACGGTCGCTAAAAAAATTTACATCACTGTATTTGTGATTTTCATTACTGACTGGTATTGTTCTTTCAACCTTTTTTTCAGATCAAGGGATACCGAGTGACAAATGCCGATCGCACTCGGAGATTCGGAGTCGCTTGCAAGAATTTTCAGGAGCTTAAAAGCAAGGCCTGCGCAAAGTTTAATGTGAGTTGTATTTTATAATTTTTCGTATCGTTGATCCGTCCTAAACACTTAACGCCAACTTAATCGAGCCGGGAAATTACCGGATGATCGTTAAATCTGATCGGTTACAAGTGTTCGGGTCGAGTTCCGAATGCAAGTTTTTGTTTTTAGTCAAAACTCGTCGGGATTTCTGGGTTGACGGTTTGTCTTACAAAAAGAAAAAAAAAAAAAACAAGAAAAAATGAAGCATTTCTGGAATTTTGCTTCATTCAATTGAAACCGAATTCAAAATATTCCGAGTGCCAACTTAAGGTATGAAAACAAACAAGTTACAGAACTGTAATCCCGAGTTACTGCGTACGTTTTATGTCATACATATGTTACCTTAAATTAAGAAATACTTGATACTCGTATCACACTGAGAGAAATTTTTAGTTCCGGTTACCGCTCGGTCCTTAACTATTTTCATTTTTTACCACGATCGGAAAATATGGTTCTGGATAGAAAATGAAAATTAGTTTTCTAGATGTTAACGGAAAGTCTAGTATCCGTCGCTATTCTTTCTCATTACGATCACTGTTGCTATATTTTTTTGCGACTGTTGCGAAAATTTAACGCTCGTGCAACGATAAATTGACGTTAAAGCCTTGTTTAACTAAAAAAGTCGATTAAACCTCAGAAACTGATTTTGCGTTGCAATTACCAAAAAAGGATCGACGTCAGCGTAAAATGTTTAGGCGTACCTCGTTTTTCGTAATTCCAACGATATTCAAACAGTGTTTTTTCAACGATACCTGTTTTACTGAATTTTTCTAGTTACTGTAACAAATGAATTTTCTCTCAGTGCAGTTTTCATAAAGGATCACTCTTCCGAGTGTCGATATTTCTTTGTAAACACGTTTTTTTTTTTCCCCCCTCCGCACACAAATTCTCATCAGCATAAGACGAATATTGAGAGACTAGAGATTACGCGATCACGTCCCAGTTTCCTCCCCAGCATTCGGGTGACGCCTGATGCAACCGCAATTGCAAGTGCATAAGCCCGGCCGGATTTGCAGTTGCCGGCTTTATCGAGTGGTCCAAGCCCCCACCGTCGATGCTCTGATTTTTCCAACCCCGTCAATGTAGCTGCACGTGGAACTAGGAACATCCGCTTCCGGTTGCGCGAGTCTCGGTCAAGGTCGATTACATCGACGAATCATCTCCGTCCGCCTAACGAACCTCTGCAAATTCGATTTCAACGTTTCCCCCGAAACTGGGTCACCAGCCCCTTTCTGCCCCACCAAGCGTTGATCCTGGTTTTCGTTTCTGCCCTTGATTTTCAAAGATTTTCCTCAAGGGACAATTTTCACACTGAGGGAAAGATTCGATTTTTTCTTTTTTACGAGATTTGAATGGTTGCTACGTTCGATAACATACATTTAAATATATATATTTTATGTATAAATAGGTGATGGGGAAGTTTCATTCGATCACTTTTCTTTTGCTTACTATTTTATCCAATTATCGTTTTTAAAGGGAGTTAAAAAATACGATTCAATTATTTTTTAAATACGTGTAATACACTTTATGCATGTGCATTTACACGTAAAACTGAAACTTTTCTTTCGTGAAATTCAACCAGTATGGATTTGCTTGATTCGAATAAAACGCGATTGAATTGAAAAATTATAAATATTTATTTATTTATTTTTTTTTTATTCTCACTGAGAACAAGTAAATATCGTTCAAGGATTATTCAGACAATTAAAAATCTGTAATCACCTACCGAAAGATTTTTTTAATACGAGTTAAATTTACTCATATAATGTAGAACGTAAAAATTACCCTGATTAAGATAATCTTATTCGAATTCATTAGTCAATTTTGTTGATTCACAAAGCCGTAAATTTTTCGAAACGCCATTAGACTTGCCTCGATCCTCTAGAAAATTTATCAGGAGCTAGTCAGTCTTATTCGATCCAAACAAACAAATATCTAATTATAGAATGAAGAAAACAAGGAAGAACAAGCAAACATATATTTGCTTGTAAAAGACATAATTTTCATTTCAGTATAAAAACGATAAACAAGATTTATTTATTTATTTTCGAGTTTCATCAGGCTTTTTTTCTGTAATCAATAAATTTTGTGTTTTGTTTTAAGTTTGTTTTTTCGCAACCGATCAACATCGCTGATTAAACAACCTGTCCGATCACTTCGGTTTGTTTTTACATCCGCGTTTCTAATTCATTATAATTCCTCTTATTTATCAGCCAGTTATGAGTTGTTATGTTCCGATTTTTTTTTTTTTGTTACTCGTCCAATGTTTATACCGGAAATTTCACGCATTGCACGCAAAGCTGTTTATTTTTTCAGGGTGACCAACATTCGTAAATTCATTGTAAATTTAATGTCAGTCGTTAGCAATTCACTCTGTATACGATATATTGATATCAAATTGTATTGGATAGAAATTGACAAAAAAAAAAAATAACAGGAAACAAAAATAAGGAAATTGAAAATTAAGTCAGACATTGACTGTCTCGTAAAATTAACGAATTATATTATCAGACAATAATTTATTCTATCGATTCTTCTGACTTCTAAGTGGTATATGTATCATACGGTATATCATGCAAATGATCATCGAGTTTGAGTTTAACGATGAGTTAGAGACTTAAAACTTTAGACACAGCTCAGAACTTGATGCCAATGCAATATTATTCGTTGATTTGAAATAATGAGAAAAAAATAATTCGATTAGCTTGGACTGAGATGAGATCTCGAATATTCTACACACAGAATATGAAAAAGCAGAAAACAATTATTTAAACAATTTTTTTGTTTTTTTCTTTTATTCCAAATTTACAACGTTTTTAAAACGGTCTGAAAAGTATAAAATATTTTCACCCAACCTCACAGAGATTTAAAACGAAAACGTTTCACATCATATGCGGCCCGATAAAATTGTTACCGAACTAATCACGCATGAATTATTTATTTACGCACCTTATATTTTTCGATACAAATCTGCACGGTGTTATAAATCTGTATGGAGCTAGGAGAAATAATTTAATACTTTTTAGTCCGTTTTAAAAACGTTGTAAATTAAGAGAAAAAAAAATAAATAAATAATTCAACTGATTTTTCCTCGTTCTAATTTTTACCTGATTCGAATTCACAGATTTTAAACCCCGACGAGCGGGATAGAGTGACGATTTGTCTCGTCGACGGATCGGTAATCGACGACGAATATTTTCAATCGGTAGAACCGCAGACTACCTTGATACTGCAGCGACATGGGGAGAAGTTTTTGTCAGGTGAGGAAAAATCTTTTTTTCATTTCTTTTCCCGATTTCACTTTTGGTTTAACAATTTTTACCCAGCAATTATTTAGCAATCGCAGGCGAAATCTAACTTCCGCGGACCGCGGATATTGCAAGTTAAATCCGTCACGGGGAAACCGCGAGAACGTCTCGAAATTCTTTTGCATGCAAGTAACGAACGCGAGCAAAGATTCGTGACGATATGATGAGATAATATGCGAGATAAGCTTTTTCTGGTTGCGGATTATTTGATATGCCAAATCCTGCAAAATCCCTTTACCATTTATAATGATTGTCAATAAGACGCCGCGAATTGTACTTTTCGTGAATCTAATAATTTATTATAACCGTAAGCCAAGGAGATTTCTTTGAATATATAAAAATTATATAATACTCGGCTTATAAATAAGAGATGCTTTGTTATCGATACTTAAATTTTTCGAATAGCTTCAATATTTTTGAAAATCTAGTTGATTCGACCCGTTTCACTTAACGATGGCTTATTTTCCGCAGTCACCGAAACTGAGAATCTTTTTTTGTACGAACACTCAGTTCAATATAGTCATTTTTCAGAATTAGTATAAAACAGTATTTCTATTAGAGTGAAATTGAACGAATTTTGACAAGATTTGGAAAAATTCCGAAGCGATTTGAAACTAAGCAGCGATTTCTGAGCTTTTCTTCGTCATTCTGATACCAATTTTTTAAGCAGGTACGTTTCGTAAAATCACCGCTATAGCTTAAAAATGTTTTAATTTAATGAATATTCAAAGTACGCTTGCTTACGGTTTATAAAAAGTGCGAATAACAATGACGCGTTGCAAAATTTGATGCAATTCTCTTTCACCATAATCATATGTATTTGGGGATTTGCATTTTTCGCTGGTAATTAATTAAATAAACACCCGCATTTAGGATAAAGTTCACAGGACACGATGAGTCGCAGAACGTTTGCAATCGCGATTCGGCAAAGTCACTATAATTTATTAACATGCGTCGGACTTAATTTTCGCGTCCGGCATATTTATACAAATAAAATATATATACACATATGTATATATATGCCCAATTGAAATATATCATACGATCCCATTGGATGCTAATGAGAGTTGAAATAAAAAAGACATCGCCGAATGAAACCGATTGATTTTTAGCAATCGCGAAGGAACTTTGTTGTTATTTAATTTTTTAATTTTTTCTCAACCGTTTCATTCGCACTTTTTTCACTGTGGAATTTCTGAGAATCATCGTAGATTTTTGTTCAATCAACAGGAGAATTCGGAATTTGTTGAACAGCGATTTTTTGATTGTTGTAAATTTCAAAAAAAAATTTTACTCCACAATTCTGCTATTGGCAATATCGAAGTATTTAGAAAAAATTCGTGAGAGATGATTTTCGAAACTTATTGAATAATTGTTTGTACGCGCGTTACGACATCTTTGAAATTCATAAGAAGTAGCAAAGACTGTCGGCAAATAAATTCTTACAAACAAAATGGTGAACCTTCGTAATTTTTCGTTGCGGATTCACGATGACGTTGAAATTTTCAACATCGTAATTTTTGAAACGTGTTTGTTGTTGCTTTTTGCGTTTGATGTTTATTTATTCAAAGCCACAAAGTTTGAGAAGACTTTAATTAATTTACGGGTTCTTTGTATGTATAGGGTGACGTATACATGAATTTTTTCAAACAAGTAAGTAGTGTTAAAAAGATTTACAGCAGATTCACATGTCGTTTCTTTAATCAACTCCACGACTCATCATTATACAAATGCTCGGAATATCAAACACTTCAGTCTTATTAAAATGTCACGCATCATCCCGTGGAACACTTGAAAACGTCGAAACTGCCGAAACATCTTAATTTTGCTAGGTATGTGCACATTTCGGCACTGAGAGAAAAAAGTCGTTGAATCAACCGAATTTGCGGTCACAGCTGGCGAAATTAATGTTTATCCGTGTCAATTCAAGATCCGATGGTCTACAAAAATACATAGTTAATTTAAAAAGTTATTTTTCTTATTTTCTCGACAGAAGTTCCTGTCAGCATTTGAAAAATAGCTGAAAACAAAACGCAAGTTTTGAGAAATTTTTTAAAATTTCATACTTTTCACCGTCGTGAAAGACGAACAATAATTTATTGTTTCGGAACACCAATTCATCGGATCCGTTGACAACTTTTTTCAAATTCTATCCGTGAGAGATTGAATAAGAATTTCACCAAAGTTAAATTAAGGAGTTTGAATTTCTGCAATTACTTCGCAGCCGATAATTTTTTCGGACTAAAATGTTACAAATATAATCATTTATACTCGCTTCACAGATGCTGACATATTATACAACACGCTGCGTCAAGTCAATCTCGAGTTCATAACGACCGGCGATGCGATATCGAGATTTCTCACCGAGAATCTAAAGTCGAAGATCGCAGTTTTGAACAAGGCTCTGAACAAGAACAACGAAAAGACTAGACTCAGTTCGAGGGAGGATCATCCCGACTGGTTTAAGAATTTGGAGACGACGGCCACAACTAAAGTAAGAATATTGATGGAAGATAAACAATAATAATTATAATAAAAAAAAAAAAAAAAAAAAAAAACATTCACAATGTCCATGGTCTTTACTTTTACAATTTATTTTACTTTTTTTTCTTATTATTTCATAGATACCGATTTTTCAACCGATTCCACCTGCACGATGAAATTGCTCTAATGCAGTAATTTCAAATTACGTCATGACCATTTTCGCCTAATAGCTGTATTATATATTTGGATAGATCGTATCTTAAATTAGGTTAAATTTACCTATAATATTGAATAAAATCTGAAATTCGAAAAAATTATTAATTCGCTTCGGTTTCAAGGAGGATCGTAATTTTTCACGTTTTCGTTTTTATCCACTCCTGCGTATGAAGCAAGTTCTGGAAGTACGATCGGATGAATTGTATGCCCAGGACTCGAATTATTTGTACGAAAATTGAATAAATAAATAAATCGGGATAATTACCATAAGCTTTCATGCTAGTCTGGCTAAATTCCATTTTAGGCAAAGATAGATTTACTGTTTTATTTTAGTTTGAAAATACATGCAATGAATCACGAGAATGTTCGTAAATCGGTAATGATGATGAGAAAAAAATTGAAACTCTTTATTGGTAATAAAAATGGCCGATAGAAAAAGCAAGAAATTTTTTCGTGAAAAACTTATCAAATTAAAGTGTAATCTCGAATTTCCAGGAGGCCTACATGCACCGCAGATGCCAGGACAGGATCCGGTGTTACCTGTACAAAACGATCGATCAAATAAAGACTTCGGACGTATATTCGAAGAACGAATCGGCAAGGCGTCGTCTGTTGCACGTGATGACGTATTTCAAGCTCCAACTGAAGGAGGATCACTGTTTCGGTTTTTACTTTGACCGAAGTTACGCAAGAGGGGCGAGAAATCGGTTGGAGATCGGCCGATCGATCGGCGAAAAAGAAGAAGAAGAAGCAGAAAAACCTGCGAATTTGAGTTCGGACGAGGCGGATTTCAGCGCCTCGGTTTTTTCCTGCCACCATTTTCACTGTCCGTGCAAAATCGGCGCTGCCTCTGCAGGTTTCTGGTCGCCATGGAACAGCAACCGATTTCTCGCGGAATTTTTCCCGGAGGAAAACGATACCGACGAGACGGACGCCAGACGAATATCTCCCGTTAAAAAAACAACCGCTAACGATAAATCTGCCGATTTATGTCCCTACGAAATCGGCAAAAACGACGAAACGGTGCCGCGATTCGCGCTCTGTAATTCTGACGGTGAATTCAGATGCGACGGCGTCTGGAGCGCCGATCGTTGTGCTTACGCCGATAGGCACACCATCAATCCTTACCGATCATACGAGGAACTGGTTCTCTTTTCGACGTGGAATTTCGACCACAGGTACGCTGTTGCTTGATTTTTATTTTTTTTAATATTCATAAGCATTCCGAGTAATAGACTCGGCGTTTCTTTGTTCATCGTTTAACTTCCGAATAGTCACGTTTCAAGATTCAACAGATTTTTTTCTTCAACGTTACTTACCGATTTTTTTTTTTTTGCCTAGTTTCTTTTCTTTTATTCATAGGATTAAAAATGGATGTTCGGATGACAAAATTTTCGTAAATTTTCTATCCTCGATCACGATAGCAGGTTTTTTTTCTCTTTTTTTTCTCTTAGACAATTATAGAGGTGAATTTAATTTTTTTTCCCGATAATGTAACGTAATTCTGATACTTGAACTTCTGATAATTGATACAAATCTAGACATTTTTTTTTGTTTTTTAAAACTATTAACAACTCGTCAGTTAACAGTGTGCAAAATAAGTTTTTCATTTCTGAGAAGGTATTTTGAAAAGCGATGTAATACGATAACGTTTCGGGGAAGAAATGAAAAATTAATATGAATATTGTACAGCTGACACAGAAATAAGTGTCAGAAAAAATTTTTCCCTCCGACTATTAAAAATGATTATATCACTGAAACAAATTCCTTCAGGGAATTGAAAAATGAGATTTTTGATAACAAGTTTTGCACCTGAAGTAAAATCATAGTTTAATCATAAAGCGAAAAGTAAAAATCTCTTCAATCAACGAATTTGCGTCAACGTTTCCTTGGATCTTATTGCATGATTGTTATTTCATAGAGTTAGACGCTAGTCAAATCACTAGGTCATGGCTCTTCTTACCTACAATCAGCCAGCCTTCCTTTTACGCACTGTGAATTTAACGATCCGTCACTGTTTCGGGCAAATCATCATCCTCGCGTCTGCAGGGTTTGGCAATCCTAACGACGTCTTCTTCTTGGTCCATAATAACTATCTACCGACGTGGCTGCGGGATGATCCTTGACGGACAATGAAATTGGTGAAAGTGAATTGAGAAAAAAAAATAAATAAAAAAAACAATAATTGAATGAAAAAAAAAAAATGGACAGCCGTCAAGGCGTCTGGGTCATGGCCAGTCTTTGTAATCTATATATATATATACAGCCGGCTTATGACCGAGGATTACTCGGCAAAAATATACATGCATATAAAAAAAAAAAAATTATATACATACATGTTCCGCGACGTGTCATGTATTTGTACAGTTTAGTAGCAGTCAATGAAAAAGAAACGTGTCGCAATCTGTAATTTTACACAATTAGCTTGGAAGTAAATTCGTGTTGTAAAAAAAAAAAAAAAAAAAAAAAAAACAACAAACAAACACGCATGCATGTTAAAAACAATGAAAGATTGTAAAATTATATGCATGGTAATTAATATTCAAGCGATGAAACTTGTTTGATCCGGATTTTTTACTTTCAAATTACAGAAACAAGTAACGTTTTTTTTTTTTTTGTTTTTTGTTTTTTACAAATGACAAAATAAGAACGTAACGAAATACTGTTTTTTCTGTACTTTCAGGATCGAGAGATCGCGAACTCTGATACCGAACCTGTTGCGAGCGTCTGAGGAGAAGGCGATAAGTCGTGAGGATCTAGTTCACCTCTACGAGAATATATTCACGGTGAAAAATCTACGACTGGTGCACATAGTTTGTCACGATAAGGGAGCCCACAGAGTTCAATGAGCGATGAGGCGTCGAGAGTATTAATAATATGCAAGAAGGTCGGAGAGTTTGATCGATAAAAACTCGGGCTTGAATGATGCGTATAAGTAAAGTTTACAGATTACATAATCCTGTCTTCTCAACGCGAACCGTTGCAACAAATTACAGCGTTGTATGTATATATATATATATATATATATATATATATATATATATATATGTATATATTAGGGTGTTTTGGGAAAAAAAATAATTTGCCATTTTCCACCCATGTTACACCCCTGAAAAGTTTGTTCAGGGTAAAAGAAAGGCTTTGTCAAAAGACGAGCGTTCTACGTTACGCGGAATATCGCGCTCGGTTGATTTTTCATTTTTATAAATTTTATTTTAAATTTATCAAGTATCGTGATTGAAATTTTTTTTTTAATACTTACGTCAATCGTAATATCAATTTATTCAATCTCATGAAATAGTTGTAATTTATTACAAACTTTCAATTTAGGAGAATAAGATTCACGGTTGATAAATCGTTATTTTATGGATCGTGATCTTTGGGTTGAATATAAACGTCAGGAAAGAAATAATAATCGAAGTGCTGTAACGTGTTTCTTCAGAAATTCAAAGAAATGTGACACTCGTCCTTTAACAAAATCTTATTTTTTTTTTAAAAAAAAACTTTTTAACTGGAGCCACGAACGAAAATAGGGAATTTTTTTTTTCTAAAATCCAACTAAATATATTTATGCGGTGCATGTGATTTTCTAAAATGCGTTACCTGTTATGGAATTTTCGATGTTCAACGTCATAGCTACCGATTAGAATCCACGACAATATGCATAACGCAATATATATTTATTTATATACAATCGTATATGCATGATAAATATTTAATAATTTCCAAATTTCGTCCAAAGTGTCTATTTTTTAATTTGACAAGTTTATTGAGCGACGTTTCAGTCGGGCACCGTTTTTAGGATAGAAAGTTCACATTTGTTTCGTAAAAATGTTCAACGTGACATTACAGAGAGCTGTAAAAATTTTAATTTAACATCCGATTGTCACAATCGCCTCTAAAAATATCTCTTCCTAAATGACGCAAGCAATAAAACCTGAGCCCGAAGATCGTCAATTTTTAGTAATTAATAATCTGTAAATACCGATTTTAATGTCGATGTAAATAGTTTTAGTCAAACGCATTATGGAAATTTGGAAATTACTACGTAAGCATGGTCACGTACTTATAAAAAATAAATAATAATAAATACCGTAAGCCGCGTTATGTGATGTACACGTTTTACTGCGTGCACCCAGCGGATGAAATAGAGCCGGAATTTCACCTTCGCGTTGGTTAGTCATCTCGGTACAAAAACTTACCTCGAAATTTATTCACATTCATTCACTTGGAATCCACTTGCAGAGGATAAAAATCGCAGTTTGGTAGAAAAAGGGGAAGCCTGTAATCTTCTTCCTGAAACGAAGATCCCCGTTCGTAAGTCGTCGATATTTTATCGATGTAATAAATTCGGCAAAGAATTCTTCCTTTTCCTGCGTTAGGAAGAAGATGAAAGAAAAAAAATCGCACGTGCATATTTTTCACCCGAAATTCCAAAGTATAGAATTCGATTAGCTGACTTTGAAGGAAAAAAATATATATATATTTTGAAGTCGAACTTCTCTCGAGTGCTGTAATTTTAATAGAGCGTGAGTAAAACGACGAATCCGTGATCTCGGTAAAATTTCTTATATCTATACGCGATGTATTATATACATATATATAAAAGACAACTGAAGATAAAATATTTCTTGCAAGATTTTAGAGACTGTTATATAATATCTGTAACTGAATTATAAATAATATTAACACGTTGCCAACTAAGAAATTAATGATATATAAACGATAATAATTGTCGCGATAACAATGTTGACGATAATGATGATGATGACATGTTTATTATACCGGTTATACAGGGAGTCAACACAGATTTACATCAGCAAATACATGTTACATAGATTATAGATTATAGTATCAGATGAACTTGAAAAGAGGCGGAAGAAAAAATATCTTCAAAGGTATAAAACGTAACATTGCAAAAAAAAAAAAAAAAAAAAGAAAAAGAAAACAAAAGAAAAAAGATCAAGGCGTTATAATTCTAACTGAAAAATCATTAAGTTCCGATATTGTATAACTTAGACCTATGTATGTATATGTAAAATGCAATAAGTTATTAAAGCAATTTAACGCAGTTTATAAATAATAACAACAACAGTCAACATCTCGTGCAGTTACGTGTCTGTAATTTTACCTATTTAAGCGATGTACGCGGTGAAGAGAAAAAGAGAACAGATTTAAAAAAAAACGCAGTGATTTTCACTCTTTACAGAGTAAATTCCGCACTTTACAAAATACATTTTACAAAAAAAAAACCTGACGTGTCCCTTTCTTCCGTCAATTTTGAGTAACATTTGCTCTTTTATTCTTTCCGTGTATATTTATCGCAACACGCATCGCTCGCTGACCTCGAAAACTGTCGAGATAAATTTATTCAAAAGAAAAAAAAAAGAAACGAATCTGAACAGTCCGAAACACGGAAATATACAAAATGCGTAGCAACAGTGAATAAACCACGAATCAAATTTATTACGCGATTGGAAATAGCAAACGAATTTTACGATTACTGTAGAAATAATTAGGTTTACGTGATTTTTAAGAAAATAAAGAATAAGAAATAAAGGTGTTTCAAGTTATTGGCCAAAAGAGAAAAGAAAACTAAGGTAATATAAATGAATGAATAAAAAGCAACAATATTCGCGAAACGGTGTTACAGTAAATTCTGTACATTATTGGCTATTTTTTAATGGATAGTTATAAAATTCCTTAATTTGCCAAACTGTAAACGAGCTTTGCACATGCAACATTTTTTTTCTACAATCTTAGAATATCGAAAAGCCGCAGAGTTACTCAAATTTACAGAACATTTAATCCTGCATCCATTCGAGAAGAAATTAATGAGCAAAAAAATTAATTATTTCATACTTTACGAGAAGTGGAACACTTTGCAGAGAATCGAGCTGCGATAAACGGTATTTATTCATCTTTTATCGAAGTTCACGTCACGGTATCAAATTATAATTTCAAAGCGATTTTGCTATAAAAGTTGTTAAGAGTTTTACTAAAATTTGGCTCGCCAAGTGTCGATTACACTTTTCAGTAATTTCATTAAAGGAGATTCGTAAACTACGGAAATTCTTTTCGGAAGTAAAAAAATTAATAATACTGGAATTATAAACAAATGACTCGAAAATGATTTCAATAAAAAATCTGCAAGTAGATTCGTTCGATTCTATTAAAAGGACTGTCTTTTGTTAGAATACCCAGATTGGATTTTATTATTTTAATTAGCTGTCAATTCGACACTGCCGTTTGTTGATCACGATCAATATCGGTGCAATAATGTTGCAAAATTAAACGTTTAACAATGCAAATATGATTCGAAAAAAAAGTGTCTTCAATAAATTTACAGAAAACAGTATTCTGAATAAAATTACCGAATATTATCAGATTTTTAAAAATTACATCGAGGCAATTTGAAATTAACGCATCGTTGCACGAACTTTTGTTCATAGATCCATTATTTTTTAATACGAACTTCTTAGCCCGTGTATAATAATTTGACTATGATACTCAATTACGAACGACAATCTCGCGATAAAATTAACAAAATGTTCGAAACTCTTACAGCCAATCAAGCTGCTCGAGAGGCGAAGGCAATAAACCGAATGACACACATTTCGCAAGTCTTATCACGGATCTACTTTCATAGATCTC
The DNA here is from genome assembly GCF_021901495.1 of Neodiprion virginianus. Taxonomy (NCBI): domain Eukaryota; kingdom Metazoa; phylum Arthropoda; class Insecta; order Hymenoptera; family Diprionidae; genus Neodiprion; species Neodiprion virginianus. The sequence continues at coordinate 37,109,407 of NC_060880.1, forward strand.
GGCCGCATTCAGACTCGAATTAGCGCATCATCCAGACCTACAGTAAATCATAATCCTCTGCAATTATCAATCATCCGAGTGATTCTCATCCGCTTATACGTCCACAATACGTAATAGAGAGTACAATATTAATAGATATAGTCGGTATTCCAGTCATGCCGACAAGCCTGAAAACGTCAAGATAACGATCGTGAAATGAAAATTCTTGCCATTTCGTGCAGCTGGGAAAGTTTATTTTCGCCAATTTAATCATTCTCGTGACATATTACGATTATACTTCTTCTTCAGGCGTATAACATCTCGGAATAACCTTATCCGCCTTTCGTATCGATAATCGTATTCAGGCTAATATTTTGCCAGCCTGGAATATCACCGTCTTCATTTTTCTATTTCCGTTATAGTTTTGACTGAAAAAAACCACAAAAAAAAAACAAAAAAAAAAAAAAAAACAAGCAACTGAATACAAAGAAACGGAAACAATTCGACTGACTAAAGTACACCGAGAGAAATTTTTAGTTCCGGTTACCGCTCGGTCCTATTAACTATTTTCATTTTTTACCACAATCGAAGAATATAGTTCTAGGCATTTCGTAATTTGTCGACAAGGGAAGTAAAGATGCGAAACAAAATTATTTCCCGCGTTAATTAAATTCGCATTATCTTGTTAGTACTGTTATCATTATTACACGGCACGTGGTGAAAAAATAAACGGAATAAAAAGAAGAAAACAAAAAAAAATACGCACGCAGATACCGGGTGGCTGACTTCCGTTTGAGGTGATTTACGCCCTCTATTTTATTCCCGAATCTCTTGATTTTTATTTTTAAAGCCCTCCCCCTAATTCCTGCCAAAAGCAGCCCGGTTCCTAAACGACGTAATGTCTGGTCCACACGCACCCTCAAAGATCCTCGGCACGCTTTGTCGTGGCTCCGAGTTGCTCAACTTTATATACATACGTATGTATGTATATATATATATATATATATGTATAAAGATCTAAAGCCACGAGGAGAAATGTGCCGGAGACTTTGACTAAAATGGAAATCATAAAATCGGTAAGGTAAGTATAAAGTGCAATCGTTTAACGAAATACTCAGTTTTTTACTATTCGTATTTATCGAGGATGTCCGGTTGAATGGGGAACAAAAAAATGTGCCGAACGAATATTGAAATTATTTACACGCGCGGCGTATTTTTTATTTGACTTTGGGAAAAAAATTCGGAGCTCGTCAATTTCGGTTAGCAAAATTTATCATCCGGTTATTAACAATTTTAAAATTGTAATCTACTGTATTCAAAAACGGAATTAAACTTGATGCGACAGAATCGGACATACTATACGATTTCCAAATTAACAAAAAAAAAATAAATAAATAAATAATTAAAAAATGAAGGATTAGAACAATTGTATTTACGATTTTGCAATTATTTTCACATGTAATCAGTTTATATTCCTTTTCCTTTTCATCTCCAACGGCAAAAAGAGAATCTTTAAACCGTATTCAACTCGATCGAATTGAGTTTATGATTTCTAAAACCACGGTTGATTCAATGTTTTTCTTTTTTTTCTTTTTATACATTTTGTTTCATTATTTCGTTTATCAAACAGACGCGGTTTAAAATTTTTGAGAAAATTGGTGCAAAGCAAGTAGCGTGATCAAAATGGCGAATGAATCACGAAAAATCTGTACAAAGATTGCTGCTGTCGGGTATCGATTACGAGACTATTCCTGGTGAGTCGAGTCACCTTTAATGTGGATCAGATAATTTATACGCGGAATTGATTTTGTCGACAAGTTTGCCATGTCAACTATATCTATATCATAGATATACCTATAAAGAGGATTCAAAACCAAATTTGGAGCGCATGTATTATATTCTTAACGAAGAAACCACCCTCCCTCTCTCTCCCTCCCTCTCTCTCTCTCTCTCTCTCTCTCTCTCTCTCTCTCTCTCGCGCTCTCTCTCTTTGTCATTTGATCGCGTTGAGGAATTACGCGTGTCTAGAGGCTGTAACGTGAAATCGTACGACATACATCAAGCCTCAACGAGGTGCACGGAGTTACTCGTTGGGATATTGATCGCGAGAGATCAACGATACACGTATTATTAACGAACGAGAACAGGTACAACCCTCATCCACAAAAGATTTCTGATCTCACCGTTCGCGACGAAAATGTAGAAGAGCGACGCGATAAAATAGGACGTAAAAGTTTTTAACCGTAATAACTGTGTAACAAGGGAAGAAATTAGAAATGTAAGAATACACCTCTTTAGCAAAAACATACCGGGACAATTTCTTAAAACTTGAAAATGAACCGCGCATGCGCCAAATTATTAAATCTCATTGGTCGGCCAAATCTTCCCGCAGCGATAATTTTGTCCGCGACGCAGGCGGGCCAACCTACGCAAAATGTCGACGTTTGAATTTTCAAAGAGCGTAAGCATTGAATTCCGATTGTTCTTCGAAGAATCAACTTTCCGACCCGACAACAAACGCTTCCGAAACCTTTCCGAGTCGCTGCCTCGATTATTTGAGATTCTAACCTCGAAAATTCGTATCAACCGCATCGCCGGCAGAAAGAGTTCGACAGCTGAAAACTCGGATTGGCCAGCCTGCGCGAACAGCCGATAAAACTCGCGCATGCGCGGTTCATTTTCAAGTTTCAACAGATCGTCCCGGTATGATACGGAATATGGTTAGAATAAACCGTGGGAAATACAGGAAAGTTTAGAATTTTCAGGCGATTTTGTTACACGTATTTTGGATTTCTGTATATACTTATTCTTTGTGTACCTACTTAGATTCTCTGCATTTTCAAACTCCGCAACAAAAACATTATCGAATCGGCGGAATATGGCGTAAGCAACGTTTTGTTAATGCTAATAAGTACAGTACAGTTTCGCTTGATCGTAAGTAAGAAAATCCGTTGAATCAAACAGACATTTCTTTGAATTGAAGACGGATAAATCCTCTCTCTTTCTCTCTCTCACGCGTACAGCGATTCTACTTTTCAACATTGACGCGAATGTTTGCTAAGAAATGTACACCGAGAGAAATTTTCAGTTTCGTTTACCGCTCGGTCCTTAACTATTTTCATTTTTTACCACGATCGAAAAATATTGTTCCAGGTAGAAAATGAAAATTAGTTTTATAGCTGTTACCGGAAAGTCTAGTATCCGTTACTATTCTTTCTCGTCACGATCACCGTTGCTATATTTTCTTGCAACTGTTGCGAAAGTTTAAAGCTTGTGCAACGATAAATTGACGTTGAAGCCTCGTTTGACTAAAAAAGTCGAGTAAACCTCACAAACTGATTTTGCGTTGCAATAACCAAAAAAGGATCGACGATAGCGCAAAATGGTTAGGCGTACCTCGATTTTCGTAATTCCAACGCTATTCGAACAGTATTTTTCAACGATACCAGTTTTACTGAATCTTCCAGTTACTATAACAAATGAAATTTTTCTCAATCCATCGTGCCTATAAGAACAAACTGGGCAGAACGATCGTCGCAGAGTATCGTAATAATTGCGTACCGATCGCGAGTAGAAACAGAATTCCACCGATAGTCGCGCGTATGGCCTCTTGAAGGTAGAACTTTGAGCCAACTCGATTTGACGAGTTAAACTCATTGTCAGCCAGAGCAACCAGTGTACCGCATCTGCGTTCAAACACACCGACACGGACACAGACAGGGATAAACGTAACCAACTCACCGTTCGAGGATCCTGACTCACGTACGATGGCAATCAGATGATTTAATTCCAAAGACAAACCGCGGTAAGAAGCGAGAGAGCACGCCTCAAGGAGGAACGCCAACCAACGTCGAAGACGCTTCTACGTGAGACTCGGTCTCCGAGTAGAGGGTGGCTTCAATTCCTCTCAATCCGCGAACTCTCGTCAACGCGGAGCAGTCGCATCCTGCGGGGCGATTTTCACTCCTCTCCAAGTTTTACTCGACGTCTGAGCCTTGGTGTGCTTTTCGCTTTCGACCTTTTCGAATTTTCACTCGGCCGCCACTCGGATTGCTTCCAAATAAACGAACGAAGATCCCTTTCGAATCAGAGATCTCTGCAGCAGCCCTCGCGCAAGGGCTGTGAAGTCTGCCGTTTAAGATATACGCGCGTTTTTAATACAGTCTCAGCGTATATTTCGTCGAGGAGTCGATTGTTTGAAAAAAAATTTGCTGGCGTGAGAAATCAGCGAGCATTGATTCCGATATTCGATGCAAAATATCAGCATCGTCCGTCGAGCATTCCGTGTCGGCTTTACCCAATTAGAATTTTACTCTTTTGCGAGTTTGACGTCGGTGAACGATTGACGTGAAATCCTCCGTCGACGATGCTGATATTTTTATCAAACGGCAGCATCGGTGCCGATTGATTTCTCACACTTACAGATTACTCGCAAACAGTCAGTCCCGCGGTAAAATACACGTGTACTAAAAGTCGAGTAAAAATGTGGATACAATTTAAATGACAAACTTCACAGACTTTGCGAGAAGATTTTTCTGGGTTGAAACGGATGCCTGTGCTTTCGATCAGATTTCTATTTGCTTATTCGTCACAAATCCGGACGGGTTATCGTTAAAAAATCGGTAAGATCCAAACTAAGTACCGCCCTAAAATCTATAAAACATTGCAGGGGAAAAGAAACTGTCGTTGTGTCTTACTAACGATATCGCGCCTTGAATCACCTCCTCGTTTCAAACGTGTCGCTACGAGTGACTATTTTTTCCCCTTCAAGATGCTTCTCAACGATCATTAACGAGCCTGTTCATCCATATTTCGAATCAGCCAAGTATTCGACGTTAACAGTCCCGTTGTCCTCCACGCATATTGATTTCAGACTTCGGATTATACTTCGCTTTGTATCACACACACGCTGCAAACTTACACCTATGCAATTGGCAACATATTGCCGGGCAATTTGCGCCCCTTGTGTGCAAGGGTGGTTATCCTGCGCCTGACGATCGGCAACTCGAGCGTGAAAAATAACTCAAGTGTGAAATGAAAATTTATTTGTAACCGATTTTCTTACGCCTTAACCGAATCCTTCCTCGCCTCGCGAATACATGTGCCGGAAATACATCCGGCACGTCATCCACCGATTTTATATGCATAATGCATTATTTGTGCATCCGTGATACGTCGTCTATTGCGCTATTATTACGGAAACTGACGGTGAGCGCCAGCTGTTGGAACGATTCCTTGTAACAGATAATTCGGCACTAAATCAATTTCCGCCTTGATCGATAAAACCTGGGAATAAAATTTATCATCACAGATTTCGTGAAATACGATTAACGTATAGTTCAGATTTACTTGTTTACGTGAAAATTCAGACTCTTTAATCAATGTCTACGAAGAATCTTTTTTCATAATCTACGATATCAGAAATTGTTCGATTCAATTATGAACGTCATTCGATTCTTCGATCAACAGGAACGAAAACAAAAAAAAAAAAAAAAAAAATAAACAGATAAATGCCAAAAATTGCTGATTTATCGAAAGGAAAATTATTTCAAACAGCCGACGAAGCGAAATGAGTTGTCATCGGTTGCAGTTCGTGTAACATTTCCCAGCGAATAATATATTTCATCAGAATTTATCGACAACGATCAAAATCGCGAAACGAAATCGAATTAAGCAGCCGGTTTTCTTTTTATCTGTATCGAGGTAGAAACTTTGTTGTTTTTTTTTTATCAGTCTGAGTGAAGCGTCGAGAGACTTGCGAAGATTTGAATGGCAATATTGGAATGCCGTTCCGTTCTCTCCTTTGTCATCTCCTTCGTCTTTTTCCTCATCGTCTTCATTGTCGCATTCGCGAATGAAGTCTAAGATTGAATTAAGCGGGGCTCGGATACTCGGAAAGGCGAATACAAGACGTCAAAGAGGTTCTTCTCTTTTTTTTTTCCGCCGCTTCTGTAATTTCGTTGAAACGTTCGTTATACGCCGGGAGTCTCGGATGCTTGAGATGGGTGCAAAATCGAGCTTGAAAATGTCTGGAATCGATGAAAACCGTTTTTGCAAATTGGCGAAACGGCGAGGACGGCGCTTTATGCCGTGAACTTTCACCCCACTTGGTTAGCTGCAATTATGTTATCGCATTCTTCGTACTTCTCCAAAAACACGATCCACTCGTAAAGAGGCGAGTGGCTTTGGACTTAGAACTTCCCATTCTCATATTGCAGATTCCAATTTCATAGAGAGAAACAAAAAAAAAAAAAAAAAATCAAATTCAGATTCGTGATTAACGATTTTAAAGCCATCGGATACTATATTACATGAAAATATAACGGTTTTTTTTTTATTTTGAATCACTGTAACGTGACCACCGTCACAAATTTTGGAAAGTCTGACCTTGGATTCGTTATCGGTAACCCAAAAAACCTCCGCCTATCAATTTCTACGAAAGTCGGAATGATTTTAGTTTTTTTTTTTTTTTTCCCACCATGCTGGATCATCATTTTGGATTTCGTAAATCTGACCTCAGGTTCGTGATCGGTGACCAAAAAAGACTCACGCAACTAATTTTCATTCAAATCCATTCATCCATTCTCCAGATATCATTATGTTTAATCGATTTTTTGGAATTTTGCAAAAATCTAATCGGTTCCAAGTTTGGAAAAGCCGCGACGATTGAGACGAATGTCATTGAAATCTGGTAACTCGTTCTCGAGATATCGTCGGAAAAAAAAAAAAAATTGAAAAATTGAAAAAGAAAATGATCCGAGGTGATTCTCCAGATCTCGAAACGTCGAGATCTGGTGAAAACTCAACGTTTCACTTTTCGGTTGACTACAACAACATCCTCATTTCTCTGAAAACAGAAAAACAGTATATGTCCGATTCACTGGTAATTAGGAGAATATCCGAATACAGAGTCAAACTTTTTCTCCGTCTGCATCTCGTCCAAAAAAAAAAAAAAAAAAGAAACAAAAAAAAAAAAAAAAAAAGAAAAAAAAAAGCGATATCAACTAACGAAAGTGAAAGGAGTTGGAAAAATGGAGAATCAAGAGAGACGAGGAATGAAAGAGCGAAAATACGATACCCGAAAAATCGCACCCGATGTTTTTAAAGCTCTGACAAGCTCGTTAAAAATGACGTATCTGTGTAATACCGGCGGCTGCCATGAGCGTATTGCCTTCGCCGTCCCGCGAGGCGTACCTTTAATAAGGAGTGTCGTTTCATCATTTTTTCACCCCCCCCCCCCCCCCCCCCCCTTCATCGTCTCTTGCAAGCTCGGACACCGCGGGCTTGGTTTTATAAAATTTATGGCGTCCGAGCCATTGGTCACACAGGCAAGATCCAACCCGTTGCTCTCAAGCCTCGCGAGAGTCCCAGATGCCAAACTGTCCGCGAAATCCAAATTATTATTCGCTCCCCAAGAACAAGATAAAGGGGAGAAAGCCGGCTCCTACGATATTTTAGCCTCCGTTTTCTTACATCGCCACGCAACGTTTTGCACGGTTCTTTAGGCCGGGGTTGAAATTCCGAATTTGTAAGGTTTTGAAAGGTCCGAGTTTAAAAAATTTTCACGGTGAAACTTGCAGTAAAGATATATCGAACTTTGACGAAGCACCAAAGTTCCAAAAGTGCAAAAATGACGAAATTACAAAAATTTGAAACATTGAAATTCCGAATGATCGAAGACTTTCAGTTCTGTCGATTTCTGGTTTGGTGAAATTTCACCGCTTTGAACTTTCTTTCTTTTGGATTTTCGATATTTTTACGCTCGTATTCCTGGTCATTCTGATTTTCGGTTTTTCTGATTTCTTGCACCCGCTCGTCGAGTAAACTACGCTCTGCGAGTATATTTTAATTTTCGGAATTTTACTCCGTAGACGCTTTATTTCTCGGAATTTTGCTCTACCGAAACTTTACTTTTCGGAACGTTGGTTTATCGTAACTTGTGTTTTTTGAATCTTGCATTTCCGAACTTTGACCTTTCGGCTTTCCGACCGTTCGAAATTTTGTTGTTTCTTCAAACTTTGATCTCTTTCCTTCAAGTTTCGCTACCAAATAATTCGAAATTGGGCGCTTTTGGAACTTTTCAAATTCGTAACTTCAACTCCGTCCCACTTGGTTCTCGGTTCTAATATTAATACTATTATAACCATTTTTCTCATTGCCGTTTATGCGGTAACAAAATTTTTGACCGACTGAAAAAGGGAAATAAATATTCTCTTTTCTCTTCTTAACGGTATAATTATCACACCTATTATTTTACTTCGATATAAAAATTGTACATAATTCCTTCTTGCGAATTCATATTTACTACACACTGCGAAAAATTAATCATTACTTTTTGCAAAGACAATATTTTAATCTGATTTAGTAGCTGTTAATTTTATTCAATGGGTACCCGATGTTATTATACTCCGTTTGAATCATTTTAGTTTTTTTATCATCCAAAGACTATGAGGATCGATTTATTTTTTTTTTTTTTCTTTTTACGGCCAAACTGTCGGTCAATCTACCGAACCGAATATAATTATATCATATATACGAACTTCGGAATGAATATCTCATCATCATGACGTAACAATTGTATTCAACAACAAGTTTTATTAAATCGGAGGAAAAGTTTCCGAAAAACTTAACGGTTCCTTACTAAAATTAAATTTCTAAACACCTATATCGAAGTTTGCGATGAATAATCGAAGAGAAGAATTAAAAAAGGCGGTGAGTGCCTTTTTTCCAATAAAAAAAAAAAAAAAAACTTTTCCCCTTACAAAGTATGTATGCGCTTAAACCAAAGTTATCTAAGAAAAAAAAAAAGATTTGAACAAAATTGCACTCGATACCTTTTTAATTCTCTTCTTCAATTCTATAATCTTCTTGTCGAACTTCTGCCGTTTTGCACAAGTTTCGCTTAATAAGCATGTAACGGGATGATTTTCCGATGGAACCTGAGAAGCGCTCCAGGGGAAATTCAACCCCTGAAACGGGGCGAGGATCACGTGACCGGAGAATAGGGATGGAAAGAGCTGTATTGAGCGTAGTCAGACAGTGTCGCCATTCAAGGCGCGAAATTTCTTCGAAGTATAAAACGAAAAACGGCAAAAAGGAATTTTAAAAATTGACAACGACAACACCGCTCGTTCATTTTACTCCAATATCTTGTGGGACGAAAATTTTCGTTAAATTTCCAATCATCACCGGCGATCGTAGAATAAGAAAACTCGTATCGACGATGCCGAATTCTCTATTAATTTAATAGTCTCGCTATTAACCTCATATCTAATTGTTTTTCATACCGCGAACGAAATAACGTAACGAAGAAAGGAAAAAGGATTGTGATAAAAATAAAATGAATAAAATAAAATTAAAATAGAAAGAAACATTACAAATAAAAAGAGAAAACGAATCGAACAACGCGAACTGGAACGATGTGAAGAGATAAAAAGAGGAGAGAAAATAAGAGGAGAGCATTGAAAATGATTTATATTACAAAACAGAGCGGGAAAAATTGACGTCGTATAAAAATTGCTTGCTGGAATTCTTGCGAATCTGAATTGCTCGCACACACACTCGTACATGTGTAAATATATATGTGTGTGTGTGTGTGGGTGGGTGCGCGAATATCGTCGCCGGTGTTTGTTAGCTCTTATTTCCTTCCACTTTCCTTCGGGCGAATATGCATGATATTATCCTTCTAACTTTTTACTCCCGAGTTTTGATTTGTTTTCTCTTTCTTTCTTTACTCCTCCCGTCTCTCGATTATTCTTGTCTAATCACTTTCGTCGCCAACATAGAGAGTAGGTATAATTTTTTACGACGATCAAAATGAAATTGAAATGAAAATAAATAAATATATATGTGTGTGTGTGTGTGTGTGTGTGTGTGTGTGTATCTGAATTTATTTTCATACCTTTAACAAATACAAACGAAAGACAAGCGAAGGAGAGAAAGAAGACGAATAAACGCGGTTTGGATAACGGAGAAAGGAAGAGGAAGAGCGGACGACTAAGCCGTTCGGATAATAAATTAATATAGCGAGCTTGTAGCCGCGTTGCTGCAAAATTCAGAGTCCGACGTTTGCCGGGCAAACTGGCCATCGTAAATATAAAAGCTTGCAGTTTTCGTTTTCGTTCCATTTATATATATATATATATATGTATATATTTTACGAAAGAGAGAATGGTCAGGAAAAAGGTGTGAAAACAGAAAGGAAAATAGAAAAAAAAAACGCGCAACATTCCGCAAGCTCGATCTACCGATAAAACCGACACGGTATTGTAATTTGACTTGCAGTAATTTTAAACACTGAATTACGAAGTGAATTTATCGAAATTTCACACATGTTATAAAACGACGATGAGCTTTCAAGTCGGGCAAATTTAATTGCTGAATTTCGTGAAACACGACGAAATTTCCATCACATCGTAAAATATACCTTTCCGACCGTTACCAGTTATTAATTACAGTTTCGATTCTTTCTCCTTACTTTTCGTTTTCGATTTTTTTTTTTTTTTTCTTTCTTCTCTATTGCAGGATTTTGACAAGGATATTTCGATCAAGTGTTTCCGACGCGTCTCACGCTGTACTATTGAATACGTGTGGAAACGCTGCGGTATAAAAAAAAAAAAAAAAAAAAAAAAAACAAAAAAAAAGGAAAATAAAAATAGACACGGAGAAAATAGTCATACACGGTGCCGCTTGGTAATAAAAACGCGGAAGCGGGAAAATTATTTGCAGGAAAATGTATGCACGTCTATAGGTATATATATATATATATGTACATACACGTATATCCGTGCCGTAATATATGGGGAAAAGACTGGTTTAATGACTCATCGTTTTACGATCCTCTTTGGAGAACATTTTGCGTCTTCGTGCATCGGTTTCTACACTACGCGCTAAGTTCCGCCCATTAAAGTCCGAAGTCTGTCAAAAACTTTCCCCGTTTCGATCTTTTTCCATGTATACATATGTTTATACACTCACGCACACACACACACACACACATATATATATATATATACAGTACACATTTACCAGCGATAAAATAAAGGGGAGTAGAAATGGCTGTCGAGAAAATATCTTCGAACATTCGACGTAGTATATCGGAAACAGCTGGATTATAAATAAAATGGTTTTTTTTTTCTTGCTTTTCAAAACTCGAGTATTTCTTTCGTTCGCAGTATTTATTCTCCGTTTCTTTTTTTCTTTTCGTCTCGTTTTTCAGCTAAGCGTCGATCGATTTTCGCATCGATTGACAAGATTGTTGTGTAATTAATTGTTGATGTTAGGCAAAACGTTCGATGAAGTGATATTTAAACGTTAATTCTCTCCGAATGTTGCGCTGATTGCAATTTTCAGACCCGTAATACTGTAATATTTTTCGTTTCATTTTGTTTTTTCTCTTTCTTTTTCTTTTCCGAAAATTTCCTTGCCTCAAATAACACGGTACAAAAGCTGCAGGATCTTATTTTGACGGGTCCTTCGTCCTTTGTGCGAGGCGAAAGCGTGGCAGTTGAAAACGCGTGAAAAGCCCCGTTTCTCTAAACCAGTATTACACCTACACGTAATCCGCAAACAAGACGGGTTATATTCGTAATTACTCTCTTCATCCCGATTCTAAATACAGACTTTGAAGAAAAAAGATTTTCATTTTACAGCAACTTCGCTCAGCAGTTATATTTGCACAAATGAAACGATTCGGAGAAAATTTCTGAATTTTTGCAATTCATCACAGGTTGCCTGCATTTTTGCACGGAGAAAAATTTCATTTGTTACAGGAGCTAAAAAAATTCAGTAAAACAGGTATCCTTAAAAAAAAACTGTTTGAATATTGTTGGAATTACGAAAAACGACGTACGCCTAACAATTTTGCGCTGTCGTCGATCCTTTTTTGGTTATTCCAACGCAGAATCAGTTTCTGAGGTTTACTCGAATTTTTTAGTTAAGGGGTACACCTAGTGTGACAGCCTACAAAAAAGGCGATTTTTGGGAATTATAAAAAAAAAACCACGGTATCAATTATTTTTAAATTTTAAGGGTATATTTATACATATTTGAGGAATACACAGTAAAATGTTTGAAGAAAAAAATTAAACATTCTTCGAATTACACGCGATCTCCGACGGCGCTGAAAAAAAAAGGTCCTTCTCCGTGGATGAAACCTAAAAAAAAAAATTCTTGTTAAACTAGAAAATATTGTCCGTACAATGACCTACCAGTTTTTTGATCTGATCAAAAATCGAATTTTGGCAGGCCAAAAACGACCAAAATTTTGGGTCAAGTTCAACTTTTTTTTTAAAAACGCCGCCATTTTGTCAATTATTTGATTTTTTTTTCGACCGTAGGTCATTGTACGGACAATATCTTCTAGTTTAACAGGAATTTTTTTTTTTTAGGTTTCATCCACGGAGAAGGCCGGAATCACCGCAGCAGTGGAGGACCCTTTTTTTTCAGCGCCGTCGGAGATCGCGTGTAACTCGAAGAATGTTGAATTTTTTTCTTCAATCATTTTACTGTGTATTCTTAAGATACGTATAAATATACCCTTAAAATTTTAAAATAATTGATACGGTAGTTTTATTTCTTTTTTTTTTTAAATTCCCAAAAATCGTCTTTTTATTTTAGGCTGTCACACTAGGTGTGCCCCTTAAACAAGGCTTGAACGTCAATTTATTCTTACACAATCGTTAAATTGTCGCAACGGTTGCAAGAAAATCTATCAACAGTGATCGTAACGAGAAAGAATATTAACGGACACTAGACTTTCCGTTAACGGCTAGAAAACTAATTTTCATCTTCTACCCGGAACTGTATTTTTCGATCGTGGTAAAAAAAAAACTGAAAATAGTCAAGAACCGATCGGTAACCGGTAATAAAAATTTCTCTCGGTGTTCGTCCTATGCAGAAAACGCGATCGTTGTGTGCGGAAACTCGATGCGAACGATGAGCGAAGGCGGAAGTCTCTATAGTCATTCCTATATATATATGTAATATTTTCAGCTTATGCAAAGTATAGGAAATTAAATTTAGCCGCGGTGTACTTTTTTTTTTTTCTTTTTTTTTTCTTCTTGTTTTTTTTTTTTTTTTTTTTTTTATTCTTCGGCGCCGTCCGTCGCGTTCCGGCTCTCCCGCAGGTTTCCCTCGGGAATCACTCCCCGGGTTCGACGCGGTTTCCGCAGCGTCGCAGCCTCCCCGGGGACACCCACCGATGTTGGCTTAGGCTGACGACGTTACCTCCGAACGATTATGCAAGGTGAATATTTTCGCGTTCCACCTTTTCGCCTCTTCTTCCCTCTTTTCTCGCGAAGCCCTTTCGATATTCATTCCAGTCTCACCGACATATTTCTTTGTTTTTTTCTTTTTTTTTTTTTAAATAAAAATTACGTTTGAATTTTGTAATTGAGGATGAGATAAAATACAGATTACACTCGTATTTTGCCAATTGATACGAAACAGATTACAAATTACGTTTGTATTTTGTAACCGAGGTGAAATAAGATAAAAATCGAGTTTTTATGTCGAAACTAGGGAGTAATAAAATACAAAATACGTTTTTAATCGACAACGAGTCTTCGATTTGATTACAATTCATCCGAGTAATTGGTATCGATCTTCATTCGGATCGCAATGACAATTTTCAGATCTATAGCCTGAAACACATATATCATTCTTATTCGATCTAATTATAACATTTCAGGATGTATAATCGATCCGCGCTGCATTGAATCAAAAATTTCAAAAGACTTGAACATTTTTTCAAATACAAAGCTTATACTTCAGAGCCGTTTCGATTTGTCAACGTTTGTCGGATTGACCGTAAAATTTTGTCGATGGGTGCAAACCGGAGAAGAGAAAACGCCTTGAGACAAGAGAAAATGTATCCGTTACAGAGTAGCTGGTGTTAAAAGAACGAAGAGATAATAAAATGCCGGAGACAGAGTGTTTCCTGTTTGTAAAATATTTTCGAGAGAGTGAATTGTAATTCCGTGGTGGATCGTTGCCGCACCTGTTCGCTCACAAGTCAAAGCGGAGAGTTTAATTGTTTACACAGCGTGCCGGATCTAGGCAGTGGAGAACTACGAGACAGTGTTAAAGCGGGTTTATTCCGATCGCTTGGCGAACGTTTCTTCTTCTATCCGTTCCCCGGCTAATTCGATCAGACCGCGGCTACGAGACGGTGGAAGAAAATATTACATCGTAAGAATAGAAGGGGTTGGTGCTCCTCGGTTGGCGAAAGAACAATGAAGAAACAACAATGGCGGGAGGCGTCGCGGGCATTACGCAGCTGTCTGAGTCTCGCCCGTTGATAAATGAAGGCCCATTAACCGAAAACCAAAATATTCATTTAAATTTAATATCCCGCCGGGCCGCCGCGACGCGCAAAAACTCCGATCGCACGCCGGCTACCCGCGCCAAAATATTATATGCGCCTCGGTTAATGTAGATAAATGAGAGTCACCCGTTATACGTACCATTACGTATTATGCGTACGCGCAAACTTTGTCGAACCAAAATATGTCCCGGAATTCAGCTTCATTTTTTTCGCTGTACCTTCGTTTTTGTTGTCCGGATAAATTTTGTTTTTTTTTTTTTTTCCTTTATCCTTTCTCCCGTCCTAGATTCAGGATAAAAAGATTGATCCAACCGATCAAAATTTAAGCTTGAGCAAATAATTACCTCTGTTCACTGATTTCGGTTCGAAAAAATCTCTTACGAATCATTTTTTGAATACAAATTGATGTACCATGTACAATATAATACGTATTATATATTCCTAGTAAAAAAAAAAAACATATATATATATATATATATATATATATATATATATATATATATATATATGTATGCCTATAACTGTTGGTCGAATCACATCTGCATAGGTATATTAGGTATGTACATATAAATTAGATTTCAAATATTAACGAAACATTACGTTCGACTGATACGGACGTCGTTGTATTTATTTCGGTCTAAAAAATGTCATTCGCCGATAAAGTTTTTTTTTTTTTTTTTTCCTTTGTTTCGTCGTTTTTTTTTTTTTTTCACAATTTTTTCCACCGAAACATCGAGAAATTCACGTGTATTTACGAAAGTTTGATTTTTTTTTTTTTTTTTTTTTTTTTTTTCACACAGTTCGTTCCCCGCTTCGAGTTCCGTTTCATACATCCGAAGCCGCGCGGAGACGTTCCGATGATTCGGTCCCAGGATGCCGTAGGTTTAGGCTCAAGCGTAGGTGTTGGTACCACGGGGGTTAGACTGCAATTTTCCAGGGTGCGTGCTCAAGGGGCGAAAGTCGGGCATACGGGACGGAACGGGCAAGGTGAGCAGACAAACACACACACACACACACACACACACAGATCGAAGGAATCCAGGTATTACGGACGCACACACACGCAGAGGGTGCAAGCCGCAAGCTCGAATTGGAATAACTACGTGTCATCCGTCCTCGGGAGGGCGAAAAAGGGACGGGGGGTTCGGGGGTTGGGGGGGGACCGGTTCTCTCCCTCTCTCTCTCTCTCTCTGTCTCTCTCTCTCGCGCGCACGAGTTACTCGGAACGAACTATATATATATGTATATATATACACGTAGAGGGAAGAACAAAGAGCCTCGGCGCTTCAGTGTTGCGAGCTACTTCAGTTTACTAATGAACCCAGCTGGGTGTACGCTTGAGTTAGGGGGCACTTTTACTTCGGGAACGAGACGACAAGGCGGACCGGAGCCGGGCTCTGCCTGCCTTCCTTGCCTGTCTGCGCCAACAACAATGCCCTTTTCCGACGAACAAGGAAAAAGGTGCGCGAGAGAACGAGGTTATTCGAGATGAGGAGGATATGATATCTGACGTGAGGAAAAAAAGGTGACGGATCGCGAGCGGAAACAAAAAACAAAAAAATAAATAAATAAAATATCGGAGGAAAGTTTTGCCGTATCCGATATTATTCGTCGTGCATCAAATTGAATCGTCGCGGTAAAATTCTTCGTGTCGAATTTCTTCGTCCGTCGATATTCATTGCGAAAAATTTGATTTAACGTACGATATTATATCGTCGTATCAAAGTTTGTCGCTAAAAATTGATTCGTGGTATTGAAATTATTTCGCTGAATGAAAATACTTCGTGTGAAAATTCTACGTGGCCAGCAAAATTCCGAAATACATCGCGACAAGTTGTTCCGACGAAAATTCATGGTGTTAAAATATTATAACACATCGTGTGAAAATTCTTTACATGAAATTATTTTGTCACATCGAAATACTTGAGGAAAGAAAAAAATCGATCCATCAAATTATTTCGTCGCGTCAAAATTCGTCGTGTGTAATAATTTGCCGTTTCGAGAATAATTCAGGTGGCGTGCTTGCGTTTTCGAATAATACGCGTAAAGTCAATGATCAAAGGTAAACGTGTGACAAGCAATTTTTCGTTTTTCCTTTTCATTTCGGTCTTATTAAAAAAAAAAAAAAAAGAAAATATTCCAACCATAATAGTTTCTACACCGCGATCAAGGGAACGACCTCGATGAAATTGAATGGAAAAGTCGAATTTCGAGCGAAAGGTTTTCGCACAAATGGAATCCGAATCTCGCCCACGTGTTTCTCACGTAGAACGATGTCATTTTGCCGTGTTCTGGAATACCGTAGAAAACATCAATCGAAGCGAAGTCGCTAGTAGGTAGAAAGGGGTGAAAATTTCCGCGCTGGGACTCGTCAAATATGAAGAGGATGCAAGGAGAGTGTAAAAAAAGATAGAAAGAACTTCCCCTTCTTACGCAAAACAAGAAAAAAAAAAAAAAAAACCACAGAGAGAAGAAAACAAAGAAAAAAAGAAAACCCGGAAAGACGCGGGGGTGAAGAAAAATCGAATCAAATGAAACGGAATAAAACGGAAAAGCGTAAAACAAAATGAAATCCCTCGGATTCAATCCCCCGCTCGCACACACGATCATGTTTTGCATATTCCATACAGCCCCGTGCAAATATATACGTATACATATATATATACGCGTGCATACGTGTAGCTACAACAAAGGGGGTGAATTTCGTCGAGATGAAGAACGTAAAAATCGTCGTGAAGACGATCGACCGACCGAAGGTCGCAGCTGGATGTGATTTTTAAACTAATGAAAGAATCTCCAAAGTCTAAACGCCTGACTAATCGCTCCCCTTTTTTTCTCCCTCTATATATTTCTCCATTCTTTTCTCTCTCTCTCTCTCTCTCTCCCTCAGTCCGTGTCCACGGTTTTTCTTCCTTTTCTTCTTCTTCTTTTTCGTTTGTAAAAGTCTAGGCGGCGGAGGAGGATTGTGCGGGTTCAAAAATATCGATGTCCTTAGGCGCCCCCTCGAGTCGTGACCTTCTGCAATTATATCGTAGACATCCGAGGCTCGATCACGGGCATTTCGTGACCATGGCCCAGCCTCGAAATATGGTGTGTGCTTGAGGGGATATACTTCTCGGATATTACACGCAGCTGCTCTGCACGGAGGTAGATAGCGGTGGGGAGGAGACTTATATACCCAACGGGTTCTGAAATATGTCGGAGAACGATGACGGAATAGAAAAATGATTCCTCCGGTGAAACGGGATCCGGATCATAGATTAATCACGTCGACGTCCTTGTTCTTTTCGCTGTGCTTTCGCTACGAATCGATCGGTTGGGGTGGATTTGAGGAAAATTCGTGAATTCGAAATCAATGCTCGTTGGTAATCTCGTCGCAAGATCGTCGCGTGTTGACGGATTTGTGAAACACGGTACGATTTTCATTCAAATTTAAGATTCGACGTAGCACTGAAATTGTTCTGAAATTTTTGACATTTTTTTAAAAGATTTTCAACGAAAGATCGATATCTTATGTGAACAAGCTCTTGTTCACAATTCGAGTATTTTTTTTTTTTTGTTTTTTTTTGATACCACGACGAAATAATTTTAATCTAAGAATTCATACACGACCAATTTAATACGACAAATCTTACTACGACGGATTTTGATACGACAAATTAATTTGATCCGACAGATTTTAATACGATGGACTTAAATACGACGAAATAATTTGTTACGACGATTTTTGATACGACAAATGAATTTGATACGATAAATTTGAATACGACAAATTAATTTGATACGACGAATTTCAATACAACGGATTTTGACGCGGCAAAATAATTTGTTACAAAGAAAAAGACGTTCATTCGCTGCTACTTCATACGTGACATGTACGAGTAAACTGAACAGTTAGATTCAACGCTGCTTTACCAGGATAATTTAGTACTTTTTATAATACGGACTGTCGTAAGTGCACGGACGCTGAATGGTTACTCGTGAAAATTTTTCTTGCAATTCGATAATTCAATCGGTACTCGAATCGTCATTCGGCAAGTATACGTATTATCGAAAGACAATCCTGCGTGAGAAATGAATTTCGTTATCAAAGTGGCTCAAGTACTTCCCGAAGCTTGTTACTCAGCTCCGTCTTAAAAACGTCAAGCCTTGAATTTCCCTCGGTTACGGGACCCTCGCTCCTCGTCGTCAACTCCTCTTATGACCAGGGTGACCCTTCGCCCCGTGTCTACATACCTACCTGCCGGCGACGGGACAGAGGGATCACCTTTCAAAGGCACCCACGCCGCAACAGTATTGCCTGCTCCTGTATCCTGGACGCTTTGCCAGCGCTACAGAGTGCAGACACTAACGTACGATTCCGGTGATTCCCCTTCCGGGTTCACGCCCTCAAATCCATAAGTGGAAAACAAGAACAAGCAACAACCTACTCGTTATTATTTCCGGCTGATTCGTCGATACACGAAACGTCGACGAAGACCTTAACCTCGTTATGAGAGCGATTCGGGGATTCCACCTCCCCTGCAGCCCCGAAAGCGGAATATTATCGAGATTCGACGGTGCAACAGCAAAGAAAAACGGATACGAAAGATCGACGAAGACTTTAACCTCGTTATGAGAGCGATTCGGGGATTCCACCTCCCCTGCAGCCCCGAAAGCGGAATATTATCGAGATTCGACGGTGCAACAGCGAAGAAAAACGGATACGAAACATCGACGAAGACTTTAACCTCGTTATGAGAGCGATTCGGGGATTCCACCTCCCCTGCAGCCCCGAAAGCGGAATATTATCGAGATTCGACGGTGCAACAGCGAAGAAAAACGGATACGAAACATCGACGAAGACTTTAACCTCGTTATCAGAGCGATTCGGGGATTCCACCTCCCCTGCAGCCCCGAAAGCGGAATGTTATCGAGATTCGAGGGTGTAGCAGCGAGGAAGAGTTCTTGCTTCACAATCTTTCCCGCTATTTTTTCTCATTTCGACCGGCAGCTCTTCAGCCCCGTTAATTGCAAGCCAGGCCGGAATGACCTGGACGCTGCAACTTTCCGCATTCACGAGTGCGAAGAGCGTCGTCGTCAGACAATCCAACAAAAACCGCCGGGAGGCGCTACGTCGACTATCGCAACCGTGTATTTTCCACCGTGAGAGTGTGCTGTACGAAGCTATTTACACAGTTCTCCATGCCTGCATGTCAGTGGTTGCAGTTCCCTCCAGACGTGCATCTTTGCATTCTTGTTAACGAGTCGGTGATGCACGCGTCGAGGCAGGGAGGAAGGGAGGTCGGGTGAAAAAGAGACGAGAGAAAAAGAGAGGCAAAAAGTGAATACGAAGCATGTGTGTGAGGAGATAAAAAACGAGAAGTGAAGATGGCAAAAAAAAAAAAGGAATCCAGAGGAAGGGAGGGGGGAGGTAAAACAATACTGACCGGCAGGCTGAGATCTTCTCTTTCGATGACACGGGGCGGAGGGAGAAGAAAGGAAAACTAATAAGAAGGAGAAGGTGTTTTATTTTTTGCTCTCAGCTTCTGCAATGCAGATCTTCTTCTTGGATTTTCTTTTATTCCGCGCTGCTCGCTTCGATGCTTCATCAGATCCCGATGGAACCTTGATTTTCAACTTCCATCTGGAGAGTCGCCACGCCGGCTGGAAAGCTGGTGGGGAAAAGGAGCGACTGAAACTTGGGAAACGGGGATCAAGGGTGAGGGTGAGGGTGAGGGTGAGGGTGAGGGTGGCCTGAGAAGGCGAGAGAAAGTGCGAGGAAGGATGGAGGGAGTTGCTTGCACATACAAACACACACAAGGGAAAGATATAAATTACAAATCGTGACGCGTTTCGAGTTCTGCAGGCACGGAGTGCCCCGTGCTCTCTTTCTCTCTCTGTCTCTCTCTCTCTCTCTCTCTATAACTTCCCTCTTACAGTATAATCGTACCCTGCCACACGCGAGACGGAATCCCTCCAAAATACGGCCGTTTCTCAACGCCCACACGTTTCACTTTGCAAATGTATCGACAACGTTAATTAAGGATGAATAGGTAATACCGTCTATGTCAAGTGTTGGAGTAAGGGAAAGAAAATTAACTCCAGATGAGCTCGTACGATGATAGTAAACACGGATCAACCAACATTTTTAACATGCGACGGAAATGATTGACGGAAAAATCTATTCGCAGTAAAAACAAAACTGATAAATATTTGTCAAATCGGATGAAGAACATTTGCAGGGTATCGATTGTAAAAGTTTTTTTTTTTGAAATTCTTCGTTTCTTCACTTCTGGTTGATTCAAACTTCCCAGCCGTAAGAATCGTTCCGTTAGACATTTTAGGGGTGTTTTTTTTTCAATCGTCTCGGTTATCATTGGCACAAATACTAACTCTCGAGATTTTTATCAACCTAACGCTTCGCCGCGGGGTCAAAATGACCCCACGGCACGTTCACCGTAAATTTCACGTAAAAATTATCCAAAACAATCTGACTCGATCAAAGATAAATAATTAAAGATCGTATAAATCGTTAATTCATTCTTCTTCCAAAAATTAAACTTCACTCACTCAAATAAATCCATTCTCTTCATCGCGCAGTACGTCGATATTTTGTTTCTCAAATATCCGTGTCTTGAGAGTAACTCGATCAATATTCAGCTGAAAATATTTTAAATTTATCCGAAAATTTTTTCAAGCTATTCGAATCGATATCTCCGTTCCTACGCAATGATTTTCTATCCGGGGTCCAGCGGCCCCGGTGTGGCACCAGTGTTACATACAGAAAGCGCGCAGCGTAAGGGTTGAAGTTCTTCTCTCTCTTCCCAACGTTTGATTCAACGCCCCTAATTTGTCACAAGATATCAAAAATGGCCCGACACATTCTTACTCGGTACGCAACACAGCATTTTCCAAAAAAGTTTTCCAACGCAGCGTTCCGCTCGCGCGTGTAAGGGTAGATCGTGCCGAAGGCGTGAGGTGTCTAGGCACATAGGTTCACATCCTGGTAGAGAGAGGCTGCAGTTGTTTAGAAACTACAGCAGGGCCGTTAATGGTTCCAAGAGACTTAACAAGCAATCTAGGGAAAATCTTGGGGCTCAAGAAGAGCTCGTTGCTCCAGAGCAGAGCTTTCAAAGGGGCAAGAGAGACGCCGGAGAAGCTGCCGTGTAACTTCGCCTTCGGTGAACCGGCGAGGAGACCAATTGGGAATTAGCCACTCGTTAACGGAATCCCGCGAAAGCTCGCGCCGAATGTATCGAGGAAAAAAGTCACGCTTCCCGGCTACTGAAAATAGAATTTTCCCTCACTCGGAGGGTCATGAGGCTAAAAATATGTCTCGGCACCCTCGTCTCGGCGTCTCTCTATCCCCGGGGTTGCGGGCCACGATCGGACGTGCAGTCAGACATCCTTGACACCTGGTCCCTTCTCGTCAATGACATCAGCCGGAATATGCCGCCTGCATCCCGGTTTTTGAGGTCGCGCGTTGCAAGCTCGACGTCGTCCTTTTCATCCCTTATCGTTAGCCGTCCCCTGCACCCGCACTTTTATCACCTTCCCGGAATGCAGGGAGGAATTTTTGTCTCCGAGCTTAGCTGAGGTTTTTCTTACGTACCGTTGCAACCACCAGAATTGAACTCTCTTCTTATCCATGGCAACAATTTTTTATCGTTTTTTGGAGGGTGAGGGATTTATGCTAACAAATTTTTTTGAAATTTTCGAAACTCTTGCGGTGGATGAAAGGGATTTATCCGATTCTTTGTGATTTTGAAGTCTTGAGATTTTGATTGTAGATTAAAATTAAAACAATTTCGAATCAACGGTTCGTAGAGAAATTTGTCGCCTTTCGTTAATACGGTGCACTAATCGCTTAAAAACACAACTACAAATTCTGTTTTAAGATCTACAACTTCCCAAATGGTACGCATAAAGATATCAGGATTTTATTGCTCAGCTGCTGGGTCACATTTCTCCGATGTTTGGAAAAACAAAAAATCATAAGCCAGCCATGCGGCTCACCGGCCACAAAATAAACACACACTGTTCTGGAGACTGATATGTAGTTTAATATTCTAGATCGAATGAAGGAAAAAAAAATTGTGCCGTTTTTTCCCATTTTTTCCAATCACTTTTGTATCGGAAATATTCAAATCATTAAACTTTTTTTTTAAATCACGATAAATTACGTTTGTATCTCGATCATTTGAAGATTGATTCTTTCATAGCGGAACGACTATGTTTTCTATTTTTTCAAGCAATTGGAAACTTTGCACCGTTAGAAATCAATGTTTGACATTTTGAAAATAACAACAACGATTTTCGAATATATCCCAACTCTGTACGAAAAGCACGCCAAATGAATTTTTTTGATGTTTTTTCTCACCTCCTTCTCATAAATCTTTATTCATAAAACGATGATGACATCTTGATAAAGTTTTTAATACGTATAACAAAATAACGTTGGTTGTGTCAATTAAGTTAAAATCAAACCTTCCGACGGAATAAATGATTTATTTTTGCTACTCCTCTTAATTATTTCGGTAATCATCGATTGAAATTTATTTCGTTTTGTAGCTCCACAAAATTCGAAAAAAAAAAAAAAAACAAGGAGGAAAAACTCAGAATCACCTCCTGCGTAAAGTTTAAATGCGTGCTCTTACGCGAACTGGAAAATGTTTCGAAATTCCTTTTCTTTCTTTTCTATTTTCAAATCGAAATTCTTGACAATCCAAGGTTTCCGAAAAGCTGTTGTAATAACAATAACAAAAAACAGAAAAACACGATGAAGCAAATCGTTCCATCGCGGTATCAATCAGCTAAAAATGTTCGAAACGGAAAACGAAGTCTTGGAAAAAAAAAAAAAACGGCGGGTGTCACATGTATACGATTTGAACACTCGCAATTCGACAGCACCGATTCCATGTTCGATGAAAAAAAAAAGAAAACTTTAAGCACTCCCTGCCAGTAATTATATTTCGCCTAAAAGTCTTTCGAGGAAAGTACAAAAAAAAACTATCGAGGTTCGCTAAACGCCGGATCGAACACGTTCGCGATTGATATAAAATACCGGATAAATCGGACCTAGTGGAGTAATTTTAATATTTCGGTATGTTTTCTTTTCCTTGTTTTTTTTCTCTCTCTCTCTATTTCATTTTATCTCATTTCCTTCGTTTTTTCTTCCTCCTCGCGGACATCGGCACCCCCGTCACGGGACCGATGCCCGAAGGCGAGGCGGGCTGGTTGAAAAGATAATCAAATTACTCCGGAGCTTCGCAAAGCTCGTTGCGTCTCGTATCCCGAGTGAAGCCCCGCGTCGTGATAACGTCCCTCCACGGAGCAGCCTTGTTTCACATTCCCTGATTTGAAATTAGAATTTTGAGAGAATTTCACAGCGAATATTGGGACAGTCGCTGCTCAGCTTCGACTCGAGCTTCGTACTGCGCGCTTATTTCCTTAATTTACCCGCGTTTTTTTCGTAACGACCACTTTTTTACCCCTCTTTTCTAACGGCAATGAATGCTCAATTAGATCGGGAAGAAAAAGTTTTCAACTTAGTCTCGCTCTTCGGCTGTGCAGCTAGCTGATCATTCGTTTCACGATTTATCTTGTCGATGTTATTTCTTTTAACCCATTAAGTCACGCGTTATTGTACCGAGTCAACTTTTATGATGAGATAGTATTGTGCGATTTTTGGTGTCGATGATTACAAAGCTAAGATCAGATTTTGAAATTCAACGTAGCGGGTTACGATTTTATTCGATCGATTTGTCTATAACGATAATAACTTACATTATATCGCAATACTTACTCTCGAGTATTGAAAACTTATCAATATACTGTCAGAGGTAGCAAAAAACTGTGAAAAAAAATATTTTGAGAAGTTCGTTAGATATACAAAAAATCGTTGTAAAATACGTGGTAAGAATACTTACAATTATGACTCGACGGTTTAAATAATAATTATACACAGTGACGCGATAGATTTTTTCTTTCTCTCTCATGTACAATGTGACGCGTGTTTATCATAACGCTCGTCATCGCCACATTATCATCCACTCTGTTGGTTGGATTTTTTAGTTTTATTCCTTTGTATTAAAAATATTTCTAACGATTGGCAAATTTTTAATTAACGATATACCAAATTGACAGATAATTTTCTTCGCAGTTTATTATAATATACGTATCATCACAATTATCACTGAAAAGAATCTTTGTTTTTTTCATACCCGAGGAATACATTTCACGATACGATTTTCTGTATTTATCGATGGTTAGAAAATGTGCGAGAAAGATATGAAAACAAAAGTAAAACAAAGATGAAAGGGAGTGAAAATCAAGGTTTTGAACGATTTTGTGGGGAAATTAGACGTTGAAACGATGCTCGCCCCAAAAACAAAGAAACGAAGAAGAAAAAACGAATCTATCGGGGAAAGGGGAATGAGGAACAAAAAATGCGTCGCATCGGGTTGTTCTAATTTAAAATTTAGCCCGGCTGATTTTCCCGACTGAGCCGAGGGATGAAAACGCCCCACGGAGTATGAAATGACTGTTATTATCAGCGGCCAGTAATTATCAATTAGCAAAATCACCCGCCTTCCCGCATATACTAGACGCACACAATCACGCACGGAAATACGTGCGTAATTTCGTTGCGAGGAAGAAGAATCGGGGTTACAGCCGTTATATCGGCGGATGCGGAAATTCCGGCAAGGGTACATAATAATAAATGAACGTACAAACACGTACGAGAAGGGAAAGACAAAGAAAAAGAAAAAGAAAGAGAAGAGAAAAACGGAACTTTCGCACTTCGATATGAAATAATAGAGCTATACTCGGAAAGAGCCATCTGAATTCTTTCGAACAATAATCTGCGAATGAAAAATTCATTTGCATTAATCTTGTGTCGTATTTATAGCTGTGAAGATATATGTGTCTCGGATAAAAGCCTGCACCGAGAAATTTATTTCCACTTAAAGTGAGCTAATTGAAAACAATTCGATTTCTGAAGCGAGTAGCTGTACGTTTTTTTTTTAATTCCACCGTTTAGAAAAAAAAAAAATTTTTTTTCTGCACTGGTGGAATTTGATATTGATAGTGAAAAACAAAAAAAAAAAAAAACTCCAATACTTGTACGTTTGATGGATAATTGTTAGCGGTGTTTTTCATTCGCTTTTTTTTTTTTTTTTTTCTTATCGAAACATTGATTACGAACAATCGGATTTTATCTTGACAATAAAAAGAATCCCCCAAACCTTGGATGTGAAATGACTTGAAATCGAGCCTACGCAAGTATATTTCAAACAAGCAAGTGAAGCATATAATCGTAGAAAGAGTACAACGGTCTTAAATCCTTTCCATCACCCTTCCCAAGTTTTTTTCTCACCGGTTTTCACGTACGACCGAAATCTCGTTTACGGGTTTATTTTTCCGTGTACTTCTTTTTTCCTTTCACTTTTTCATCGGCCGGATGCAACACGCTAAAACAAAAATTTGTTCGTCCGGTGCGCGCCTAGCGCGAGGTTTTCATCGAAATTAAGAGCTAATCTTGGCGCGATTTGTCAGCGAGTCTGCGTCTGTGTGTGTGTGTGTGGGTGGGTCGGAGAAGCGATGGGCGGCTCTTTGGTTAACGACCGAACACAAATTAACTTGACATGAACTACAAACCCCCGCATGCACGGATCGACCGAGGACCCGTTTTTGTAATTCGATTTGCCGCGCGTATCAAGACGTATAACGCGTGTCTTTTCCCGCCAAGCGAGATGTCTAAACGGTCTAATTGTCCCGGAGCGTTGACGATATGCCGACGTGTCTGTAAATCATCGGCCCGTTGGGGGAATCGATGCCTGCAAGAGCGCTGAAGAATTTATTAATATTTAAATTTATTTATTCAACTAATAAACATTACGCATATTTCTCTTGGATTTCACTTGATTTATTTTGTTTCTTCCTTTTAAATCGTCTCTCTCTAATTTTGCGAAATTTGGTGAAGACACACACCAAGTTTCCCACTCCATGGGTCAACTCTCATCCGCTCTCGTTGTGTTTTACTAGCAGGTATATTCGAATCGTTACAATCGTAAACTGACAGCTACCAAGACACGCCCGAAGCCTTTGCCGAACTTGCGGATATCCGATATCCGACTTTCCTCGGTCAGTTAACGAATCACGCTTCAAGTACGCCAGGACATTTGGTAAGCTGAGCGTACCCGCAGGTACTTGTCGACGTCTTGAAGATCGCCGATTTATCCGGGCGCATTCGAAACGGAACGGAAGCTCTTGTGGTTTCGTCTCGATGTACGTTTGGGTACAGAATTGAATGTGGGGAATTATACCGGGACAATCTGTTAAGACTTGAAAATCAACTGCGTGAATGGGTTGTTCATTATGTTCATGTTACAGTTTCTGAGAATTTTGGTGTGAATTTGAAAGAGGTCCTCGTCAAAATCAGTTTAAATATTTGTAAATAATTGAGCAGTTGAATAAAAAATGTGAAAAAAATCAGGATACTGTTTCAGAGTTGAGAAAATTATAGAAAAATTTTTCAAACAAACCCTGAAATCTGTTCGGTATTTTTTTATATTTTTATCTCTAACAGCAGTTTTTTAATCTTGAGAAGATTGAATCATCAACCGGGTGTGATGGATTTTGAATTTGTTAACGTAACGTTTCTCGACAGAATATCGGAAACAGAATATAATAGGTTAGAAATTGTGCTTCGACATGGGAGGTTTCGCTTTTACTAAAATGTCGCGTTTCGAGTCAATGGCATAATCAATTATACGAAATTGGATACACGCTTTATTTTAACTTGGCGTTAAACGATTCCGTGCAAAAATTCCAGAGGCATGATTTAGTTGAAAACGTATCCACGACCACGATGGCAAACGTTCAGATTTGCAATATTTAAACAATTGTAGAAAAAGATGCATTTTTGCGAATATTTTCGTTGCACCCCTGAAGCGGCCGGAAAAGCATTTCATACAATCCGCATCTCGGCATTCCCCCGTGGTGAATTTTTTTCCACCTATTGAAAAATTGAAACACGGATCTCCGAATATCAATCGCTGAGCCGACGATTGAATTCGTCAAAAACGTGGGGCGAAGGCTGGAATTGGGAAGTTCTTTCGGCCACCTGCACCCAGGTGCATCGGCGGAAGGGGATGAAGATAAAAAGTGGGAAATTCACCGCTGCGACGCGTAACCGACGGGGCAAGGAAATAATATTATTTATCAATTTTGGATAAGGGGGCGGTTCTGCCGCTGCCGTCGCCTCAGGAACGACGTGTACATCTATAATGCATCCCTGGGGGAGAATCGAGGGGAAGGATACGTGTCCTGCCTGACGATGGCGCTGCAGGTCGGCCAGACAACCCTCGAGGTGGTGAGTAAGGCTCGTCTCCGACAAAAGTAAACCCAGCCGGACGGACGTAAAGCTCAGCTTTTTGCAGCTGACGCGAGCGGATGGTTCGCGTTCCTGGTTCTCGACGTCTCGGTTTGGATCGTCGGACGTTCGAGTCGAAGAGATTGTCCGGGCAAATTAAAGAGATCGATGATATCGGAAAAGAAACGTATGGACGTAAAGAAGAAAAAAAAAAAAAACAACAAAAACAACAATTTGAACGATCGAGTAAAACGCTTCTGATTTAATTATGCCTAAATAAGTAACGGTGAGTTGTAATGGATTGAAAGAGAAAGATCTCTTGTATGAAATTTCAGGTAAATTGGTGGAAAATGAAAATTCTTAGAGTTGCGAAGTTTTTTTTTATGGAAACGGTAAAAGTTGGAAAATATTCATATTATCTTCGTTTGATATGCGATTCCACGTACAACTTTTCGGAATTTAGGATTCAACCTTTTCTGCACACGTCGTCGGTCTAATGGCAAACGGTCGTTAGCGCCATCTTACGACCTTTTGATTTTAGACAAGGCTAAAGGGCGTATATTTATATTTCTTTCATCTTATCTATACTCAAAAAATTAAAATATCGTCATAAACGTTGAAATTGAACAACAGTTTAACTATGAGAAGCTTTACGAACGATAAGCTTGCACGCGGACTGTCGCTTATTATTAACACATTGTAGAGCGCGTCGCATAAGCGGAGCACTCACAAAATTTATGCACTCGGACTGCACGCTTCTCGGCCAATTGTGACTCGTTGAGAAAGGCAATCGTCTCTGTATTTGAATAATTTTTAATCTTTTCAAGGTAAGTAACACTCGCTGCTCGTATTCATTTAGTTATTTTCAACTGGTTGGAAAAATAATTCGCGTGTCTTATCGCGTAAGGTCTTTAGCGCCATCTTACGACCTTTTGATTTTGAAAAAGGCTAAAGGGCGTGTATTCACATATTTTTTATCTTATCCAGACTCAAAACATGAAAATACGGTCAGAAACGTTGAAATTGAACGACCGTTTTATTAAGAGGAAAAGATCGTATGTACCGGAAGATACGACCTTCCGCTACTGACTCAGCCATAAAAACCTACGTCGATTAATTCCGTAAGGTCGTTTCAGCCGAAAAATATTTTATTTTACTTTCTTGGGTTCGAGTATAAATTCATCAACTAAAAGCAAAAGGTTGTATCTGCTGGTAGATGCGACCTTTTGGTCCTGATGAAAATTGAAATAATGATCTACTACGATAATTGCGTGAGGACCTAACTGCCAAAAATTATTATTGTTATTCCTATCGTTCCGATAACTGACGATAAGAAAACCGACATCGAGTCGTATACCTATCTTAGTTTCAATTTTTTATACGTTTTAGTACACTTACAGCATTCGTAAAAAAAAAATACGCTCTTCTGCCAATAAAATTGTATTTTTTTATGGTTACTACCATGCGTCATTACACGTGTCGCGAAATGCTAGAAAACGTTTGTCCGAGTGATAAAAGCTCTCGCCAAATCCTCTATAAAATTAGAAACGCAATCGCACCGCGTACCCAAAAGGATCGGCGAGGGGAAAGGGCGGCATAATTTCAAAACGAGACCACCGAATTCTCTGAAACGAACAAATGAGCCGTGAATTTTTACCGGCGAAAATTAACCGGAATTTAAATCAAAATTCGCGCAGGTACTTGCGACTCCGCGATACGGATTCGGGTTCCAATTACACTTGAGGGTCGGTCTGCGCTCCGGTAGAAACGGGGCGGTTCGTACATTTGTGATGCAAAAACGACGACCAATTAAATTTTCCTTAGTCACAAGCCGTCGACGCCGCCAATTTGTACATACATATACAATACCCATACACGCGCATGCAAACTCCAGCTCTTTGATTCACAGTTATATTTTACAAACATTAAGGTTACGCGCGATGAAGAGCGGGTCGAGGCAATTTGATTTTAAATTGAAAATTCTCGGTATTTCGTCTCTACTTTTTTCCTCCTTTTTCCACCTTTTTTTTTTTTTCTCATTTCTTCTCCTTCTTCTCATTATTACCCTCCCATTTACCCGTACGAACAAACGTACCTCTACTTCATGAATCGCGAATGAATATTGTCAGAGAAATAATTTAAAAAAAAAAGAAAATGTATAAAAAAAAACGAAACCCTCGACGTGTGTCGCTGAACCAACTTACAAGGTACTTGCAATGTTGTTTTTTATATTTTTTTAATACTTTCCACATACTTTATTTACTCCGATTACGCCCGACTCTCGGTCGCGGATTCAACGGTGAGTCTCTTTTACAAGAAGCTAATGAACCACCTTCTCTAATGTGTTATACGTTAATGAGAAATATGTCTCTTACGGCTCGTGTCGCTGATATAATTGACAGTTCGAAGTAGGCGCACAATCAGCTTACATCAATATACTCGATCCGGCTAATTCGGTATCGCTTCTTTATTTTCTCTCTCTCTCTCTCGACTCGCTGCCTGCTTCAGGTTCTTCGTCTATGCCCCGGTATATTGTAATCTACCTGGTGTATTAATTCCCAGAGTTTTTGTTTTAATTTAAGAAGTTTGAGCGTTGCGCGAGAGACGGAGAAACAGAGAGAGAGAGAGAGAGTAGAGAAGAGACGAGATAGAGGAAAAAACAAAAGGTGATAAAAGAAAAAGTATACAGAGACGCAAGAAGAAACGCAACATCGGATTTCTCTTTTATTTTATTTATATTACTTTCTCTTTCTTCTTTTCATTCGGAACATCAAGGGTGGGCTTTGAGAAGGGGAGAGGGATGATTCGAACACGGCTTTCGGTCTTGTGGAAACCATAATACAGCCGTGAAGGAGGAGGAACGGTAGGGAATGTGTATTGAAAAATCTGTTGGTCTAAGAACCGCGTGAAATATCGCCCCCCTTTCACCGAATGCGTACGTATACATTCACCTTGAGAATCGGATGGAAAGGTTTCGCCCAGGGATGCTGGGAGGAAGGGAGATGAGAGGAGAACAGAAAGCTTCGGTTCGGCCCTCGCGCCGCGGCGGGAAAACGATCAGATTACCATTTTTTAGCTCCACGGGTGGAAAAGCTCCAACAAGTAATTCTGTGTTTTCAATCTTGGCGAATGACACGGAAAAGCCGCAACCCAAGCCGCATCTATAACCGCGAAACGGCGATGTATTGTCGGGCGAATTCGCAGGCCGAAATTTTCAGCCAAAACGAGGCCGACGTTTCGACCTGAATAAGCTTGCACGGTCAAGCTCGAAAGCTCTAACATAGTGGAAGAGGGGGAAAGCTTCTAATGCAGTTTCGATTCGCGACCCGTATTCGTATATTGTACAATTTTCTTAATCACGTTATAGAAATTCACACCCTAAATTCTCTATCGTTTCACTGGAAAAATGTTTAACATTGGGCTTAGAGCTTTCGGAGCTTTATTCATTTCAAGCTCTTTTACGGGGTTTTAACCCTTACGCTGCACGCCTCTTGTGCGCAACACTGGTGTTAAATCGGATTAAATTAAAAATCGTTACGTAAAAATGGCGATCGATTCGGATAGCTTGAACAAATTCTCGGATACCCTTTGGCTGAGATATTCCAAGGCAAATTAGTTATTTTTAACAGAGTTAAGTTTTGAATATCAGAAAGAAAAATTCATAAAACAATGAAATACCGGGATACGGATCGTTCTGTCATAAAAAAAAAATTGTAACTCACTGAATTTTCATTATTTTGAGCTGAAAATTGACAGAGTTACTCTCAAGGCACGGATATTCAAGAAAAAGCAAGAATGAATTAACGATTTTTACGATATTTCATTATTTATTCTCGGTGAAATCAGATTATTTTTAATGTTGTTCACATGAAATTTACGGCGCACACGCCGAGGGGTCATTTTGACCCCGGGTGTAGAGCGCAAGGGTTAAAAATCAGCCATCAAAACAATTCCAGGTTAGTCAAACATCGTCTAGGATAAAATTCAAAGCGGAATTACATCGAAAAAAGAAACACACAAGCTTTAGCGAGAACCGTTTTAATTCCCGGTAGAAGAACAGATGTAATTCGTACCTAAGCTCGTACTCGAATCCGTGGAAATCCCTACAACCCTTAGGAGGAATTAATAGCCGGCGATATTCAGGGCGAGGTTTACGATTTCCCGCAAGTCCGTATCCACGGTACACTGAGAAAAATTTCATTTTTTACAGTAACTAGAAAAATTGAGTGAAACGGGTATCGTTAAAAAAACTGTTCGAATATTGTTGGAATTACGAAAAACGAGCTACGCCTAACAATTTTGCGCTGTCGTCGATCCTTTTTGCTAATTGCAACGCAAAATCAGTTTCTTCGGTTTACTCTACTTTTTTAGTCAAACAAGGCCTCAACGTCAATTTATCGTTGCACGAGCGTTAAATTTTCGCATCAGTTGCAAGAAAATCTAGCAACAGTGATCGTAACGTGAAAGAATAGCAACGGACACCAGACTTTCCAGCAACGGCTATAAAGCTAATATTAATTTTCTACCTGGTACTACATTTTTCGATCGCGATAAAGAATGAAAATTCCTCTCAGTGTAGAAGAAGGTGAAACCGATCATCTCGGGTATCTGTAAAAGGGGTGCCGAAGGCCCGAAGCGTGGCTCCTCCGGGTGGGGGGCGCCGGTACCACGGCGTCGGCCGAGGGCGTCGGGACGCCTGCTCAGAATTCAGTCCGACCCGGACGCCGAAGCCATCCGCGTGCCGCCGAAGCTCGCGTCTCGAGTTGTTTTCGGTTGTCGGAGTGCCGCGGTTCGTCGCTCCTGACAGCGACGTTCGATACCGGCGCCGATAGATCCCGAGGTGCAGGGGTGGTTTCCTCTCGAAGTCCGTCGTACGCGTATACGCTCAATCGCACGCAGAGAGAGAGAGAGAGAGAGAAATAGAAAGAAAGAGAGAGAGAGAGGGAGAGAATCGGAGGAAAACGCTTTTAAGAAACCGTAAACCCCGAGTCGGGATCGATACCACGCGACGAGCAACCCCCGAGTCCTCGCATTCGGCCCGATACCAAACCAACCCCTGGCAGTTCGTCCTTTCCGTGCGTCAAATCATCCCTCAGGTTTCCTCGGGGTTGAGAAACTCTTCCGGAACCCCGTGAGGAAGCAGCGATCCTTTACTATCGCCGGTTAGATCGTACCTGTGTGTAAAATAATGAGTTCCGAGTGATCGTCCCTGTTCGAAGTTTACCTGCGTGTTGTGTCCCGGAAGGTGATATTTGTTTTTTTTTTCTTTCTTTTTTTGTCGTTGTTGTTGTTTTTTTTTTTTTTTTTTTTGTTTTATCCACATTCAACGACGTTGTGCGTGCTCCTTCACCAGCTGCGACAAAATCGTACGTCGGTTTTATACATGTATATATATATATATATATATATATGTATATATTGTACGTTGTACCGAATAAATTTTTTCACGGATAATTCTCATCCGATTCCAAGAGTGCGGTAAAGAGACTCGGAGTCAGCTGGTAGTTCGGAAAGGAGAAAGAGTGAAGATTGGCTTTTTAAAACCGCAGACGACGATTGTGCGACGAAATTAATACGAATCAAAAGGAAACCCGAGACACCCGGTGGATAAAGGAAAATTACGAAAGCAAAGAAAACGAAAGAATAACAAAATCCTGAACAAAGTTTTAAAGAAAAGCGGAGGCGTCGTTTTATAATATTCAGGTAGTGTGCAACGCATCAAGTTCTGCAGTTTTTTGTACCCGCAGTTTAAATCGAATCTACCACAGTGAGTGTGTATATAATTGTGTGATTTGTCCTTTGCGCTTATATGTATATACATACATCTGTGCATGTATATATATATATACACATATATATGTATGTGATGATGATGAATATATATATATAACTGCATACAATTGTGACGTCCCTATGCTGTATAATTTGAAATTTCTTATGGAAAGAAAACGAGATTAAGGAAATAAGAGAGAAAACATCCCTGTGTCTGTGAACGTCCAACACCCCCCTTCACCGTTACGCTCGTCTCAGGAGAAAAACAAAAAAAAAAAAAAAGATATACCAAAAAAAAAAAAAAAGAAAAAAAGAAAGAAAGAAAGAAAGAACGAAAACATAACGACCAAAAAAAGAAAAATTAACGTAAAGTTAAAAGTAAAATTGAATTTGTGACTTCTGTCTTCCTATGTGATACAACGCGGACAGGGAAAAAGAAAACGTAAGTAATCTAAACTGCAGCGGTTATCGCGAGGTGAAAATTCTACTTTTCGCCGACCGAGGCAACCAAAATAAAAAAAAAAAAAAAAATGTATTGGAAAAATCGACTCACCCTCAAAAAATTCAAAAACATTCATATCGATGCAACATTATTGTGTATAATTGATCGTTGATTGTTGTTATATATTTTTTTTTTTTTTTTTGTTTCAACAACCAGCATGTCGTAGTATTTTTCTTCTTTTTAAACAGTTTCCGTTCGCCTTTCAACGTTCTTATTTCTTTCGTACCTTGTATAATATAACATGTAGGCACATGATACGCCGCACGGTGAATATTGACCGTACGGGAAAAGACCCGGAGATTATGCCATAAATTTTGACATAGCGTAGCAGCTGTGACGCGGTTGATACGGTTTCTCTCTTTCCTGATTGATGGATCGCGTCGCATACTGAACTACATTTCGCGATCACCGCGTACGTGTACGTACGTAAATCTGAAATTACTTTGCGTGTAATAATACATGCATGGATAATTCGAACAGTGCATAACGCGATTTTGAACGGAAAGCGCTGAATTGATTTTCGGCAGACCTTTGTATACATATGTATAACCAATTTGGCGGATTACAGAGAGTATATGATTGATACAGCGTTGGCGGCATAATTATCAGAGAATGAAAACAAAAGACTGTCGAGGTGAATAATATGTGTGAAGAAATTTTTGAAAACTTGTGCATCTGTATACTATCGGGGTGTTTTGGAAAGAAATAATCTGCTATTTACCACCATGACACCCCCTGCGAAGTTTGTTCAGGTCGAAAGAAAGGTTCTGTCAAAAGATGAGCGATCGTAAGTTTACGTGGAAGATCACGCTCGGTTGATTTTTCGCTTTTACACGTTTTTTTAAATTTATAAAGTATCGCGAATAACATTTTTTTATTTTACTTTTATTTTTTTCTCGCTCACATCAAGCGTAATATCAATTTACGTCGCAAAGAAGAGCCAAATTTGTAATATCAGTATCCAGTTGATGTTCGAAAAGCGTGTCTGACGACTTTTACGTTATTGATTCAATCTCATGAAATAGTTATAATTTAATACGAACTTTTAATTTAAGGTAATAAGATTCCCGGATGATACATCGTTGCGTTACGGATCGTGATCTTTGGGTTGAATATAAACGTCAGGAAAGAAATAATAATCCAAGTGCTGGAACGTGTTTCTTAAGGAATACAAAAAAATGTGAAAAAAATGAAAAATGATACGAACGCCATCTTTCGCGTAACGCGTAACGCCCATTCTTTCACAAAATTTTTCCTTCAACCCAAACAAAGTTTTCACCGAGTGCCACACGGCGAAGAATCTGAAATTATTTTTTCCGAAACACCTGAATCGTATTATACACACATACACCCAAGTTTAAACGTAGTGCAGGTTTACTTTACAGACGACACAATGCACAGGGAGGCACTAATCGTATATTACAGGTAGCGAACGTGACGCACGTACGTACGCTTTGGTATATATATATATATATGTAAGGCAGGTATATACCTACCGTTTGCCACGGTGGAAATTGCAACGACAGAGAACGATAAATCCCCTTGATAGATTTACCCGGGTCCTGAACCCCGGAGCGGTGCAGCGGCAGCGGCAACTATCTCTGATATCACGTACCGCGGTATTTATACCTGAAAAACGCACCGACATTCGGTTGAAAACGCCTTACAGCCAACGGTTCCGGAATAACGATGCTCGAAGTTATTCTCTGGGGGTTGAAAATTTTTAGAGATCGAAAACCGAAGGATCGCAGCTCTGCACGGAATTTTCAAAAATGAACAAACTGGACCGGACTGAGAAATATTTCATTTGTAACAGTAACTAGAAAAATTCAGTAAAACAGGTATCCTTGAAAAAAAAAAAACTGTTTGAATATTGTTGGAATTGCGAAAAACGAGGTACGCGTAAACATTTTGCGCTATCGTCGATCCTTTTTTGCTAATTGCCTAGAAATATATTTTTTGATTCTGGTAAAAATTGAAAATAGTTAAGGACCGAGCGGTAACCGAGCTAAAAATTTATAGAATCGTCGGAATTCTTCAACGATTCCATGTTTTTCACACTTGCACCCTTGCAATTCTATGAGACAGATTTTTGGCTAAGATTTTGATAAAAAAAAAAAACAATGAATAAATAAAAACGTCCCTCGTTGCGACCCTTCCGCGTTTCCACCCTCTCCACCATCCCCGAATTAAACGCCGGAAATGACCGGTTCAATTCGGTCGTTAATGCTTGGCGAGAATCCAGCGCGATAATTTGGCGCAATGAGTAATTCCGGGTTGGCTTGGATTTTGTTCCGTTGTTTTCTGGCGCCTGCCAATCGGCTCCAGGCATTCGGGATTCTACCTGCCATCGATGAGGCAGCCAAGGGATGCGGCCGCAATTCGAGGGCGCCGAATGCTGCATTCGAAATGCTCCCGGAAGTTGGGGAATTCCTGACGCGGTCCAGACCTCGGATATACGACGAATCTTGCATCCAGGATCGAGATATCATCCGGCCCTTTAACTTCCCCCGGAATTTTAACCCCCGATTATATGCACTTGATGATCCGATTGTCGGTTGGAATAAATTGGGAAAAGCTACCCTCAGAGATAGAGAGGCATCTGGAGTACAAGATTTCTTCATAATTTCACGAGGGGAAGATCGGATGGTGGAATTTTTTCGATATTAATTTTCGTCGCATTTAAACGGTACGCGAAAGTCTCGTCGTTTCGGAATTAATTTCCCAAAGTAGCGGGCCTCGTTTTTCCAGTGTCCAGACTCGAGAAAATCAACTGTGAAAAATTCCAATTTCGTGTTATTTTTAATAAACAAGCGCCCGACTAATTTCACTTTTCATAAAATCCAAGTCGGTTTTCTTAAATAGAAAATATATGCGCGTGATAAATTAAAATTTTTGAAGATAAATAGAAAAACGTCGAGTGAGAAATGAAGTGTATACTAGACATGCGTTTCTATTTTTAACGAACCACGAATTAAGTAATATCTATAACTAATGAAAAAATTTCATCGCATTATCAAGTATATCGCACATCGAAAAGAGGCAACGTTGTGGAAGAAATCACTGTTTCAAAACTTTGAAATGAATCTTTCATGAGTCTAGTTTTGAAAATCTTGGTTCAATTTTTTGTTCCATCACGGCTTACGAAGTTCCAGACGATCCTCGAGTTCGGAAATCCAAAGATCTACAAACATATATCTTATTCGTCCAACTATCGCAATATTTTAAAGAAAATATGACGGCTGATGAAAATCAATATAAATACTGTGACGAGGCTGAAGCTAGCAGCCAGAATACGTTCTAATGTTCATTCGAATAAGATAGGTGAATCCAAAAACCAAAATTTCATTACACACCTCGAACCCGAAATAATTTTACAGAATTATGAGGATAAACCCAGACTGCATTTTTCTGTTTCCAAAAAGTTCGACACGTTTGGCTGGTAACCTTAGCTTCATGGTACCGCAGATTGACCAGATCCATAGAATTTCTCTGGACGTTAGGGGGGATGGACGTGAATTGAAAGTTTCCAGTACAGCGCGAGACGAGGAAAGGACACTTACCGGCTTATCTGAAGTTCCCACCACCGGACGTAGCGGCGATAGCTGCTTTGGGACGTTGTCCGTTCGTTGGAAGGAAGGTTTCGGTTCTCGGAGACAATTATCCCGGAGGAGTGGAGGTGGAGGACAGTCGTAGCAACGTTGAACCACGCCCGTTGCTACGTACGTGCGACGATTGTTCACCTTGATATACACCCTCCGGTGCATTTGTGCAGGGTAATGTCTACACGCCCAGTGCACGCTGGGTTACAGCTGCCTCGGCGACCTGGACGACGTCATCACGCATCCTTCGTTCCGTGGGAACGCTATCTGGATCGCCATGGGCACTGGATCGCAAACCCACGCCTACGATAACCGTCGTTTAACCCCGTTCGGGGATGAGGATGACGTTGGTGACGTTATGTACCGTAACAATGTATGTTTGGGGGAAATCGTTACTTCGCACCGTTGGAATTCAAGTTTGACGAACAGTGATGACCATAATACACTGATATTTTCATAGCCAATCAGGTATTGCGCGGTAACGATTTTCCGCCTGACGTTTCGTTGAGTTAACGTTACCAACTTCAAGCTTGTGGATACTTAGGGAACATCTGTGAACCCCAAGAGACACGAATTCGTTCATTTCCTTGGACGCGACGCGAAGTGAATTGCAGTTTATTCTTCATTTTTTTTTTTTTTTTCAGAATATTGCACGTTTCTTGCTTTCGGATGTTCGGTTTCGATGTACCCGAAGTTAGGATCGTTTGTCGTTCATCGATTGAAGTAGGGACGTCGTGGCTCAAGGATTGTGTGAATGATCGCGAAGGCGGGTGAAAATAGGTCTGAAATGAAAATATTCGGGATACGGCCGCATTTTTGTTTAAAAGAATTATCAACCCTCAGGAACTCAAATCCGAAGTCGTTTTTGAACTGCAGAGCCGGGGTTTCGAGAAAACAGAAAAAGATTACGTTTTTTTGCGATTTCTTCAATAACCGCTACCGATAAATGAAAAATGACTTGACCATCGCGTAGAGCAGAAGATTCTACACGAAATTATGTATTCGTACGTTGGAAACGGAGTCAGATTAACAAATCAAGAAAAAAGAAATTATTTCACCAAAATTCCCTAGATGATGTCGATAAGTAGAATTTCTTTTTTATTAATTTGCTTATCCGACTCCGTTTCCGACATATCAAGACGCAATTCGATCGAGAATTTTCCGCTCTACACGATGGTCAAGTCATTCATCATCCATCGATAACAGTTTTCGAAGTAAACGCAGAAAACATCAAATGTCCCTATTTTCTCTAAACGCCGGCTATGCAGCTGAAAGATGACTTCGTATTTGAGTTCCCGAGGGTCGAGAATCTCTGTAAACAAAAATGCAGTCAAATCCCGAACATCTTTAATCCAGACCTATAATTTTGACGGAACTACCTAATCTTTTGCAGCTTATGTTATACCGATGGGAATTGTCTGATTCGGTGAAATAATTGTGTTTAAATTGAATCAAGAACTCGTGAAGAGTTTTGCTTCTCCTTCAGAGCTGGAAAGCAGCTCTTAATTGCCGGTTAACAAGCCGTGAAGAGAGCCCGTCCGTAAAAGTTGTTTTAAAATTTTTACGGCCAACGTTGATAATCGAGCTGCGGATAGCTGTATGCAATAAGAAAAGTGGAGGACTCGGGTTTCGTTTTGAAAAATAGCCGCGAGTCCAGCTGCCGTAAAATTTTCAATACCATACCGACGCTGTTCGGTTATTTAAGCGAGACAACGTGTAACATCAGGGCAAAGTGCGTCATTCGAAAACCATAAATCGCGCTTACTGCGGCCAATTGTCACCCCCGAGACTGTGCGTAATAACTTTGCGGAATAGTTTATTCCTGGCTCTGATCGTCGCGCGGTTTACCAGATCAACGATCATTTTAGACATCTTAGTCAGAATTGCCGGGCGTGAGAAGCTTTACGAACGAGGAGCTTGCACGCGGACTGTCGCTTATTATTAACACATTGTAGAGCGCGTCGCATAAGCGGAGCACTCACACAATTTATGCACTCGGACTGCACGCTTCTCGGCCAATTGTGACTCGTTGAGAAAGGCAATCGTCTCTCTATTTGAATAATTTTTAATCTTTTCAAGGTAAGTAACACTCGCTGCTCGTATTCATTTCGTTATTTTCAACTGGTTGGAAAAATAATTCGCGCGTCTGATCGCGTGAGGTCTTTAGCGCCATCTTACGACCTTTTGATTTTGAAAAAAGCTAAAGGGCGTGTATTTACATATTTTTTATCTTATCCAGACTCAAAACATGAAAACACAGTCAGAAACGTTGAAATTGAACGACAGTTTTATTAAAAGGAAAAGGTCGTATGTACCGGTAGATACGACCTTCCGCTACTGACTCAGCCATAAAAACCTACGTCGATTAATTCCATAAGGTCGTTTCAGCCGAAAAATATTTTATTTTACTTTCTTGGGTTCGAGTATAAATTCATCAGCTAAGAACAAAAGGTCGTATGTGCTGGTAGATACAAGATAAAAAGGAACACTGTTACAGATCCACGAAAAACCTGACTCTTATTGAAAAAAAATTATTATTCCCAGTGATCAACGCATCCGAAAATAATCACGCGCCAGCAGTTCGCCGATATTATCTTTCAGTAATACAACGTGGTATGCACACATGCTACATATATAGTTACGTACCTATATGTATATATTATATATATAACATACACCTTAGAAACGCGTGTAGCGTCTTATGACGTTGTAGCTGAACGCAGCGCAAGGCGGAAGCCGTGAAAAAAGTTTTTCGTTTATGAAAAATGCAACGGGCAAGTTATGGGAGTGGTGTGAATTTTTCATCGCCGGTAGTCTCTCTCTCTCTCTCTCTCTCTATCTCTCTTTCTCTCTCCATCCCTCTTTTTCCGCTCCCTTTCTCCTCCCCTGAGTTACATCTGACGGGTTTCGCGGCCGACGGTGCCGCATGTATTTTTAAAACCCGTATATACTTTGACACTGGAAACTCGCGGTCAAAATTCACCCTACAAATCGTCCGCGCTTCCTTTACCCTTTTACTTGTCATCTACCGACATTTTATATTCCCATCAAAAATTAACGGTGAACGTCTTTGTACCGGGATACCTAGTTATGCGTGATATACAAGAGTCGTCGTTATCGTAGTTTACGCAGCTTCAGGGGTCGGGAATTCTCGTAAGCAAAATAAAGTCAAAATAGTGCATGTTACAACGCACGTTCGGTGACGAGAAGATTTCCTCGTTTTTATTTCACCCCGACAGATCAGTCAATCGATGAAAACCGTGCTTAAAACGAAAAATCGAAGAATCTTAAACGATCGAATGAATCGTGTTGATAACGTTCAAACTATTCTCGTTAGGCACATTCGTAAGTATAATTCTGTTACAGCTGCTTCCAACTGAAAATGTTCATGCATCAAATCATAAAATGTTTCGAAAGAATTCAGCGTGTGCTTTATTAGATGATATATTTTTTGTATTCAGTAAAATTTACAATAAATCACCTAATAAATTACGAAAGCACGAATAGACAGATATACTAGATCAAAAATTATATAATAAACTATACAATGAACTATATATGAATTTTGTGCTTTCGTAATTTATCACGTGACTTGTTATAAATTTTATCAAATCTACACGGCAAATTGTCTAATAAATTACACGTTGAATTCTATCAAAAAAAATGGCTATTATTCAACGCTTGAAAATTTTGAGTAGAGCTAACCGCAAGCTTCGATCGGTACTTACGCCGAATAATAAAACAGCGGTTCGTACTCGGTACAATCCTCGCGGTTTCGCTCATATAACGATAGATCACAGAGAGCCTTTGATCACGTTGAGAACTACGGATTTTCACTCGTGATATTGTATTGTGAACGTATAGAGGGATCGGTTCAGGTTTCATTAGCCGTCGGGATCAGAGGCGCGAGCGTGAACGTACATAAATACCTATCGGTATTCGTGGGTGGCGTAGAAAGAGAAGAGAAGGAGAAGAAGAAGGAGAGAGAAAAAAAAAATGAAAATAAAATAAAAAGAAAAAGGACAGAGAAAGAGAGAGGGAGAGAGGACCGAGGGTGAAAGCTGGG
Organism: Neodiprion virginianus; assembly: GCF_021901495.1. Lineage (NCBI taxonomy): Eukaryota > Metazoa > Arthropoda > Insecta > Hymenoptera > Diprionidae > Neodiprion > Neodiprion virginianus. The sequence continues at coordinate 37,151,014 of NC_060880.1, forward strand.
GGTGAGGAGGGGGAGGGCGGACATACCGCGCTTCGCCACAAGAGATTACTCCATTATTCTCCGAGCATAGACAATACCAAGTGACCGCTTACATTTCAACACACACACACACACACACAGGTGAATACGTACTCGGTGTGCGTGATCGTGACTCGCCCACAGCAATTGCAGTGCCTTTGTAACGCGTCGTTACGAATCCGGTCCCTAAGAACATGATATATCTGAAGGCGCATTCTTGGCCGACGAGCACAATAAGCCCGCCTCGATGCCAGCTGACTGTCAAATTTTGGTCGTGTGCAGAGCGGTGCTCGACGTCGGTTGATTCAATTTATTCTTGGACCGCGGTTGAAGACGGCCGGAGATATTCCTCGAGGGAAAAAAATAAGGAGGAAAGAATGCGAGGCGGAAGAGTAGACGTAATATGCGTGTTGGGGCGGTATTTGTCGTTAGTTTCGATTTAACCGATTTTTTAACGATAACTCCTCCGGATTTGTGACGAATAAGCAAATAGAAATCTCATCGAAAGCACAGGCATCCGTTTCAACCCCGAAAAATCTTCTCGCAAAGTATGTGAAGTTTGTCATTTAAATTGTATCCACATTTTTATTCGACTTTTAGTACACGTGTATTTTACCGCGGGACTGACTGTTTGCGAGAAATCTGTAAGTGTGAGAAATCAATCGGCACCGATGCTACCGTTTGATAAAAATATCAGCATCGTCGACGGAGGATTTCACGTCAATCGTTCACCGACGTCAAACTCGCAAAAGAGTAAAATTCTAATTGGGTAAAGCCGACACGGAATGCTCGACGGACGATGCTGATATTTTGCATCGAATATCGGAATCAATGCTCGCTGATTTCTCACGCCAGCAAATTTTTTTTCAAACAACCGACTCCGCGACGAAATATACGCTGAGACTGTATTAAAAACGCGCGTATATTTTAAACGGCAGACTTCACAGCCCTTGCGCGAGGGCTGCTGCAGAGATCTCTGATTCGAAAGGGATCTTCGTTCGTTTATTTGGAAGCAATCCGAGTGGCGGCCGAGTGAAAATTCGAAAAGGTCGAAAACACAAAGCACCCTAATACGTATACCTCTGATTCGGGCTCATACTGTCGAATCTATGCCTATATTCTCTTTTTTTACATTGTCAAAATACACAAAGAAACCATCGTAACTTTTGGACTCGTTACTTCCGACGACACGGGGGAACAAGTTTCATCGGGGAGTGATTTTAAACACACGGACAACGCTTTACGTCTGACTGCATCGCGACTCGGAGCGGCGATGATCTTGCCTCTTCTCCCCGCGACTCCGGCCGAATATCTCTACGGAATATTAATGCGAAATATCATAAGGCACGAGACCCCGGCATACCAAGTATCATAATCCCCTGGTGCCGGTGCTGCTTTGTACCCAACCGTTCCGGGCGTGGCAGGCAATTCGAAAACAGAACTTCGCTTTTTACCCGAACCTGTATTAATAATAGCTTCACGTTCTTTCTCCGAATTCTATGCGATGTATAATGTATGTATGTAACGATTTTTTTTTTTTGTTTTTTTTTTTTTGTGCATCCAACTTTTTTTCTTTTCACTTCTCGATAATTCTGAAATCGTTTTTTCACCAAGGAGAACTCTGCCGCAGATTTGGATCTACGAATTGGACAAAGAAATAACGTTTCCACTCTGATAATTCGAACTTTACCGATATATTAGAAACGTGGAATCGTTCCAGCTCGGTGAATTTCGCGTAACTCATCACCGATACAAAATCCGACCACCAGATGTTTTCCCCGAACTCAGGGAATCCCTCATTTTATTATCCGAATCCGCAGAATTGTAGAGAACCGGAAATTAACACTGGCCCAAAAATCAAGACCATCGAACGTTACTCGCCCGTTCCAAAACTCTCGTGGAAGCAACGTGACGTCCATTGTGCGCCCAAGCACTAGGATACAAGACGTCGAGGGGATGGCCAGACAGATTCCTCCAGATACCGTCCCGCATCCCCTTTTCCCGAGGGAGCGGAGAGCGCGGAAAGGAAGGAGGCTGAATGGACCTCGAGTCCCTTTTCGGGGCCCGGCAGGTGCGAGCTGTTACCTGTCCGATGACGCCGAGATGCGGACTCGTACAGTCGGTCGAGAAAGTCGAATCGAGTAAGTTGACCCGAAGCCTCCGCACCCGACGGACGTCCGGATAACCGAATTGTCTCCCGGGGATTCGGCGGGGAGAACAAGAGGAAAAGAGCCAAGTTATCCCGGCAAGGTAACCCCTTCGGGGGTCGCGATCATCCTTCCCTCCGGGAACCGGACTCCATACGAGGGTGGATTCCCTAAGCGTCCCTCGAGGCTCCCGGCGTCGGAGTTCCGAAAAGAGGACGCGTCTTCGACGAGGAAAAATCCGCCCGAAGCCCCACGTTGCATGCCTAATCACACCCCTGAAGAATCATCGTTCGCTGGGATGGTCAGAAAGCCCTTCCGGATCTGATCGCACCGTTTTCCCCCTCAAGATCCGACTCGTCAAATTCACGCTTTGAACTTTACCCTTCTCATCAGAGGTGGCTGGGTTTCGACAAAAACCACAGCCTCGTTTCACCTCCCGAATTTAGGCTCGTCCGGAACTGTCACTGACCTTGCGATACCTGACGTCGATCGCTGGTCTGGTTCTGGGAAAAGTTACGAGCCGATCGGAACTACCGACAACGAGTTCGTCGAGTCGCTCGGAACGGTAGATCAGAGTTTGGATAGTGATGATAGACAATCGTTGCGATGGAAGTCGAATCAAGCGACGAGTCGAGGAGGGTATGCGATTGAGCACGAGAAGCCGCAGTGAAATGTCTCAGTTGTTGGATCTGTTGAAAAAGAGATATATATTTCCAACAATTAAGACGAGTTGTTCAAGGATCGACATGGGCTAATGATAAACTGTAGTTTCAAACTTGTCTTCATAACCAAAAAGAGCCGGCTCTGCTTTTCACCCCGCCTGTATCCGTTCAATTAAAACTTTTCCCTCGGCTTTCATCCAAAATTCCAAAGCGAAACACTGAGGTGAATTAGTCTACCGAGGTAGGACCGTTAGACCGATACCCCACGACGAACGTTGAGCACCTTCGGTTGCTTCGACTTCCGATCGAAATCGAGACAATCGTAAACTGGCAAACGATGAGACAGAAAATTGCCAGCTCATCACGCGCAGCTCACGTTTGTTTGATCCGTTGTCTCGGTGCTCTGGCTGTACGGAGTTCAGTATCCAGTCTGAACTCGGGGCGAAAGCACGTCGCGGTATCGTCATGGTACGTTTAAAAATAAACCTATAATCTGGACCCTAGTTTCTTCATAACGTACACTAAGCACAGCTTCTTGGCACGTCTGGTGTTGTTGTTTGTTTGTGAGCTTGGTGCATGTTTCACGGAAGCTAGTGAATGAGAAGTGACTCGGAAGATCCTGACCACCTCACCACTTCCAAGGTAATCCTGGTCGTAACCACGATCATGATCCCGACTTCTGTAACGTGTCTCCCGTAATCAATCGAAGCACAGCGGAAGGTTCTTCCCGGAATAATTGATCACCAATGTCGATTTTCTCCCGGTCGTAACTCGACAGCGTCGATATTCCTCGACCCAATTTTCCTCCACGAAGGGTTGGCGGAGGGGAGAAACGGCAGTAACCCTGGCGATTGTTATATCGCGATAAAACGTCGTCGACCACGTCCGCCGTTCAACTCGACTGCAACTCTTGCGAACCCCGGGCAACGGAGAGGATTTTTCGACCCCATCCTGCGGGATGACGGGTTTCAAGATGGCTGGGTGAGACGTGTATAAAAGTTTGCCAAAGTGCTCGACGCGCTGAGTGGAGCCCCCGGTGTTTGTTCAATGCGAGTCAAAACCACGCAGGCATCCGAGACCCGGGCGAACTGTGGCGGGTTCGTTATGTCGCATTTCGAACAAGACATCCGTTGCCAAGTTTTCCCGAATGAAAATTCCACCTCCGTTTTCCCTCCCGCGACCTTTTTCATTCCCAATATCATACGACGCTGTTATTCGTTCTCGTTCGACGTTTCGACTTCACCCTTTTTCCAAGAGGATCGGTCCAAAAGTGCTGCTCCTCGTCACCAATTCCTCATCCTCGTTCCATCGCCCGGTCACTACGAGGGTCGAAGAACGAAGAACCGTTCCGACGTTTTATCGGCCGACCAAAGACCCGAGAGACAATGCGACTCGACTGTCGTATTCGCTTCCGGTTAATCGTGACAGTCTTCTTTAACGGGTTGTAAACTTGGGAGTCCCGAACAGTTCGCACGTCGTGCATCAACCGTACACCCTCAACCCTCGAAACAACTCTTGTTATAAACTATCGTGCAGTTATAGCTTCACTCCGCAACAGGGAAGTGAACAACAGAACGGAGACGATGAGGAACGTTTCCAGTCTCGCCATTGAATCGTGGCGTATAAACTTCACCTCGAAGTCGTCGCATGATTGGTTAACAGTTACTGCAGTTGGACTTGTAGTTTCAGTTTCAGTCAGTCGCAGCTTATACCGCTGCGGGTCCGCAACGAGCAAAAGTGGCTGCTGTACTGTAGAACTTGAGGCTTTATCCACATCTTCGAAACTTTCTGTACTTATCTGCAATACTTTGGACCGCGAGGTGTCTGCTCGTAGTTTGCGAACAGTTGTTTACTTTGTTTACCAGTCTGTACAGTCGTTTCCCTTTTCTTTTCTCTCCATAACTCGGTTATACGGAGGGAAAATTGAACCTGGTTTTTTTTTTTTTTTTTCTTTTCTCTCAACTCGGCTGATTAGTTTTCAGCCTGTGGACCAATCGGACCGATTTTAGCTGACGTAAACGACACCAAAAAAAAAGAAAAAAAAAAAACATACGTGTTATTGAAAACAGAGGTGAAAATGCGATTTGCATCGACGTACAATGCAGGCGCGGTGGATCGATTCTTCAAATTTCTCTGCATGGTTGTGTCAATGTGCGCGTGAAAAAACCGCGAAGGAATCAGGGAAAATAATTGCCCCGGATTGTACGGTGTAAACTTTTTAGCGGGGGTTATACGATTGATGGATGGATGGATGGATGGACGTGTGTGTCTGAGGGGGGGGAGGAGGAGGGAAAAACTGTTGAAAACTGAGACAGAAATTTCATCAAGCTAAACAAACGAACCTCCGGGTGAAATTTGTCGAACTAAACCGACGGTAACCGGTATGCAGGTGTTCGGTGAAAACTAATTTCTCCCACATGTGAAGGATATATGTTATATAGCTAATTACCCGGACCTGCCACCCTGAAACTTTCTACTGCTCCTACGACGAGGCACGTTTCGGCCAATTTACCCAGCCACGTAAGGTAAAAGCTCACATCTGGAGGTCGCTTGTCGTGTCTGTCATATTTTATCCCGCGCAAGGGTGTGAAAAATAATTTGCACAGGGATTAATTTCGACCGTGAACCTTGTGAGATCGGTGGAAAATTTTCACCCAGACATTCCGTGTTTGATGAAATTTACTTTTGAGCTTTTTAAAATGTCAGAATGACGCTGTTCCGTAAATTTTTCGAACCTTTTATTCTTCGCTTTTCCCAAAACTCCAGTCACACTGTCCGAACCATCGAACCTCTCGAGATCAGACTACTTGGTAAAGGTCTCTCCGAACAAGTTTCGAACTGTTTTATCGACCGTCGGTATCGCAAATCGAGAAACGATCGGAGCTGGAACGCGTATCGCCTGCAGCCGAAGGGGTAAAGTTACGATTCTGGATCACGGGGCGGTGGGGAGGGGGGGGGGGGGGGGGTCGGGTTGGGTAAGCAGTGAACGTGATCAGGGATCGGACAAAGATAATCGCGAGAGCACAAGCAACTCCAGGTCGACCTTACTCGCTGGTTCTCCTCCTCGATCTGGAGTCCGGAATAGCGGTAAATACAGAAAAATAAAAAGAAAGAGAAAGAGAAAGAGAAAGAGAAAGTCACGAGTCAAGAGGGGGCGTTATTAAATTATTTAAAACTCGACGTTTCGACGAGAGTGGGAAGAAACGGGCATGAAAAAGGTCCGGGGGAGGGGGTTGAAAACGTCGTCAAAGGCACGTGCAAGCTCCGAGGAAAGCTCGAAGACGCCGCGTCGGCCTCTGTACGTGGGTCCTGGTTTTTCGAGGGGTTGGAAAACAAGGACGAGGAGGGTTGGACGGGGGTGGGGGGTGGAAGGGTCGAGGGAAAGGGAGAGACTCCGCGAGTCGCGGTCGTGACGGTGGCAGAGCGGCGGGTCGTTAGCTCTAGCGCCCGACGTAAAATTAATTACGCCTCGAAACTGTCTTAATTAAAAATGTGTCCGCCACCCATCAACCCCCGCAGCCAACTCTCTGGCCGCTTACACTCATAGCTTATGGCGAACCATTTTCTCGACTCCGCATTCGTCGAGCCGTTCTCCTTCGCTCGCTTCTGCCCGCTATGCGCTGTGCTTGCACAGCTTTTGAATATTGCCTCGCGTTATTCCTCCCGCAGGCGTTACTCGCGCCTAGATTCGACGCCGTATCACGCCAAATCCCGAGGGTTCGTCTCCCCGTCTCTGTTACTGTCGCGAGTGGAAATTAACCGGGAGTCAAAGTCCGGCTGGATTATGCGTATTTGTTTTTGTTTTTTTTAACTTTTTTCCTTCATCCAAAATTTATCACTCGAGTTGAGATTTTTACTGTAATTTTTAATCTTTAAAGATGGAATTTTGATTGGAATATTTACGACGAGGTATCGATGAAAATAAATCACACGATGCAAGGTTGGTGTTGAATTCGTGAAATATGAGTATGTCAGTGTTAAATAAATTTCGGACGATCCTGAAGTCGCAAAGTACTTGGCGGTGTTTTTTTTTTTTTTTTTTTTTGTTTTTTTTTTCTTGATAAATTTATCGTTAAAAACAATACGTTACGGTAAATTTTTAACCTCATGATCGTATTTCGGGAAATTTCGATTTTGAAAAAACCCCGATCACAAGATATGTTTTCTAATTTATTTTATTTTTTCAGAGAACGCTTTGATTTAGGAAAATTTCGGTCTGATATTTTCAGAGAATAAGTAATTACGACGAGGTTTTTCCTCTCAAAGGGGTTTCCGACAACATGCAATTCAAAATCAACAAAAATCACAATCTTACCATTTTTGAATGACTAATTTGTAGCAGTCGAGTTTCCAAAACATGCGTATCAACTCGCTTTTCTACGGTTTGCCGAATTTCAGAAAATCATTTTCTCATGAAAACTTTATCCGAATAATTTTCATCTCGACGGACTTTTTCTCGGACGGTTTACGCATCCTGTAACTGGACGAGCCCGAGTTTCTTCACGGTTGACTGTCCTTTAACCAACCCCTAAGCGTCATGTAGCAGGAACGGGCGTTCACACGGTTCGGAAATTCGGCAGGCCGCGTCCCGTCTCTCACCTGCATTTGACAGGATCGTTGTACCTATCCCGGCGAATCCCGAAGCGAGGATCTCGGCTTTAGGTACCTGTACAAACACGAGCGAGTCTTGCAGCCGCCCCCAAAATCCACCCTTGTGATTCGGGGAGGCCTCGGGGCGCGATTGGCTCTGAAGCCTAACTTCGCCTACGCTCAACGGGGCATCCATGCATATTTAACCCCGGACAAGGGGCTTCTTATGTGGGGAGAAAGTAAATTCGCTTATCTTCCGAGCGGGGATGCGAAATAGATGCGGCTAAACGTCGTTGAAAAAATGATTGTTTGATGGCGAAACGATTTATGCATCTATATATGTATTACATGTACATTAGCGTGTTTTGAAAGAAATTAGTTGCGATTTGCCGCCGTGGAATTCTCTGAAAAGTTTGTCTACGTCGTAAGAAAGATGCTGTAAAAAGATGAGCGTTATACGTTTTGTGCAAGATCGCGATCGTTCAATTTTTCACTTTTATTTACATATTTTTGAAATTGCGAAGAAACACGTTCCAGCAATTCGATTATTACTCCTTTCCCGACATTTATATTCGACCCAAAGATCACGATCCGTAACACAACGATGTATCATCCGGGAATCTTATTCTCATAAATTAAAAGTTTGTATCAAATTATATCAATTTTATGAGACTGAATTGATAATGAAAAAGTCGTCAGATACGCTTCTCAAACAGCAACTGGAGACCCGATATTACAAGTTTGGGTCTTCTTAGTGGCGTAAATTGATGTTACGATCGATGAAAGCACCAGAAGAAAAATTTTATCACGATACTTCGTAAATTAAAAGAAATGTATAAAAGTGAAAAATCAACTGAACGACGGTGGAAAATCGCAAATTATTTTCTTACGTTTATGTAATAACGAGATTTATCAGGTGACGTTTTTTCACACGTCTCTGACGAATGTTCAGAATTTTATTTCAAGCTTCCGATAATTACTTTTCTACAAATTATTAACATCCTGGTCAGACACGGATATCCATAAATTCCTTTTTCTAAAGTAAACGTTCTTTTTTCGTATCCAACCATTTAAACGATTTCCAATTGTTCTTACTAATTTTGTACCGCCTGCAGTGAACCGAATAAAATGAAAAGCAAGGAAAGTTCAAACCTTGACCGTAAATCGTCCCTGGAAAATAGTCAGCGGATCGAGGCCCGCAATCTTTATTCCCGGGACGAGAATGTATGGAAAATTGTATCGAAGAGAGCCGGGATCGACTTTCTCTCAACGTTTTCATTTATTTGTCTTATTTACTGTTTCTTCTTCTTTTTTTCGCCGTATCGAGGAATTTACTTAAACATGGTTTTTCTCAAAAGCGTCGATCCGGCCTCTAACGCGACTACGAATTTCAACTCACGTCCCTCCAGCTTTTCTCGATCCTCAATTCGATCCCCGTCTCCTCGCATTCCTTCCACATCCGATTGTTAGTATTTTTTTCTCCATCTCACTGTCCTCCCCGTTTTCCTCCGATCGGAAACGGGAGAAATTTGATAAACGATTGGTGAAATCAGTTTGAGCGATCTTCCGAAAGGTAAAATAAGACTGCGCTTCTCAACTTTCGATTTGTAACACTTTTTTCCCACCCTCTCGCATCGACTCTTCTCTCGATTTCTTCGAATATTGTCCTCTCATCGTCACGGCGGGTCTGCAAATAATAACAACAACAATGGCCAACCAATCCTGCCGGTTTCTTGCCTGCAGCGTTATTAATGAACCTGCACGCATCGACCGAGGAAATGGAGTAAAAAACCCCGGTACTATGCGCCTCGTCTCCATTGACTGGATGAAGCGATTATTATTGACCTGGACTATGTTGCCCCCGGATAATTAGCGCCTTATCAAACGTCTTCAAACGTATCGAACACAACGCCTAAAGCCCTTTTCTATACCTATTTTTTTAATTGAATAACGAGAGTATTGCAGTAACGAAAAAAAAACGATCCTATCCCGTACCTATCTAACAATAAGAGATTTCCGTATCGACGAAACATTTCCTCTCCCCGTTGCTGAAACGCAAGGTTAATTTATAAACTGATTTTTCATACTTGATTACGTTCCCGATCGATCGGTGCAAAAAACGAAAGTTCCTTTGTACGCATTCCGGAGTTGTAAGTTTAGCGATTATATTTGCCTAACCTAACCTAACCTAACCTACCTTGGTGAAAATGTTTTTTACGATCAACTCGGAATTTTTAAAAAAATCGAGCCATCTCGTACAGTCTTGTACAAAAAAAATTGCAAACACATTCATAGTTTCTCGTAAAAACTTGTCGATTTTCGTGAAGATTTGTATTTATTCAATAAAAAAAATCGACGAGATACTACAATTATTTACGAAAATTAACAATTCTTTGAAAAAAAAAAAAAAAAACTGTGCACACTTACAATTTTGTGCGAAATACTACGAAATGTTCTAATTTCCGTAAAAATTTGCAATAGCAGAAATTTTCACCGGGGTAACCTGAGCTTACAAAAAAAAAAAAAAAAAATTAAAAATCGACGATACAAATCCGATGGTAAAAATTCATGAAACCCTCTCGACTTGAGCGAGTATTATCCTGAGGCGAAACAGTTCGGCAGTATTATTATTTACACCGTAAGCGATATAAGCGATAAAACAGGGTTCGCTAAGGGAAAATTGCTCGTCAGTATAATTCGTCGAGTCCCCGATCCCCGGAACCGGAAGAGCGGTAATCCTCGGGTAATCCCGCGTGTTCTGCAAAGTGTTTTCCATTTCGCTTATACTCTAGGATTTCGTCACAATTTCCAATCGCTAACGGTTAAGGCACTAGCTGTACAACCACTTCCGCTTAGCACCGCGGATTAGGGCGGGCGAGTTTGTACACCTTTGCCTTGCCTCGAAACAGGCACGCCGCCGACTTGTTTATACGCAAAGGTGAAAGCACTGCGAGGAAAAGGGTGGGTGAGGGGGCTTATATTACGTATTCGTTAAATAGGATCAAGTAGTGGGAAGCCTTGTGTTGCTCGAACAGCTTTACTCGACAAGATTATGGAATCGGGGGTTTTGTGTTAGCACCGACTAGAACGGGACACGCCGATGGTTGTTGTTGAATCACTTCTGAAAACCGTTTTTAACTTCCGTTAAAACGGGTAACGTTTGAATAACGCTATTGATATCACAGGCGTTGCAAGAAAATTTGCCAACACATCTTCTGCTCCCTCGTGTGTGCGGTAAAACTATTTTCTTCAGTTTTTCCTACGTTGTGGTACGAAAAAAAAAAAAAAAATTTTTATCGTTTTTTTTGTACTCAAACAAGACCCCGATGTCAGTTTATTTTTACATCGGTATCGAATCGACGTGATATAGATTGAAAAAAATAAGAAAAAAGAGCGTACTACGATCGAGAATAATGAAACGAAAAAAAAATAGGAATGGTGAGATGTGTTACAATTTTGGTTACAGATGGAAAATGAGAAAAAAAAAACAAAAAAAAAAACGACAACCAACTTTCATTTTATACTCTGAACTACATTTTCCGGCTGAACGGTAAATAATGTAGAACACTTTTATATGTTTTTTTTTTTTTTTTTTTCTTATTTTCTCTCTTTCATATTTTGGCTCTTCATCGAACTGCTGAATTCGACAGCTTTTAATTTCACGAAATTCGTTTTGACGAAGGTGGCATTTTTCTTTTTTTCCACACATTTCGAGCAGCAACCGATTGTAACATTACGTGTGTGTATATGTACACGAATATACTTACGTACGCGTGTATACATCAAAGAGAGTATTGCGTTATTAAAATACTCATTTGATATACTCGGCCGGTTCTTAAAAAAGTACCTTACGTACAGTTCGCCGGTACACCTTTCAAATATGTCCGTTCCTTAGATCTCCTCAGCGCTTAGAGTCGTCGTGTCGTTGAAAAGCGAGAGGAGAGAAAGAAGGTTGGGAGAATGGTAGAGAAAAAAGTAAAGTGAACGAGAGAATAAAGGGCGTTGAGAGAACTGAATGTAAAAATTTCATACTCTGCACCACCGTTCTACAGTTTGTGTATATATATATATATACATGTATAACACATGCAAGAAGACATGCAAAATTGTATATACATATATGACTATATGTATATATGTCGTTGTCGTGTCAGCGTCGTGAGAACTTTAAAAAGCCAACGAATTTTACCATACGCCCTCGGGTATTTGGGTTGCGGAGGAAAGCTGAGAGGGGGAAAAAAAAATTAAAAAAAGGTAGAAAAAAAAAACGGAAGAAAATAAAAAGAAAAAAAAAAAAAAATGACGACGGTGGGAAGGGAGGGGGATTAAGTCGAATAAGAAGACTTTTAATCCCTCTCGGAGTATCTCCTAAACTCCCTACTCCAGCCGCAGGAATTACTCCCCTGGGATGTAATATTAACTTAACCTCGTTTTACGAATTTATTATAGTCGTATTTTCTCTCCTCTTTTTTTTTTTTCTTCTTCTTTTGGGCCAGCTTTTTTCGACTCCCGTATCTGTACGGTTAAACTTGTGCTGTTTAATGTACTTAGATTGTACGTATTATCATATTCAAGCATTTCACCGTGAACCGATCTACGGACGATCCTCGGCATTGGCGCGATGTTTTTTTTTTTTTTTTTTTTTATTCCTAATTACGGTGCAGAGTGTACAAAATAAAACGTCTTTCGTCGAGTTTTCGATTTTTTAGACCACGGGTTTGAATTTTAATGCTTCGAAAAACATGTAACCACGAACGATTGGCCTCAAATGTTTCTCACGGAGTTTTTGTTGGAAAATGAAAAATTTCGAAACCAAGACACAAGCGGGCAAGCCTTTGGTTCGGAAGCTGGAAGTAAAACAATTAATCGAAAACTGAGTATAATCGAATAAAATATAAATTAAAAAAATACAAACTTACGTCTCATCAATTTTGTTAGACTTTTTACTTTCTCGTTTCGTCTAAAGACTCACGTTCTTCGAACAAAGAATTTATGCGAAAAAGAAGCTGATCGATCGGTACCGTTAATTCGAAAACAGGCTTTTTGCGTTGTTGGAAATGGTAAAAATCAAATCTACGGTCCTGAAAACCTAGAACTCGGTGAAAAATGTTTTTTTTTTTTTTCTTTTTTTTACACGCTTTACACAGTACCTGAATATAAAAAAAAAAAAAAATGGACGACGACGAGACTCACACGTAGGTCGGTTCGGGGAGGAATGCCTCATTATACTAATTGCTGCGCGTTGTCACAGTATTTTTACACTGTATCTAAATGCTTTCTAGCTTGTTAAAATATACACGTATCTTTTCGACAAGTCGTCATAAATTTTTGATTTTACACATTCACACACACACACACACAAATATACACCTCAAAATTATTCACTGCACTATTCAGAGGCACACGCCGTATTACGAAGAGCAGAAGTGCCGCCTGCATTATTCACGGTTCACATGCACGTATGTATGTACGTACCTACGTAATGCAGCTTGAAAATCGATTGAGCAGTCTGACGTAACGAATCGTTCTACCAGATTTTCGTTTCGCGTTTCCTGTGAGTGCGTGTGTATTTTTCTTCTTTTTTTTTCTGTCATTTTTTTCACCTTTTTCTTCAACGTTTCACGGTCAGGAAATTCTGCACGTATACGTATACATCGCGTAAGAATGATAACATATCGATCTAATCAATCTTTTTCACCTGTGACGCAGAAAAAATGAATAAACGAATGAAAAATTTAATCTATCATCGAGACTTTGGATTGACGTAAACCTACGTTACAGATATAATCGTGAAACTTGCATCACGCGGTCCTTTCATCCGTTCAACTCGGAGTAAACGTCGCTCTATTATCGGCGAAAGTCAGCCGTCGGACCACCGTATAATATAAAATGGACGAAGAAACGATCTCCAACACAAATATTATTCCAAAAAATTGGATTACCCTTATCAGAAGACGGCACACGCCCAAGGCTCGATCCTCGAGTGTTATCGTAGCCTTTATTTTCTCTTTTTTTCTATCTAATTTTTTGTTCGTTCACGTTTTTCCTTTTCCTTCACCGGGAGAAATTTTTAGTTCCGGTTACCGCTCGGTCCTTGACTATTTTCATTTTTTACCGCAATCGAAAAATACAGATCTAGGTAGAAAATAAAAATTAGTTTCCTAGCTGTTACCGGAAAGTCTAGTATTCGTTACTATTCTTTCCCGTTCCGATCACTGCTACTAGATTTTCTTGCAACTGTTGCGAAAATTTAACGCTCGTGCAACGATAAATTGACGTTGAAGCCTCGTTTAACTAAAAAAGTAGAGTAAACCTCAGAGACTGATTTTGCGTTGCAATTAGCAAAAAAGGATCGACAAATGGATCGCAAAATTGTTAGGCGTACCTCGTTTTTTGTAATTCCAAAAATATTCAAACAGTTTTTCTAACAATACCTGTTTTACTGAATTTTTCTAGCTACTGTAACAAATGAAATTTTTCTCAGCGCTGACAGTTTTAGTCACTTTCACAGACTCTCCATCCGTGTGACAAAATCCTCCTACAACTCTTCGTCGGTTCCGCGTTACTTTACCACACGTATCTTTTTCCACCTCGAAATTGATCCGAATTGGATAAAAAATAAACAATAGCAGCATTAACTCCTTTCTCAATCGTTATTCAGACCCGACAAACTCGTAGCGTCGCTCCTTTTCATGCGACTTACGTGCAGTATTTTCGGTAAACTTTCGGAGGAAAGGGACGGGCGATGGTCGCAACCCCTTCTCTTTATCCGGAGAAAGCGAACACCTTCGAACCGAATAACCTTAGGATACGTAAGGTCGTTATTTGAAGGGACAACTGGCCGAGCCGCCGTTAAGTGCTTTCCTCCCCCGTCCCTGGGACTCCTTGTTTAAGGTTTCGCCCACTCGACGACGACTGCGATAACTATCGGCAGGTCCTTATTGTGTGCACAGGCAAAAACTTACCCACAGCAATACAGACGATGGCTCTTGCTTCATTTATTTATTTGGGCTATTTATGTTTCACCCATGCGATAAATATTGAAGACTTTAAACCGTGAAACGTTACATTCTACACTGAATTATAGATAATGTCCAAAAATTTATACTATTTTTTTTTTCTTTTTTTGTTTAAATTGCTATTTTGCTTTTTCACTTTTTCAGTAGAATAATCATGATTTTCAACAGAACGATCATTAATTATGTACCTCATTCGGTATTATAATAAGTGACAATTTTTATCAGAGAAAAATACACGTAATAATAATAATATATTATCTACTATTCACGTACGAAATAAAAAACTGGAGAACTTATGCTCGGTCGCAATCACTTGATATATTTATTTTACATCACACGTGTTATTCCGTCGTGATAAATCGGATCTACTGTACAGTACATTATCCCTTTGACCCAGATTATTTCATTCGATTCTATTATTACATCGATTTAAAATTTCGATCTGGTTTCGATAACACCCAGGACAGTCAGAAAACGGATATGTTATTCTTTAATTATAGGTGTGCCGTTAATTCGTTGTATCCACAATTTTCAGGAGCTTCGAATTCACTTTTTATCAGGATGAACATTCCGCTTACACTCCTCGCGGAATGCTTTCTCAATTTTAAAAAGGAACGAAACGATATTCTTAGCCGCAAATTAATATACGATTGAAAATCTGAACAATTAACACGAGAAGATGAATCCTTCACTGTTTTTGCAAACGAAAATGAATTATTCGAATCTGTAACTAGATACTCGTCTTAATAATTGCTATTGAAGACATATATTTATTTGTTATTCATAATTCGAGCTAAAAAAAAAATTCCGTTCAATTTATAGCGTCTAAACACTTGACCGAAGAGAAAAAGTATTTTGAAAAAAGAAAAGGCAGAAAATGAACACGTTCCCTACCTAGCGAACAGCTGCTGCTCTCTCCGCGTTCATGAATGGGGGATTATCGGTCAAGCCGGATCGCCTTGCAGGTACATAATGTGTGTTACACGTTATTACACGGCCGGGGGGCGGGGGGGGGGGGCAACGAAGTTTCCCACGGGGTGATGGAAGGTCTGAACCTACGCCGGGCAACAGTTGTCGAAGCCGCGTCCCTTGACGCAGGCTCCGAACAAGGGTGGATCCCGCCACCCTCCTAATGATGGGGTTAAAATACACCCTTCCGCTCCGCGAAGCTGCCCACAGTTGCCTGCCCATCCTGGTTTACAATATCGCTGCACGCGCCGCGAAGCCGAGGCCAGATTTCCGCAGCTCAACCCACGATCTCGGTCAACGGGTCAGGAAAAGCCGGTCGGTAAAAGGCACCGAAAAGGTTTTCAGACGCAGTGAGACGCAAGTCCCGGATCTCGGAGTAAATCGAATGATTTTGGTTACAGGTTCCTGTACCGAGACCTTACCGACACTTAGCCAAGACGCAAACCCGTTTCTGGAATGTTCGAGGGTACAGAAATCAAAAAAAAAAAATCACTTTCATTGATTTTATCGATTATCGGATCATTCGGTTGTCTGACGTTATCGGCCGTTCAATAATTTTTCTTTAGTGCTTTGCAATCTTAACTTTCGCGACTTGCGTCCTGTTGATTTTACGATTAGAAAAAAAGTTGTCACTCATTTTCCTACATTATTCGTTTCAAAATTTATTGCATTCTGTGAGTTCCCAGATAAGATATACGGATATATTGGCTCGAGACAAGTAAAAAAAAACCAGAATTTTTCGACCTTATTCGAATAAATATTTACAGGTAATTGTTAAATAAATAAAATCCTATCAGGTAAAAAAAAACTTGTATCACGCTACCTTATTGCGTTGTATGTGTGTAAAATTTCACGTCGATCGGAAATCCGCTATCCCACCGCTGCCACCAGCTGTTTTGAACGTTGATACTATAAAATTATCTGAAATTCAGATTTTATTTGAAAAATTGAATGTTCGGTCGTGCAAATCGTCCGAGGTATTAGCGAAGATTTGGTTTCTTTGAAGAATTTTGAAAAACTTGAAGTACGTGGGAATATTTTCCAACGTCTTGTAGATTGTTGGGTAAAATTGACGTGGCCGCGGGACTAAATATCATCGTCACTGCACGAAAGGATACCTCGCTCGCCGATAGTCAAAGTTTAGGAATAAAATTACCGTTAAGGAATTCGTCAACTGATACGGGGCGAAGAAGCTGTAGAAGATCCCCGGAAGTTTCAAGTGCGAGATTTGCATACAAAGATACTCTCCCCTCCTCGTTTCTCCTCTCCACTTTGTTGGCCCTCTCCTCCCTCTCCTCCTCGTCTCCCTTCGTACTTTTTTCAGAGGTCCAGGCGCGTGGCGTCCCGCGGGAGCGGTCCAAAACTTGGCCAACAACTTTCTATTCGCATTTTTACGGCTCGTCGAAAAGATGGGTCTCCGAGGCGTGCCGGATGATAAGAGAGACTAATTTTCTACCCACTTTATGCACGCCCGTCCCACGATTCATTTACACAAGCCTCACGCGCTTCTACATATCTATATCTAATATTTATACGTGTTCGTGGGCGCTAAAACCCTCCAAAAAATTCATCCCTTACGGACTACCCTTTTTTTCTGAACAAGCTGAATTTAAACTTCGATATTGACGTATCTTTTGGTGAAAAATGAAGCATGCACTATTCTGTTTTGTTAATTTCAATCGTGAATCAGAACAAATCTTAATTCATCATTGAATATATGCAAATCATATGCTATTAATGCACGAAAAATTATCCTACTTTTTACATACATTGTAATAATGCGGTATACGTTGATGATTCAATTATTCAATACTCCAAGTACCGATACTGATGAAGTTACTCGAAGGAAATGATTTACTTGAATGTGAGCTTGTCGATGTCAAAAAAATTTTCCCCACTGCAGAAACAAATTCTTTTTTTATCCAACAAACAGAAAAACAATTTCAACACTTATCAATGGAATTCTAACTGATAAAAAAAAAAAATCTATAATATGGGTTCGTGGGTGAGTAATTAATAAGTCAATATTTCGTGGGGGCGATAGTTGAAAAATGCAAAAATTTATGCCGTAACATATATTTTAATTTATTCGAATAAATAGTCTTACTTGAGCCTTGCTTTTAATCCGTTTGAAAAATTTCCAATCGGACAGTTAAAGATCCGTTTATCGGTAGTTAAAAAAGAAATCTACAAAATAAGATTCAATTTCCAGTCGAAAAATGGAAATCTTAATCTGATTGCGATTCACCGGGAATAATTTGAGGTGGTTATTATCAAATGTTAAATCGGTGATTCAACGACAGGTGTCGTAAAGCTTTTCAACTTTTCCATTCGTCGAACCCTCGATTCTTTTTTATAGCAGATAAAAATCGCTCCTTTTCCTGTATAAATATGCGGGACGGATTTGAGGTCGAGCTATAAAGATTTCAGACCGTATTAAGAGGGTCTACAACCGCGTATTATTGCATCAACGGGGGTAAGATTAAATATTTCCTGAATAATTTCAAGACTCCGCTTCTAACGCACAAGCAATAAACAAAAAATTTCAAATCATAATAATTCACTTCTTCATCGTACGAAATAATTGGCGATCGACTCAAAGTCGCGTCGAATAGTTCGCGGATTTGCACGAATCCGGTATCGTTTCGCACTTGCATCGAGACTCTCCGCTGATCTTTGGCACAGGCAGCGGGTGTATAAATTACATCGTTGGCGTTTATTTCTGAAAACCTAGATATCACGGGTTGTGTACAAATGCAAACAACCGTCCTTGCAGACACGGGGCGGGATAAGCGGATAGATATAGGAAGTTTACCTTGATCTTTGTGGCAAATATTGGATCTCCGCAGATCGGGTAAGAATTTTGGATATTGCTTGTATATACAAGCCAATCCGGCTCTCGAGGCCCTCGGGCTATCCTTTGAAGATTCCTTCCCTCGTCCCGAGAGTCCTGCAGCCCCCAGGTTTCACTGCACCGCGTGCGATCGGCGTTATAAAAGCGTTAAAAAATTTTCCGCGAACGATTCAAAGTGAAAAGCTCGGGACGAGGTTGACGAATTCGCGATTTAACGTGTCAGTATTTTTGCAACGCGAGGAACGTCCCTTCCGGTTAAGCTTCTCGACTTCTCTCGATATTCGCGAATGAGTTCGCGATGTGTTCGCATTGTCCATATTGCGGATCGCTGAGGGTGTGGGTTAATTTCCGGGCAGTTGAACACACGGCACGTGTAACCCAGTTAAAACCATATATATACGTGTATATATGTGGGTATACACTCGTATTATTTGTAACACAAGGATGTCCCGATAAGAAGGGATTCGCGTTGAAGATTTATACGACGTCACGTTTGCGGCGCGAGGCGAACGGAGCAAAAAGCTTCGGAATACGTTAACCGCGTGCAGGGACGCGGAGAGAGAGAGAGAGAGAGAGAGAGAGAGAGAGAAATACGACTTTCAGAATTACAACAGCTCGAGAAACCCGGTGAATAATTAGCGAGGCGGAACCGAAGAACGAGAAATTAAAAATATCAAAGCCGAGGAGAAATATGATCGAAAATGATTTTCCATCCATAGACGAAACGAGATGAAAAGAATTTCTTCAGCGATTGTTGCGAACCTGCAGCATCGGCCTTGTCGAAAGCTACATTTTTATATCATATACCGAGACAATCTGTTGAAACTTGAAAATCGACCGCGCATGCGCGAGTTTTATCGGCTGTTCGCGCAGGCTGGCCAATCCGAGTTTTCAGCTGTCGAACTCTTTCTGCCGGCGATGCGGTTGATACGAATTTTCGAGGTTAGAATCTCAAATAATCGAGGCAGCGACTCGGAAAGGTTTCGGAAGCGTTTGTTGTCGGGTCGGAAAGTTGATTCTTCGAAGAACGCTCGGAATTCAATGCTTACGCTCTTTGAAAATTCAAACGTAGACATTTTGCGTAGGTTGGCCCGCCTGCGTCGCGGACAAAAATATCGCTGCGGGAAGCTTTGGCCGACCAATGAGATTTAATTATTTGGCGCATGCGCGGTTCATTTTCAAGTTTCAAGAGATCGTCCCGGTATAAGAGAAATAATGAGGGGATTATTTACGAGGGTTTACATCAACCCTCTAAATACACGCAAGGAAAGAGACATCATCAGAATGAAACGGGTCCAGAGGTTAGTCTGTACAGATAAAACGGAACGAAAAACGCTCTGAGTGTAACGATGGTGGCATATATGCGATGATATTTCTCGTATTTTGTATCGAGTTACAACCGTTACATATTGATCGATACCTGTATCTGGACATTCCCCCCCCCTCTCTCTCTCTCTCTCTCTCTCTCCTCTGCCCCTCCAATCTTCCTCTTTTATCCCCATTTTTCTCCAACGGAATTCTCGCCTATCATCCGGAATGCTGACCGGTGGTCGAAACCGCCGCTGCTGCATACTGCAGTCTGTGTATGTGTGTGTGTGTGTGTGTGTGTGTGTGGAAAGGCGATCCGGTATCTATTCTACACACCGAAAATCCAACCAAAGCACGCATTGCCGGTATGAAATATACATTTTTACAAATAGATTTTTCGGCCTACCGTTCCGGAAATAAAATACGAGCCCGTCACCTCTCTCTCTCTCTCTCTCTCTCTCTCTCTTGATTTACTTACGATCGAAGCTCTGCAGGGCTTCGATTCCTATTATTGCTTATACTTCGTGTATACATGCATACACATATACCTATATCTTCCACTACGTGATTTCCGATACTCCGTCTGAGCCCCTGTTTCACTTGTATCGAAGCCTCTTGTAACCCGGGGGCAAAACACGAGAGTAACAATGATAACGCTTCTCCACCCCCTACCCTAATATTTTTTATATCCACCGATCATTTTTCATCACTTGTATAACAAGCGATCCCTGGTTAAATATCTCGAGATCATTTTTAAACACTGAGTGATAGACGACGCCGTATACTTGAGGTGGATGTGTACACAGCTCATTGTCAGAGAAAAACTACTGTACTTTTTTTTCTCAAGTATAAAATTACATAATACACATATCTGTTCCATTGTTTTTTCTGATTTTATTCGTTTCGTGAAATATGTGATTCGTTTATGATAAGACGCACTGGAGTCTAATCAATTTATTAAAATCGATGCAATATACGTATAATTACCGTTTTGTATTTAATATTTTTTTCTACATCTGAAGTGAAATTTACGAAGATTCAAACCGACTCAATTATTCGAACAGTATTTAGACGATAATTACTCATTTTTATGGCAAAGAGGATGAAGAATCATAAAATCAATTATTACATCCGTTTCGATGATCTTAAAGTGAATTTATTAGATTCCAGTATCTGGGCGTTTTATTCGAAAACCAAACGATTTATCGATCGAATGAAGAAATGCAACTGAACGAGGTAAAACAATCGAACAAGTATATACGGAGAAATTTTTTTTTTTTTTCTTTGTCACTGCAGCAGATTTTTTCCAAGCTCAAAAAAATCCAAATTCGTTTCCTCGCAATTGATTATATCTGAATGTATAAATTTCCAAATTGTAACGAGTTTCAGGAATAAAAATAATACCGTGTATCGAAAGCGGGACGAACGATGGATTCGAAATGACAGAGACAGCGCCGTATTCCCTTTAAATAGGACCCGAAATTAAAACAAGTTTTACAACGACGACGCGGTGACTCGAGGTAATTAACTACCCCGCTGCTGGTCTATTATAGACCACCGCATCGTGCCGTGCCGGCATTCCCCTTCTTTTTTCCGAGGGGGAAGAGAGAGTAAACTTTTAAAAGACGTTATTAAAACGGATCCTACCCAGGTAGGATACAATAAGATACAAAGCTGCGTAGGAAATTTGAAAGCCCAATCGATGCGGCCGTTAATTAAGTCTGTTTGTACGTAATTATAGTTATTTACATTCAAAGTTATACAGAAGCGGTGAGCCTGAGAATACAAACCGTCATTTTCACATGCGTACAATCAGAGAAATTTTTAGTTCCGGTTACCGCTGACTGTTTTCATTTTTTACCACAATCAAAAAATATAGTTCTAGGTAGAAAATTAAAATTTGATTTCTGGCTGTTACCGGAAAGTCTAGGATCCGTTGCTATTCTTTCTCGTTACGATCACTGTTGCTAGATTTTCTTGCAACTGTTGCAGAAATTTAACGCTCGTGCAACGATAAATTGACGTTAAAGCCTCGTTTAACTAAAAAAGTAGACTAAACCGAAGAAACTGATTTTGCGTTGCATTTACCAAAAAAGGATCGACGATAGCGCAAAATGATTACCCGTACCTCGTTTTTCGCAATTCCAACAATATTCGAACAGTTTTTTTCAACGATACCTGTTTCACTGAATTTTTCTAGTTACTGTAACACATGAAATTTTTCTCAGCGATAACGTGAAATCGGGTATTTCTAACTTTTGTTGAAGGAGAAATGACCCTTCATCAATCAATAATAATCAGCTAAACTAAGAATAAAAATTACACTTCCGTCAAATCGTGATACTTATTTGGTTTAACTTTTTAAAATCATTTACTGAGCTCCGCATATTTTCGATTAATTTAATACGTAAAATTATTTCTCGACTATAGTTAGTACATTATTCAGTAATGTTAAAATTGGACTCGCTCAAAAGCTTCCTTATTCGTACGTAAGAAACGTTTATTTATTTGGTACTTCATTTACAAGTTCAAATCCAAAATGTGAAAAATTCACTTGTTTGCTGATTTTCTACATTTTCAAGTTTAGAAGGTTGAAATTATCTAATCAGCTAATCGTACAGCACTAGTTAAAACCAATTTTCTAACATTGTATCACACTCACATCACTCGTTGATTTTTCGAATTCAATTTTCCGATCAAAAACTCATCATCTTGTTCAAAAAATGATGATGGCACTATTTTTTTTTTGCTCTCACAACTGACCAACAACATTGTTCTTCATTTCTCTCGGCGTTTACGCAGATCGGGTGAAAATAAAACCGTGGCAGCTCGGCCGGAGCTCGAAGGGCCAAATCTTTATGAAAATTAGAATCAGTGGTTCGCTTACCTGCAGCGTCAAAGATGTAAAATTATTTTATCACCCTCGAAGCACCGAGATTACACGCGCTCGCTTTTACCACCCGGTGTTATGATTACCCGAGTGTCGTCGCACGGCTAATTGTCCAGAGAACCGAGGAGATAAACTTTTCCTCGGCTCGACGAGTCTGCGTTTATTGCTCGAACTGCGGTCGGTCTTGCGATACAAAACGACCCGTGATTAATGCCGGACACTCTTTTTTAACAGACCCTTAAACCGGTCCAGCTGCTGTGCTTGCCCCGAGGAAAGAAATGAAAACGAAAAAAAAAAAAAAACAGAAGAACGAAAAACAACTCACGTACATTTTAAGCAACCGAATGGAAAGCCGGTCGTTTACGATTTTTACATCGTCCTGACATCTCTACTCGGTGTTATTATGCTAATCGACGGATTAAACGGAAATAATCTTGACGATCTTCAATCGCTGGATTACAATTTCTTCGTCGTATTTCTTGTGATAACGATTTTTATTTCATTTCCATGCTTTGAGACGACTGGAAAAGGGTTTCAGGGTCAACGTCTACATTTTTCAGGTTTCTCTTTTAGCCGTTGAATTGAGCTTAAGACCTGCCCAAATTTCGACAAGAACATTTCGATCTAACCGTACGGAATTAAGTAGAAAGTATTCCAGAATTTGGAGGAAATATAAGCGGACTAAATAAGGCTTTCAGATATCCGAAATTCTAAAAATAATTCGTCCCTAAAGCCGGGGTATTTTTTCGAAAAGTGATCGATGATCGTATAATCCCAAGTTTCCCAACCAACCGTTGATGACAACGACTGTATGTGACAGAGACTGAAAGGGTACAACCATAACCGTATTCAACGCAGCAGAATGAGCCGATGGTTTTCCAGATGTGTGGTTCCGTTGATTCTCGAAAAGTACAAGAAATCGATGGGTGGTAGGTCGAAGTTGGAGAGAGAATCACTTCCCTTTCTTTTCAAACATCCATGCCGTTGTAAAACTTGCAGGGATCTCCTCGCGGTTAAAGATAGTGCGTCGGCTCGTACGCGTTCATGTTTTTATTGTACTTGGTGCAAACGACGACCGCTGATCTTGAACCAAAAAGGATATAACTTATCGAGCGAAAACGGCCACCCTAACAAGTTCGTACTGTCATATAAAAAAAACATAGAGTACAGAAAATGTCGTACGGGACGGTGGAAACGTTGGACCTTGCGAAGAAAATTGAGAAACGTGGCGTGAGGAAAGACACGTGTCGAGACATGAGTTGACAGGGTCCGCATAAATACGGAATAATTTTAATAACGTAAGTGCTGGGACGTAACGCAATGCTGTTGATGGAGACAACGTCTCTCGATACCAAATCAATACTGAATCTCCGATCGTTGAAAATGATGATATAAATTTCACTTTCCCAGAAGTATATCTGGTACATGATTCGAGGATGCAATCAAATAATGATAATTTGTGTAAATAAGTTCATCTCCCTGCCTTTTGTCTTGTCAATAATGAATTTTGAGAAGAAATTTTTCATGAAAAATTGAAATACATTCAACTCGACAAAATATGTCGATCTTTCATACGGTTGTTAGACTCTGATGTGGAACATCGGTTCAAAATTCGAAATAGGTACGCCAAAATTACGCACCTCGGAGAGGTAAAGTCGATCTGATATTTCATGTGCCTTTTACCCTCTCTTTTTCACCATTTTTTTCCGTATTCAGGCCAACACCGAGTCCCCTGTCATACGAAGGCCGAGCTCATTCTAACCTTTGGGCTTCGACTGGGACTTCCGTGTTTTCCCTACGAAATACGGTAAGTGCACCAGTTACTGACCCTGTCCCAATTATCGACCTTTTTTGGTTGTATCTGTTTAATCCTTGGATCTAAAGTTACCAAAAAATGAATTTCAAGTGTGTAACTCTCTAGCAATTGGTTTTAGTCATCGAGAAGTTCGCAATTTCTACCATCAATTTATAATTTTGGAGAATAAAGGGTTCGGTAGTTGGGTCTAAACCTGTCGATAACTGGTACACTTACCATAGTGTGATGTGGTTATCTCCTTAAGGAAGTCAAAACGGTAATTTTTTACTCTTCAAATTCTCATTATCTCGGTGATCAATAATCAATTGTCAAAACGGGACGCCACGGATATCGTATTGTCAGTTCCTGATATTTCGAAAACTCGACTCCTTCAAAGTCATTCGAAAATCGCGAAATAGTCGATTTTTTCTTCGTCTTTCGGTATGACGACGTTACTAACTTCAACTTCTATTATATCCTCTTGTCACGTTTGATGTTTCAAAGTGCAAAAATTCGTCCGTAATGCGGCAGAATTAACACAGACAATCATTTTTCCCGCATTATTAAGTGTTGTAATCGACCTGTCATCCAGACGAGTCACACTCGCATGTGTATATTGGCTAATCATTTATCGCCGTTGTGGTTAAAAACAAGGCGTGACTTAACGGTTACGTTGCGTACAATGTATCCTTGGTTTCAAGTCTGCAAACCAGAAGGCCCCCTCCGCATACTTGTTTCAGCCAATAGTTAGCCAGGAATCGCCGAGTTCCACCTCGTTGGAATCAAACGGCTTTTAGCTGCGTGCCGTTCTGTCGACGGACTGAGCAAAACACGAAGCAGATATTTCTCACGATCAGCGTAGAACGAAACGGTAAGTAAGATTCATTGCCTTCTCATTGTCGGAGAAGGAAAGAACGGAGTAGCAGACCTTGAGTTTCATTTCTCTCAAATATTTACTGTGAAATGAAATTACTGTACGAGCGATGGATCTTGGAGTATTCTGACTGAATTTCGTAATCCCTGAATATCGAGTAAGTAGCTGGTGAATATTTGAACAAAAAATATTCACGTTGATCTTCATAAAAAATGTCTAATGGGCGTCGATCGTGGTACATGGAATCATTGTAAAGTTCAATAATGTGTTCATGAATATTAGTCGGGAAATCTCCATCATTTCATTTTCCGAATGACAATCCAGTTTCCAATTCTTCTCATAGCACTTCGAGTCAACACTCATTCGTGTGCACTTGTCGTTGTTAGTGAAGCTAGTTTTGGCTACTATTCTGCGGGTGTGCTGTCGGAGTTCCGAAATGTGGAAGCTCCGACAGGTTGAAGTTTCGGAAATCTTACAAGCGAATTGTCACCGCCACAATCATTTAGTGTACGAATTATTGCAATAAAAAAACGTGCAGTGCCGGCCAAGGGTTTGGGTAAACCGGTAGAAATTTCTTCCCGCACTAAAAGTTAGATAGCGGACTTACAAATGAAGATAATCGAACGTATCAAACGGTGTGTTCACGAAGACCTTCATTTTGCTATTTTGGAAAATTCTGTTCAATTTTTTTTGGCCTCGGTACGTATTTTTGAACACGCTCGTTGTTGACTGTTTTGTAGCAGTCGGAAGTTAACTCCACATCTTAATGAAAAATTTCCTCCTCGGTTTTTTCTATGGTAAATTTAAAAAGGATATAATCCAGCCGAGTAAGCATTGACTCCTGTTCTTTTCGAGAATAGTTTCGCCAATTTTTTCGTAGGTAGATTCGACCTCAACCAATGAGCCCTTGATTTTGCCGCCACATCAATCCAACAGCTGATTGTTTATAAAAATGTTGAAAAAAAAAAAATCGAATTTTTATTTTTAATTTTTTTTCTATCACCGTGAGGAAAAAATGTTTGATATAAAAGTAGTAGGTCTCATTCTCGTTCATAAGAAAAAAATGTTTTCATTCACAAAATAATTTTTATTTTAGCCGCAAAATGTAAAAAACCAGCCGTTTTTTTTTTAATCTCAATCCAGTTTCCTTAATTATAAATTTAAACCTTCGAAACTCACATGTCGCGTGTGAACTTAGTAGTTCAAAGACCAGTCCAAAAATTATTCGATTATCTCGTAAATTATGGCAACAAATAGCGATTTTCGAAAAAACTTTGGATACCAATAGAATCCAACGTACTGTATCCAAAAAAATACTATATCTCGTCCATACCTCAAGGGTCAACCGTGAATTTTTTCATTCTGATTTGAGCTTCATTTTTATCAAAATTAATTAGTGAATCGAGGCAAACGCGGGGCGTCGCATCCCAGCAGCGCGGCAACGTGAAACGGTAGCGTGGCGATGCGGAGGGAGGCATACTAGAGCGGGCGGTCGAATGGTAGTTGTTAAACGAATATCTCTGGTAAAAATTATCGTAGAAGAATTTTTTTTTTCAAACTAATTATCTTTTTCTCAGCTATCGGAATATTCAATTATTTTTTCATTTTGATCAATATTTTTTGTTATTTATTTTTTTTCTTTCATGTCGCAATATCTCCGGCAAAATTGTCGTAGAAGGGTTTCTTTCTTTTTGAATCTAATTAATTTTTTCTCAGCAATCGGAATATGTCATTAGTTTTTTATTTTGATAAATGTATTTTTTTTTTTTTTCATGTTAAATAAAAACGTTCTACGACAATTTTTACCGGAGATATTCATTTCACAACTACCGTTCGAACACCCGCTCTCGTATGCCCCCCGCCGCGTCGCCTCGCCGTCGTTTCGCGTTGCCGCGCTGCTGGGATGCGACGCCTCGCGTTTGCCTCGATTCACTAATTAATTTTGATAAAAATGGAGCTCGAATCAGAATGAAAAAATTCACGGTTGACCCTTGAGGTATGGACGAGATATAGTATTTTTTTCAAATCATAATATTATTAACATTGATAATAAATCGCAAATAAGTAAAACAAGTGTAACTCCGGTTCTAATAATGATGAGGAGGCTTTTTTTTTTTCAATTTTTCGTCTCAAAAACAGAAATAATAATATTAAAAAATGTTTTTCGTGAGTCAATAATTTCAGCAATAATCCTATTTGTTAAGTAAGAAAAATTTTCTTTCCTTTTTTTTCGACCTTTGTCGATGAAAAAAAAATTTTTTTCAATCGCATTAGTAATCTCCAGATCTGTAAGTACTACGAGAAATTTTTTTTGACGCTGTAACCCCATTATGTTGGGTTCTATTGGTACGCAAAGTTTTTTAGAAAATCGCTATTTGTTGCCATAATGTACGAGATAATCGAATAATTTTTGGACTGGTTTTTGAACTACTAATTTCACACGCGACATGTGAGTTTCGAAGGTTTGAATTTATAATTAAGGAAACTGGATTGACATTAAAGAAAAAAAAAATGGCTAGTTTTTTACATTTTGCGGCTAAACCGGAAATTATTTTTTAAATCGAAGATATTTTTTATTATACACGAGGATGAGAACCTACTACTTTTATATCAAACATTTTTTCCTCACGCCGATAGAAAAAAATTAAACATAAGAATTCGATTTTTTTTTTCAACATTTTTATGAACAATCAGCTGTTAAATCGATATGGCGGCAAAATCAAGGGCTCATTGGTTGAGGTCGAATCTACCTACGAAAAAATCGGCGAACCTGTTCTCAAAAAGAACAGGAGTCAGTCGATTACATGCCTTATTCGCCTGTACTAATACCTTAACCTACGATTCCGTTTCTGAGAAAGATTCGGACGATTTTTGTTTGCCCAAGGATCTAATTTTTAACTGAGAAAGACATGTTTTAGAAACAAAGCTGTGATTCAATAACTAGGGGATTTCAGAGAAAATTTCTCGAGGGTGAAAGGTTGCACGGGTTTATATCGGAAAAGTTTTAACGTGTAAAATTGACCAAATATAAAGAACTTCGTATTTAAAAACGAGGCACGATTATTACTGTACGTCATCAAGGCATGTAATATCTGATCATCGTTAAAAAATGAATGTATCGATGAATATGGGGTGGTCGGCGCAAATGCAATTATTTATTGATAACAAAAATCTCATACAGATGAGGTGAGAGACGCGATTGACTGTTTTCTTTTTTCATGCGTGAAGAATCAAGTTCAAAAGCTCGAAGTTTCTTCTCTTCAATATTTTATCTGGAATCTGATAGTTTTCGAAACACAACAATTGATTTGACGAATTTGTAATCAAGAAAGGTATAATTTTTCATTAACGGATTATCTATTTTCTGCTTTCAATCAAATCAACAGAATTACGGATGAGCGTTACGTTCGGAAATAATATTCCTTTTCGAGTATTCTTTGTAATCAATCAAAACGTGAAAGTTGAAGCACTACTTCTCGCGCTGCACATTCGTTGATAAAAGTATCCAAATAAAAAGTTTACAATGCATGCTTTCCAGTTCGCTCACTATATTCGTCAATATGTCGACATTTGATGATTAATTATCAGTAGAAAATTAGACGTCGTAAATATGCATTTTTGAACCTCACGCACAAACCGCAATGTATTTCAACAAGGCGCGATTCTGTCATACCTAGCAATACTTTAGGAATTTATTTCGCATTATTTGTTCAATTTCACCCTATAATTTCTATCCGATTGTATGGAATCTCTGATTAATTTTCTTCGTGTTCTTCGCTGATTCATTTGATCGTTAAACGTAATAATCATCCGATTCTGTTTCTTTAACCCAGCAACGTCACAGCATCAACTCCATTCTCGCATTTCGTTTCGTATACTACGTTAACAGAGATAACAGAAACACAAAAAACCTCGCAAAGTTACTCAAACGTCGGCATAACGGTTGTAAGGTTTTCGTAAAATTTTGTCACTTCTCGTGTTGTGTGGGTCCACACGTACCGAAATCGGCTGACGATGACCCGTATCCTCGCAATATTTTCACGAAGGTAATTTTAACAAGAGTTCTCAACGTACGTCGATGCCACTTCATCTCGACGATGATTTACGATAGACAGCTCGCATTTTCATACGATATCACCGATTAAGTATTCCCTGAGTTCTCACTTGTACCGACGCTTGGCGCCCATTACATACGACATGCACCGGTATCCATTAGCTCACGTCAACTCTATTTGACAATTGGAACAGACTAATCCATCGGTGGCTCCTCACCTACCAAAGAAGAATTTGAAATCCAGAGAAAGTTCGACAGAAAGAAGAACTTGTGAAGATGTACTTGTCGATAGAGACGACGATTCGCTTAATAAAAATAACGTCGACACCGATGTTCGGTTGGCCGTTGCCTCTTGGCGCTAAGCGTAACATCATCCTGAAACGTCAGATTCTTAAGCTCTTATCGGCGGCTCATGTAATAATTGTAGTTTTAGCACTGATATTCAATATTTACCGCATCAGAGAAGACCGCTTCAACTTGTTCTTCTGCATGGCAGAGATGTCGGCAATATTGGGTGTGATGGCATTTATGATGATCTGTCATATCGACGAAGACCGCCTTCGAGTTGAGTATAAACGGCTCTTCATTGCCCTATTATTCTTTGTTAAAAGAAAATGCGTTACAGGCCGATGTTTAATTTTCTGACAGTGAACGTGCATGATAAATTTCACGCGGAGGGAAATTCCGTGTCACAGTTGTGGTCGATGAAAATTATAACACTTTTAAAACTTTCGCTGTACGTAGTACAAACTGACTGGATATTTTTACCTCAGCAATTTATGTGACTGATGTGACTTTACGGTATTTTGTCCATTCTGCCTTAGTGGGTCTCGGGATTTCGAGCTTTCGAATCTTTGTTCGGTAGTTACTGATAAATTCGGATTCGCCAACTTTCGAAAAAGGCCCGATTCTGACATTTTTAAAGCCGACTTTTTGATGGTTCAGTATTTTTGCAACTCAATATTTTTCCCCTCGTGATATTGCCCATTCTCAAATCGTGATAAAAGAAAAACAAATCTGTCGGTATAAGTTTAATCGTAGGTACATTTTTCCGTTCGCAACTTTTATTTTTCTACAAGTCATCTTTTCGCATTTATGGTCTTCATAGGTTTTTAACCGTCGTTAGTTTAACTTTCGGGGTTTCGTCTCGTCGACTCTTTGGACTTTCGCATATCTGTACACCACCCATCACCAAGTACTTGGAAACATTTGGGTCTTTGCAAAGATAGTCGCCAGATATTCGGTGAATTTCCATCCTGCCTGTCTTTTTTATGCCCAAGCTGTTTCCGAATTTCTCAACTTACGATACGCAGAAGTGTCCACGTCGTATAGACACGTCAAAGTTGCACAAACTGATTGTCGGTTCTGTAATTCATGTTCTGAAAATAGCCGTCGCGTCGAATGAAAACTGTGCAAGTTTGGTACGGATGCATGATGTTTCAGATGATTCGATGGAATTTTCCAATTTACTCGTCGCAATATCAGTGAAGTGTCTCGCATCAAGAATACATGGAACTACTCATAATTCAATTATTTGCAGACTCGCGCACTAAGTGATTGCACGCACGAATTACCTGATATAATGCTATGTTAAATTATTCACGAAAATACGGGGCTTATAGAAAATTACTGGTTGAAAACTGTACGCATCTTTCCCAAACTTGCCGTCAAAAGTTGCATTTTACATTCGTTGTCATGGTAACAAAACAGTGTTCTCATTCCAAAAACTTTTTACCAGGCATTGATGGCCGAAATGACGACGTTCGTCAAAGATGCTACGGATCAAGAATCAGCTGTGATTCGGTTCTACATAAAAAAGTGTTCATTACTCCACACAATAATTATTTTTGTGGGCATTTTCGGACTGAGTGTGTACCTTTTGGCACCCATTGTACTATCTCAGCCCTTACCGCTCAAGATCGCATACCCGTTTTCAATGGAGCCATTTTGGATTTGGGCTCTTCTGTACGGCTCAAATGCTTTCGTTATTGTCCAAGTTGCATCCTCAGCGTCCATGAGCCTGATCTTCGTTGTTTTAACTTGGTTCGTCACTGCCAGATTTGAGATCGTGAACATGGAAATCGAAAGGGCGAGCAACCTGAATGAAGTCAACAAATGTGTTCGACATCACCAAGAATTGCTAAAGTATGATTAATTCGTGTCCGTGTCAATTTCAGTTTTTTGATGCACCTTTCACAAGAATAAACGGGGCATTCCATACCATTCCGACCTGGGCCTGACCCTTGACCTCTCGAATTGGGCTCGTGATTTTTCATGTGATTGTTCCCACGTTGAAAGGCGTTTAGTCTTTAGAAAATATTTTTTCGACTCGTCTCAAATTTTTTACAATTTTTTAGAACGATTTTATTGATCGACGCAATTTGACAATCTGACAAAATTCCAATAGATCGAGTGTCGTATATAATAAAATTTCAACATCGCCTACTTTCCATGTTCGAATTTTCGGGAAAAACAACATTTGTAACAACAAATGCATCTGTTGTCGTCTTGTGCCAAGGTACTTGACGGATTTGTACCTCGGGCAAATGGAACATTGCGAAATATCGTCGTTTGGAAGCATCCTCTTTTCTTTTGCCCTCTGAAATATTTTTGGCAGGTGCATGAAACCTCGAGAAACATTCATTCGTGAGTTTGATAATTTTTTCGTAAAAAATGAAAAAGTCACAGATCTCCAGCAATTACATTCCCAGGCCGATAAGCTTTCCCTGCATTTTGCAGTAGAGCATTAATGTAAGCCTCAACATCAAAAGCCTGTTTTCCAAAATTTCCCTGCTTCGCAGTTTTATTTTCTGCAGAGAAATACACACTTTAGTTTTTGCGAAACAAGCGTTCAGCTTGTCTTTTCGGTTTAGTCGTATAGCAGGTGAAATGAGGAATCATGGGCAATTCAAATGATCGATGTCGCGTTGAAAAAAAAATGATATCAACTCTTTTGTGACTACGCCACCAGCTTAAAAATGTTGATACTTCCTAGAAAATTGAATGGGTTTAATTACCGTTTTTACAATTTCCAGGTATGCGAGCAGACTGTCAAAGCCTGTGGGTCGTATGGCTTTAGCGGTGGTCGCATCGAACTTCTCTACCGTTACGTTTGTAGGAGTCGTGATCACTTATGTAAGATTGATTCGTATCGGATAAAGTTAATATGGTCGGAACCGTTGGGTGCCTATTATCTGTGCAGTCAGTCTACATTTTTTAGTTTTTTTTTGCATTTCATGTCAATACAGAGGCGATTCTACTCACTTGAGTTCTACAAGCTGATGTGCGTGTTGATGGTAGCCACGTGCCATCTTTTTTTGTACGCCTGGCCAGCGGACTACATGGCTCTGTTGGTAAATGACTTCAGTTTTTCTTGTCGAGTTTTTCTAATCACGTCTGGCAAGACTTCAGTTTTGTAATGCTCGTGATTTTCGAACTGACCGAAATCGTACGTCAGCAATCGTTATAAATGAAATGATTGAAGCTCAACAGTAGATTGTCCATAGCGGAGGCAAAGAAGGTCTTTTTACGCCGAGGGTAAGTTTGCGATATGAGTCTCAGACGAGCGTCTGCGCCTGTTGAACACAAATTTTCAAGAAAAACTATTCTGCGTTACCTACGTCGACAACTAGGCTACTTTGTAGTTTTCATGACCACCAGTGCTTGAAAGTCAACTATCAAGTAGTGACGCTTATTAAAAGTACCAGTGTTCTTGTTTTTGAGAGAAGGTGGCACGGAAAATAGGATTTGTAGCGTGAGCGCATACGGCGTGTCACATGAATGTATCTCTGGTGAGAAATATGTAGAATTGAAGTCCGATCTCCATCGAAACGTTGGTGATTAAGATAAGTAAATGGTGTTGATGTTTCAACATCCACAGAAGGCGGCCGAATAAAACGCAGAGGATTCATATGATGGTACGCCGTTTAATACTGCAGCTCAACAAATGAAGGTTAACGTTTTGGTATGCTCATCGCAAACATTTTGCTCAGCATCTTTGGTGCTTGGCGAAGTAGGAGTAAACGAAAAATGTCTCACCCTTGGTTTCGAGAAGTTTCGCGAGCACAAACTTTCACGAAAATTTCATAAAAAATCCTCACCTTCTCTCCAAGGTTAATGTTATTGGGCTCTAAGGGAGCGTGAAGGTGTCGAATGACGGTATTAAAGCCCGGATCAATTTTTGATCATTCGCTTGCAATATGGCACGAAATGTTCTCGTTCAAAAGCTATATTTGTGAAGGCAAGAAGTTGCCACGGTACCGGAAGTTCGCTCGTTGCAAAGTCATTAGAGTTGAGTGTAATGTTGGATGTGTACAAATATATCGTCAGTCATCCAACAACAGTGTCCACAGTCAGGGTCAACATGGAAATATCAGAGAAATTGACATTGGTCACGGAAATCAAGAAAATGTCAGAAAGTTATGTCAACGGTGAGGCATTTTTTAGATTTTATTGCGAAAGACGAAAGCTTGTATCAATATACGACGCGACAACCTCCACTGTTGATACATTTACAGTGCTGTGACCAATGGACGTGAACATATATGTGAGTCGTGACACATCGGAGAACGTACTGTATTACCAGTTTTTGTTTATTGAGCATTAGGTAGCGCGAATACGAATCGGGTAATCAGCACAAGGATACAGGAATCACGCGGAACAACCTTGGTAATATTCATTTAAACTCTAAACTAGCGCTGATGCTCAGCTGAATTGTGAAGTCTGGCGATCCCCGGATTGCGAGCGAAGAATCCAATTGCAAAGTTCACCGAATGAAAACAATTCGCAATATTGGAAGAAATACTTGTACGCGTGTGAACTGAAAAATTCCAACGATCAGCCAATTGCACCACTTGGCCAATTGTGCTCTGCGGCAGCACGTTTGGCACATATGTAGCAATAATGATGATAATGGTAACAATAACGACAACGAAAATGATCGTGATAATGATAGTGATAATAAACAGGATAGCTCACCTTCGGTCATTTTATTGAGGCATGACCACCTTGGATACTTATGAAATATCTTGTTTCAATTTTTCTGCCGTACTTCAAAAATCATCAAAAAATTTTTCGTACCATTTTCTTAGCTCACTCGAATTATCGATGTGTTGTTATTACCTGCACGTTCGTTAGTCATTGAAATCGATGATAAATTTCAATTTCCCCCGAAGAGTCAACGAGTATCGGAATCCGTTTTACATGGCCAGTGGCTAGGCAAATCGCCTAAGATGCAACGCTCGGTATTGATTATGATGCAAAGGGCCAATGATCCAGTCATAATCAAAGTCGACGGCCTGCTTCCTGCCTTGAACCTGGAAACGTTTGGAGTTGTACGTACATGACGAGCCTGTGGTATAATTTTCACTTTTTCACAAACTAGCTCAACCTTCTGATTTTCATTCTTCATTCCAGGGGTTATCAACCGCTTTCTCGTATATCGCAACGCTTCTCGCTATTTTCGACGAGTGAATATGGAAGCAGATAATCCGCAGGATCGCAAAGATTTTATTTCATCACAACATGTACCCAATTTTCTGTATATCTGCTGGTCTAGTAATTCAAACACAGCAGTCGGGCATCGAAAATTTCATTCGACTGTGACTCTCCTATTTCATTTCACATCACGAGATGATCATACCTACCTATTCTGAGGTATAACAGGAAAAGCAGACGGTTCAAATTTTTCATTCGTCTCTGAATTGCTTAGTGAAAATTTGGAGAATAGCCGGTGTATTGTAACGATCCTTTTCAATAAAACATAATAGATACGTGAAATATCGAATGTAACTTGGTCTCACGTGATTACAGTAGTTGGTACGCATCAACCTTAGGAAGAATGAATAACCGTAACAATCATAAATAGTGCTAGGTGTGGTAAAAAACGTCCGTACATTTTGAATGTACCGCCAAAAATAGGTGTTTTTTCATGTTTCGCCGATTCGCGAGCATTGATATCATTTCGTGAACATATGATCATAATATATGAGAAGCTACCAAAGACGAATCAGTGATCGAAAACAATAGATTTTCTCACCAAAGGTTCTGAAAAAAATACAATTAGATGGTTATTTCATTCTACATAGACGTAATTAACTGTCAGAAGTAGGTACGTAATTTTGTTCTGAAAGGAACTTTTGCTATTGTGAATCTGCAACTTCATTTTACATAAGACTGATCTTTGGTATGGATTTTATGTAGAGCCCTAATACACTCAATAATTGAGAAGTTATTAATTTTCAAATTTCAAGGACAAGCCGCTGATCTATGCAATAATAAGAAAATCATTCTGCGTATTAACAAACAAGAAAGAATTTTTTCGTCAAACGTTCGTGGAATGACGGTATTTCATGACATGTTCTCCACAAATAGCTCTTAACCCCTTATGCCACGAATTACGAAGAAGATGAAATGAAAATCTCACATTTACTCAAATAATTTGACAGTTTGCACTTAATCTAGACAACAAATAATAAAAATACCTTGTGATACACGAAAAAATATATAATTAGTATTCAAAGTTGGTTTTGAACTAAATCTTTCAATATACTGAAAAAATATTACAAACAAACATGTATGGTTCTGTATGTAATGAAGGGTTAACTAACGTAATTCTAAATTCTAAGCATGTTTCTTTTTAATGTTATAGACGTATGAACCCATCTAGCAACGATCCAAGCCAGTTTGCAAGAAGATTGCTTCAAAAGATATTTCCATCCGTGAATTCCAAGTCGGAATTTGCGTCCTTCGTGATTTTCTGCTACATGTCCGGTTCAAATAATAATAACCATAAAACCAGGACGATATTTGTATTCGAGCATGACTCACATTCGGTGCAACCCGACAGATTATTGAAGAAACTCGACAGCGTGAAATATACCGAAATTAGTTACACATTACGTACGAACATCAATTGGCCGATCACTGGTAAAAACGTTATGCTGTCGAAATTTTCATCGGGCCGCAAATTTGATGTGTTATTAGGCGTACATATAAGGATAGGAAAATCGGTCAATCTTCCTTCTTTTACGCCTTTCCAATTACCAGAAACTTGAAGATATAATCGTCACCGCAGGCGACTTACACTTATGTGGAAGGTGTGGAGATCTCCGAACTCGAAATGCCTGGAGTGTGAAATTCCACACTCGAAAATTCTCCTGACTAACATTGAATTGCACAAGTATGATCATAACAATTTTCTGTTTGCTTTTCCTGCTTGATTCGATGTATAAAAAAGCGATAGACGATGCGAAAGATCTAGATTTGCAGGAACCCAAATTACCGCGCGTCCGTAGAGCCCCAAAACGTTTGGAGAAAGCTCAAGTGCACGTGTTTAAGACACCTGAATAATACAACCGAAAAATTTTCTACGAGATTCTTGACCAAGTCATTACTTCGTTGCAATTGAGATATCGTTCAGAAACAAATGGTATAATCGTTAATTATATGGTGCTCGACATTTAAGCTCACTGTCAGTAATTCCTGACATTTTATCTCACAGCTAACGAAGATGTCGTACATCGAGAAAAATTTCATTTCTTATATTAACTAGAAAAATTCAGGTATCGTTAAAAAAAAACTGTTTGAATATTGTTGGTAATGTTGGTAAAAAATGAAAATATTTAAGGACTGATCGGTGATCCGTAACTGAAAATTTCTCTCAGTGTGACTCGAAAAAATGACGGACCGTTCACCAGATTTAAAAGGTTAAAATCAGGGCCGTTTCGAGTCAATTTAAGAATCGAGTTTCCCTGAAGTAAAAGGGGCTCTTCCAAGCATTCGGCGAGCAACGTTTGACGCTAACCGGCGGGCGTTGAGGGTGAAAAATGTTGTGCAACGATGGCGTAGCGAGAAGATTCGCGAAATCCCCCCGGCGTGTCGGCTGAGGCTTTACCGGTTTAAGCAAATTTATAAATAAAGCTTATAAGGGACTCGGCGTAAATGTAAAATATATGAAAACATAAAGGTGTAATTTACAGCATTCTGAGCCTCGCCTCGCCGCCTCTTCTTCTTCCGGTTCCTCGGGGCGTTTCGCCGAGCTTTGTTCTTTTGTGCTCAGCTGGGCTGTCGCATGGCGGGGACCGTTCTCTTCTTCTTCTTCTTCTTCTTCTTCTTCTTCTTTTTTCATATATTGTTTGTTTATTTTATTTTTTTTTTTTCCATACAATTTTGTCTCATTTTATTTTCTTCCACGCTCCTTATTCCCCTCTCATTCCCCCTTATCTTGTTCCTTTTTCTTTACCCCACGCGAGAAAATTATACGGAGTTAATGGTCTCATTTATTATTACTCATTTCTTTGCTCGTCCTCTTTCATTCTTTCCATCAGGTTTAATGATCGAGTATCCATCCTCCGAAATTTCCTCGACGCTGCGAAGCTCTAAAATCGTGCTAAAAAAAAGAAAATCAATTTCAAAACCCAACCATTTTTTACACTCAAAATAGAAACAACTAGGTGAAATAAAATTTCGCGATATCACGACCGTACCGGTTTTACTTTAACTTCCTGTTTTTCTGTTTTTATAGAAAAAAGGAAGTCATTGTAGTCGCCCCGAAAATGAAAAATTGAGTTTCGAGATCTAGAGAATCACCACCGACCATTTTCAGATGGCTGTACGTGTGTGATCAATTTTTTTGTCACACGACATCTCGAAATTAGTCGCCGGATTTCAACGATTTTCGTCCGAATCGATGCGGCTTTTCCAAACTTAGAACTGATTAGATTTTGGCTATGATCGGTTCGGTACTTTTTCAATGATTTGAATAACGAATTTCCAAAAAATCAAGTAAAAATGATGATATCTTGAGAATGGATGAACGGATTTGAATGAAAATTAGTACCGTGAAGTTTTTTGGATCGCTAATCACGAATCTAAGGTCAGATTTGCAAAATTTAAATTTGGCCTATCCAATAAGCCGGAAAAAAACTAAAACCATTTGGATGTTGATGCAAATTGATACTCGTCGGTTTGTTGATCGGCTGATCACGAATCTGAAGTCAGATTGCGAAATCCAAAATGACGATCCAATGTGGTGGAAAAAAATTTAAAAATATTCCGATTTCCGTAGAAATTGGTTGGCGGAGATTTTTTTCTTTTTTTGGCTCACCGATAACGAATCCGACGTCAGACTTCCAAAATTTGCAATACGATGGATCCATTAAAGTGGTTCAAAATAAAAGAAATCCTCATACTTTCATGTAATATAATCTTAATTCTTAATTAAAAATTCGAATTGATTAATATTATTTTTTCTCTCTATGAACTTGGAAGCTGCGATGTAAGAACAAAAAGTTCGAAGGCTAGCTCGTGGCGAGCCTGAAGCCCTTCGACGTATGATTTTTCTACGCAATATAGTCACCACCAGTAACAAGGAGGTCATCAAGATTTAAGGACTGGTCGCAAAAACTGCTTATGATCAACTTGGCAAAAAACTACGTTCAAGTAGCAAAAGCCCGTGCGGGTAGAAACTGTGCCCAACAGCCGGACACGAATTTCGACCTATATCCTAATAAGATCGGTCACGAGAAGTCGCTCATCTTCTTCTTCTACTTCTTCCTCTTCTTCTCTCTCTCTCTCTCTCTCTCTCTCTCTCTGTCTCCCATGCAATATTCCGTGGGTGCAAAAGAACAAGGGAATAAAATGAAGGAGTCTCGAGAAAGGGTGAGAATGGAGGATATAGGGTGTATATATGCGATATGAGCGGAATGTTTTATGACCCCATTTTTCAAAAGATCACCCGGCATTTCTCCACACTGCATCCTTTCCTCCCGGCCTTCCTTTTCCACCCCCTTTATTTCCCGCCTTCTCTCGTCTTCTTCCCTCGCTCTCCCTGTATTTTTCACTTCCTCCATCCTTCCTTTCGCCTGCAGCAGCAGCAGCAGCAGCAGCATTCTCTTCGCCGCCTATCTTCTATCGTATTTACATACTAGATCGCATACCGCTTGGATATAGCTCCGCAGGCCTCGGCGAGCTTCGACGGATGCATTCTAACAATTTAAATTTATAAACACCCCTCCGCCTTCTATTCCTTGCACAAGCCAATCCCGCATCCGAGCTATCGCGAGATTTATTCTTCTCTTCAAAGTCTCCTGCAACGCCTATAAAAGGAGATGCATTTTGACGAGGAACACTGAGAAATATTTCATTTGTTAAAGTAACTGGAAAAATTCAGTGAAACAGGTATCCTTAAAAAACTGTATGAATATTGTTGGACTTACGAAAAATGAGGTACGTCTAACCATTTTGCGCTATCGTCGATCCTTTTTTGATAATTGAAACGCGAAATCAGTTTCTGAGGTTTACTCTACTTTTTTAGCTAAACGAGGCTTCAACGTCAATTTATCGTTGCACGAGCGTTAAATTTTCGCAACAGTAGCAAGAAAATTGTGCAGCAACAGTGTTCGTAATGAGAAAGAATAGTAACGGATAACAGCTAGAAAACTAATTTTCATTTTCTACCTAGAACAATATTTTTCGATTGTGGTAAAATATGAAAATAGTCAAGGACTGAGCGGTAACCGTAACTAAAAATTTCTCTCAGTGAAGGTAGAGATGCGTTTTTGCCTGCAGCTTTTTTCAATTCCGAGTCCAGAGTTCGGGAAAACAGATTCATTTTCATTCGGCCAAACGTCGAGTTGCGAAAATTTTTCAAAATCTTTCTCAATCACGAAACTGACGGACTCGTTTCATTCTAAATCGATTTACTCCTTCGTCGACGGTTGATGCGCAAGAAGTTTTCAATTTTTGATACAAGAATTTGAAATTTTCTACTCCTGATTTCAAGGACAATGATCGTTATGGAATATAAATTTTTGCGACAAGAAAAATCAGCAAACATAATAAAAGAATCCTACCGATCATTACTACTACCCAAAAATATTCAAAAACATAATTCATAATGAAAAATTGTCAATTCTCACCTTCTCGAATATCGAATCGAGAGGGTGAGCACCTAATTTGTTACGACAATATATTCTGGGGGAGGGGGGGGGGGGGGGGGGGGGGGGCGCAAAAAAGAACCGCACGGTCTCTTTTACAACGCGCGTCGAGATCTGAAGGACGATAAATTGTCGCGGCTGCAGGTTGTCCGTCCTTTCCTCTGATTCACGTGTGCCCAGGACGGCATAGAGGAGGTTGAAAACCACCCTTGTCATCCCTTGTCAGAATGAAAAATAAATAGTTATATAAGGCAGGTGGATACGGATTTTCGTGCTACGTATAACAGCCGGCAGAAAACCGCGGGAGTCGCGTCGCCCCGAATTCCGTTCAAAATTCGAGCCCCGGGGGTGGAACGAACCCTTCGCTCGAGTGAGTGACGTCCTCCTCCTCCTCGTCGTTCCACCTGTCGCCCTGTTAATATCTTAATAAGCTTATTACAAAAGCCCCGCAGCGACTCGCCCCCCGACCCACCACCCTTCCCCTCGTGCAGTTTTTTATTTTTATATTTTTTGTTCGTCAAATCTCACAACGAAAGAATGGATATAAAACGTTGCTCTCGCTCTGTTAACGTTCGATCATTAATGGTGACAGCCACTGAGCTAAAAATAATCGAATACGACTCGATCGAATCGGTAAAAATGAATCGATTAATCGAATACGTTTAGTTTTTTATTTTTGTTTTTTTTCGAAAAATATAGTTCTAGGTAGAAAATGAAAACTAGTTTTCTAGCTGTCTCATTAAGATCACTGTTGCTATATTTTCTTGCAACTGTTGCGAAAATTTAATGCTTGTGCAACGATATTGAAACAATTTTTTTTAACGATACCTGTTTTCATCAATTTTTCTAGTTACTGTAACAAATTAAATTTTTCTCAGTCTAGTTTCGTTGAAAATAGTTTTCAATTTCAGGTAACAATATTCATTTATTTTTCACTTGTCATATCAAATAGGTATCTCAGTAAGTAAGTCGACGATAACAGTTGATATTCTAATCACTTAAATCGATACCGCGTTGCGTCGTTCACGGGAGTAAGAAGCAAAAACCGATCGAGAAAAAACAATCGATTTTTTTGGTCATTTTTATAATAACCCTGGGACGCTTGAAGTTACACTGAACTTGTAAAGTCTGTTGAAAAATTTGGGGGGATTAAAATGGGAGTGCGAAAAAATAGTTTATGGAAATATCTGGGTAGTCAAGCTTATCTGGATTAACGGATTTCGGTGATAAAGCATCTCGTTTGCACAAAAGATGTAACTGACTGAAAGAAGATTTCAATTTTTGTTAAAAAAGCTTGTAGTTATATTGCAAGATTACGGTGTAATCTAAAATTTAGGGGGGAGGTGAAAATGGCGAGGCTGAAGTTAGTAACGTTATAAAATTACTACAAAAAAAAAAAAATAAAGATATACAAATTTCAATTAATTTCAATTCAATTTTATTACCGCACGATATTGTTCGGAATTTTCGACAACAATCTAATTGTTCAGTAGTTTTATTACAGATTGAATTAAGTCGAAAAAATCGGATCTTAAGCAATTTTCAAAATCTTGGTCGAGTTTTTCAGTTTTTCGTGATTAGTTTTTTTTTTTTTTTTTAAACTATCCCGTGGAAGTTGGGAAAATATTCTGCAAATATGTATTTCCATTCAATTTGTGTGACTAAGTTTTTATTTTTGTCCAACAAATCGTTAAATTTTTATACAACGTTTGGAGATTCGTGTATTTTTTTATTCGAGAATTACGGTTTTTCACCCTTTTTCACGTCAATAATACCGTACCTACAATGCTAAAAGCGTACCAACAATTCAACAGGCAGAACACACGCCATATAAGGCGATTATCTTTTAAAACATTCATCGTTCGCCTGATTTAATTTTTTTCACGATTCATTTTTTTGCATCGCTTTTTATATCCTTCCTCTCTTTCGGCGAGCTTGAACGTGTTTGCGTTGGGAGCGGGATTGAAATTCACGCCGTTTCCATATGTTTCAAATTTTCGACGAACCGGTATTTTTTTTTTTTTTTTTTTTTTTTTGCACCTTCCGCTTCTGGTCGCCGTTTTAAACTCCGACTATTATCGTCGTCTCTACCATCGTCGTTAGACTATCGATCCTTCGCTATTTTTAAATAGCAATAATTCCTCTTCGGACGTTCATCCTTCTCCCTCACCTTTAAAACCGCCCCTTGAACCGTTCGTCCCTCTGCGTGATCGATGCTCGTCTCCTTAACGTAATTAATGACCGTTTCTGCTGCTCCTTCTGCCGTCAAGTTGAATGGATGAAATCTGCATAAATTTTCAAAACGTTACAACGTCACGCGCTTTTATATCGTACACAAATAATTCTCATAAATACACGCGAGAAACACCGTCCAAGTCTATTATCATTCTAATTTTCATTCCAGGCTTTTCTATTCACGTCACCGTTTTACAATGGAAATTCAAATATCTATACAATAAATATACATGTATTATATACTTGTGAGTACACTGAGAAAAAATTCGTTTGGTATAGTAACTAAAAAAATTCAGCAAAACAGGCCTCGTTAAAAAAACTGTTTGAATATTGTTGGAATTGCGAAAAACGAGGTACGCCTAACAATTTTGCGCTATCGTCGATCCTTTTTTGCTAATTGCAACGCAAAATCAGTTTCTGAGGTTTACTCTACTTTTTTAGCTAAACAAGGCTTCAACGTCAATTTATCGTTGCACGAGCGTTAAATTTTCGCAACAGTTGCAAGAAAATCTAGCAACGTAACGATAAAGAATAGCAACGGATACCAGACTTTCCGGTAACAGCTATAAAACTAATTTTCATTTTCTACCTGGAACTATATTTTTCGATCGTGGTAAAAAATGAAAATAGTTAAGGACCGAGCGGCATCCGGAACTAAAAATCACAACACAAGTTTCCCTGTTTTATTTTTACATAACGCGTTATACGTTGCAATGTATACCCACCCCGAACGATTTACGAGTCAAGTGCAGAAGCCGCAGGAAAACCGCTACTCCGGGTACTTACAGAGTCTGCGAAGCTGCAGGACGACTTGACTCGCTGGTCCTTGTGCCGGGTTGTTACGGTCCTTGCGGTTGAACGTTTCACTGCAGTGAAAGGAGCGCGGCACACTAACCAAGATGAATTCGTGCGATTAAGAGAGCAGCCTAGGCGAGTAAATAAAATATTCAAGGAACGCGCGGCAACTTATACGTACAGGTATACTTGTGAGCATACCTTTCTCCCTCTCTCGGGCACAAATCTACGAGACAAGCCGAATCGTGTGAGAAACGAGAAACGGAAATTGTACAGATAACGAAGGTCAATGCGAATTTTGAGTTTGGATTCCAGGTATCGAATTTGATTTTTTTTTTTTTTACTTTCACGCGACCGATGAGAGAAGTAATAGATTTATTGGATAAAGTTTGATTTTGTAAAAATTAGCAGGATGTTTCGGATTTAGAGAAAAATTACACGTTTTCTGAAACATTTGTTGTAAATAACGTTTGAACAAACTTTGAATTTGAATCACTTTTATTCAATTATAATAATTAATCACAGGTCAAGAGAAAAAAATGTTGATTCTACGCATCGAATAGTGATCAAAATCTTCATTTATTACGTAAAAAGTTTGCTTTCGTATTTTTTACGTTGACAATGAGTCAAGTTTTTTGTTACAGCTATCAACGAAAAACTTCAATACTTATTTATCAACGTAAAA
The DNA here is from genome assembly GCF_021901495.1 of Neodiprion virginianus. Classification (NCBI taxonomy): domain Eukaryota; kingdom Metazoa; phylum Arthropoda; class Insecta; order Hymenoptera; family Diprionidae; genus Neodiprion; species Neodiprion virginianus. The sequence continues at coordinate 37,194,846 of NC_060880.1, forward strand.
AAAGACAATAGCAAACTTCGCAAGTGATAAATAAATATTTTGGTAATTAATCGATGCATAAAACTTTTGTATCAAGTATGATAATAGAATATTTAAATAAACAAATTTCGATTCCACACATCGAATAATAACGAAAATCTCGAATCGTTACTTGTAGTAGAGTTTGCTTTTTATCTTTTTCACGACGATAATAAGCGAAGTTTTTGGTCACATCTGTCAACTGAGAACTAGCTGTAAGTTTGTAAAATAAAAAATATATTTCAGGGAATTAAAAAACCGAAACGATAATAATGATCGGATAAAACGTCTCGGAAAGCCGTAGCTAATTTATTGCCACCCGGTATGGCGTGTGTATGGGATATGGCTGGTTGTAAAAGAGACAGTTTGGTCGCTTGACCGCTCGGCTGGTCGACGGGCAGCCGCCGCCGGGATCGGGAGAGTTTTATCCCGTGGGGTTTGGGGGCGGGAGGCGGGGGTGGAGCCCGGATCACGGAAGGAGAGAGTGAAACTACTTCGGGATGGAGTCGCCGCACCTGCGGAGTAAAACACGGCTAAGCCGACCTCAGCAACTCGGCCTCAGCTGCCGCCTCCGACCCCCGAACCTCCGCCTCCGACCACCCCCTCTTATCTCCGCGGCCTCTTGATCTCTTAGGAATATGAGAAGACGAAAAAGGGAAGGGTGGGAAGAGAATCGAACTGTGCGACAAAAAATACGTGATAACGAATATAATTAATTATATATATATACATATAATTTAGATTGGTTCAAAAAAAGCGAAGATTGTTTGTTTTTTTTTTTTTTCCTTTTACTTTTCAAAACCCCCTCTGAAATACTTTCGAGGGGGGGTGAAAAAAGATTCCTGTCAAAAGCGGAGCTCTTGTTATTAATATTTAGAGGTCGCTCGTAGCGAATTTCTATTTTCCATTTAAATGCCTCATATGGCGTGGGAAATTTTTTTTTTTTTTTTTTTATCGTTTTTTCAATTTTGTAGCTCACAGACCAATTTTGATGCAATTGAATTTTTTTTATTTTTTTTTTTTTTTCACGCACGGAATGAAAAATTTCAAACTATACTTTTTTTGTTGAAACGTTTGAAGAGGAATTTACCGTTGAAAGTAGAATTTATTTCAGTGAGGTTATTTACCGTTGAAAGTAGAGCTTTACAAATTAATAATTGTTAACCGACTTTCTTCCTCGTGGAAAAAACACAAACTATAGAATTTTTGAGATAAATTTGATGACATTTCGTAGTAAGTTTTAACGTTTTGCCATAAACTAAAAAAAAAAAAAAATAGTTGACTTTACTGCAAATTGAATCTTGAGCTTGAATAACTTTGGAAGGAGTCAATTTATCAAAAAATGATAAGTGAGACTTTTTGTAGAGTGTTTAATTTACTGTAAAAATACGTATGATTCATTTGGATTTGTTTATTGGTTTGTGAGCAGCAAAGTTTTAAAAAAAAAATGAAAAAAATTTCCAATGTTACTTAAGTGTAAAATAGAAATCCGCGATGAGCAACTTCTAAATATTAATATTAAGAACTCCGCTTTTGACAGGCATCTTTTTTCACCCCTCCAAAAGTATTTTAGAGAAGATTTGGAAAAAAAAATATAGTCGATTTTTTTGTACCAGTCTAAATTGCATATATACGATTATGACCAAATTTGATACCTAATTTTTCGTCAAGACAAGATTATTGTATTTTCTGGTTCACAAAACACATTTCGTAGTGAATTTCATTCGGAATTCGAAAGTAGTCGTGACTTGAGTCAATGGAGTTGAATGGACGAGGCAATTTTTATCATAAGATCGAATTCCAAGGTTTTTGGGGTTACTAATCTGAAATCAGATTTCAAAAATTCAAGATGGCGGATCCAATGTGGTGAACAAAAACTTCAAATTTGATCGAATACGGTCAAAAAATTCTGTTCAGGAGTTTCCGGGGTCGCCAATCGGACTCGCCGTACTGAATTTTCAAAATCTGACTTCTGATTCGTGATCAGCGACCCGAAAAATCCCTGGATAGAGTTTTTTCCCCAGATTTGATCGAATTTGAAATTTTCGTCCGCCATATTAGATCCGCCATCTTGAATTATAAAAATCTAATTTCAGATTCGTAATCGGCGACCCTAAAAACTTATTATTTATGCAAAACTTGTATTTATGTAGGACAAATTTCTCGTCGACGAATTGTTCCTTCAATTTTCCCGATTTTTATCAATCATTTTTTCCAAGGATAATAATTGTGTCGAAAACCTACCAGTACACTATCGGAAATAGGCAAAAACCGTAAAGAAACATCTTTTCAAAGTTCTCTAAACATACAAAAACTTGATATAAAATCGGTAACTCAAAGGGTTAATCGTCGGTTAGGAAAAGGTTTCGAAATCTCAAGCTGAGCGTATCGCGATTTGACAAGTTTTGAGTAATTTTGTTCCGTTGATTTATCGAATATTAACAATAACAATATTATACAACCGAAAGTTAAGCTCTGTGCACGGGGTGTCAAATTGTTGGTGTAAAATTGATTATAAATCAATTTTCGACGTATACATAAATTTGACGATCATTGTGCGATTATTGTTCGTCGGCTGATTAATAACAATTTTGAAATATTACATCGCTCGTTGCGGTCTCGGGAAAATTGACAGCTGCCACTTACAATTCACGTTACATAATCGAAAGCTATCGAGGTTTCTACGAGGTTTAATTTATCGCCGTATTGTCTTACCGCGACGGTGTTTCGTGTTTAAGCAAGCAAAAGCCGCGTCAATCAACTGTATTATAGTCTATGTAATATGCAAACGAAGGGATAGACGCGATGCATATTGTTCAACCCTTCGGCTCCACGGAATAATGCAAAATACGCGTTTGCGTGGGTGGAAAAGAAAGCTGGAGCAGCGGCTAGTTTCGGATTAAACAAAATTAGGTTGTACAATGAAATTTCTATTTACCGTGTAATACGGTTTCGTCAAAAACTTGCCAAGTTTTTTTTTTCTTTTTTTTCTTTTTTTTTTTTTTTACTAGTCGGATTTATCATAAATTTTAAAGCCAAACTAGAGCGAAAATTTTCAGCTCATACACGCTGCTCGAAAGGTAAAGAGAATGCAGAATTCCGTGGTTTCAATTCCTCCACTAATTACACACTGTACGCTACAAATGAACGTTGATTTCATAGAAAATTCTTTCAGTCAAGCGTAGAATGTTTCGAAAAAGGAAAACTAAAAATTTTTTTTTCGTTGTTCTGCACGCAGCTAGATTGATAGAAAAAAAAAAATAACCTTGAAACTAATATTATCGGTTCAACAATTAGTTACATCGACTTGTAATCTTGACTGTCTCATAACCGATCAGTTATAAATTGTACATAATTTCAAAGCGCGGTCGATGGGAACTTTCTCTCATTATTTGTAAGGTTGTTTTGAATTTTTTTTTTTTTTTTTTTTTTTTCCTCGGAGGTGAAGGGGCAAAAAATATTGACGGATAAGAAAACAAATGGTGCGGAATTATCAAATTGATTTCGCATAGAATTTTAAATTGTAAAAAGTCAATTACACATCGACTCTAAATTTAGAAAATTGTCCACCGTTCGACTCTACGTTTGAATAAAACATATATTTTGTCACGTTGAGATTGAAAGATCTTTAACGCGATACTTGCATCATCCGATCGTACTAAATTCTTTAAACCACCGTTAGAAAAAACTGTCGATTTCGAGCGTTTTAAAACCTCACGCAGACTTTCAGTGCGGTGCATTTCAGGGTTAAGAAAATGTGCCGAAACCGCCGTTGAGGGCCGAGGGATTATAGAGATGAGAGCTTTACAGCTTTAACGATTCTTTGCGGTTAGGAGGAGGCGGGGATGGGTAAAGGGGGAAGAGGGGAGGCTGCATCATCCCCTAACTGCACGGACACGCGGAGGGTGCGTGAGACTCGGTGGTTTTGCAAGGGGCGGTTCCGTTTCAAGGAATTCTCATCAGTCAATGGGCAAGTCAGTCCCAGGCTGGTTTATATTAATGACGAGGGGATCCACGACGTCCGTTCCCGATCCCGATTCCTTCGAAATGGGAATACCTACATCTACCTATACCTTGTACAGCTCGAGCGAAACGGGAGAAATCGTACAAAAGGTTCCGTTTTACCCGCGGTTAGAATTATTATTCTCCACTTCGGCGAATAATTGCGGACGGAAATTCAATCGACGGTGAATTTTTTTTTTTTTTCACGTATCGCACTATTTTCAGCGTTTCGTTTATTTTTCGGTAATTTTTTTTTTTTTTACCGCAAATCAAAACGATACCAATAATTACAATTTGGGTTAATCGATACTCTCGCAAACGTTGTTAGTGGTTAAAAATACATCGTCAGGGAATTCTGTAACAGAAATACTTCCGAGGACAGAGACAAATGATGCGAGTTTTTTTTTTTTTTTTCAATTTTCAAACTGAAATTTTTCTTGTTATATAATTATTGTTGAATTGAATTTCTCCGTACGATATTTATAATAGTAAATAATTACAGAGATGTTATTTATACATGGAGAATTCCATGCAAACCCAACCAACGTCTGATCCTCAACATTTTTTATTTTATTCAAAATTTTTTCTGCAACTCTCACAACTCTGGATACATCAACGAATTGAATTTTTCTTTTTTCTTTTTAGATTTGCCATTCAACCGGCTAATTATTTATGGATATTGAGAGCAATATTGAAAAGTAGATTTTTTAGAATACTAAAAAAATTCTTCAATATTGTGTTTCCTTTTCCAAACATTTCTATGTCCGGAACGATCTGAAAGTTGTCAAAAAATTCCCAAAACTTGTCTTTTTCATTCGGAACATTTATAGAGCGGTTTCATTATATGATTGTATTAAAAAAAAGTCGAAGTTGCCAAGAAAAAGGACAAATATCGTTCCAAAAATGACACTGGTCTAGAAATGTTTAAGGTGTCGAAAAAAATTGAAACAACTAATAAAAAAAAAAAGAAGAAATCCCGGTCTTGAAATGTTTGGAATAAAAAATACAGCTTCTGACAGTTTTTGTCAGAATTAAAAAAAAAAAAAAAAGAAAAAAAGTCTTCTTCAAAATCGCTTTAAATATTCATAAATAATTGAAAAGTTGAATAAAAAATGTGAAAAAATTCAAGGTACCGTTAAAGAGTTGTGACAACTGCAGAAAATTTTTTTTAAAAGAATACCGAAACACCATCAATTCATATCTCTTCCTCTTTAACATACGTTCTAATCTATCTTCTTATACATTCTTATTCGTTAATTATTATCTTCTCTCACGTTTTCTTCACTATTTATTTCTCTCTCTCTCTCTCTCTCTCTCTCTCTCTCTCTCTCTCTTCTCTTCCCGCAGCTCGCGTTCGCGTTTATATACCGCGCAATTTATCTTTGCAGTTTTACGAGAGGCGTCGGGGTACGAGGAGTAAGAGGGGGATGAAGCGGGCAGATTTCGGGTGAATTAATGTTAATTAAAATGTATCTGGTGTATAAGATAATTGCGCGATCCAGGCCTTTCTCTTCCTCGCCCCGCGCCACCCGAAATCATTACAACAGCGATTACAACACGGCCGCGTCGTGTTTTTCAAAACACATAACGCAACGCCCGTTCACCGAACTGCGTGCTTCGAGGGGCGGGGGGTAGTTATTAGGGGGTATGCTTTACGCTTTATATACGCGTTGCCGGTGCTCGCTTACCTATGTTTTACACGCTTCTATATATGTACGTATACGTGTACAATATATTCAAGGAAAATTTCTCCATTACAAGCCGCGACGCGACTCGGCGCAGCCGGCCCGCGTTATTAAGGGTTGTTAGAAGGTAAATTCACCACGACCGACCCTTCTGACTACCCTCTTCACCCCTCCCTGACCATCCTCTATCTTGTATATGTATACGTATGCGTGAACGTTAAACCTGCTGTCCAGTCGAGTCGGGAAATGATTTCTTCAAAATCGCCAAAGCTAGCGATCAATGCGATTTATAAATACAATTGACAGAAAATTTGCGTGTTTTCGTTGTTCAAAGAATTAACGTCGTTTGATACGGCAAAAAGGTGAAGAAGCAACGTTTGTTCTTGCATCGTTTCACCGCCATCTTTCCAAAATTTCGAGATTCTTATCTTCTTTCGTGCATAAGTATACTGCAAATCTATCTTGGTCGCCGTTTTATTGTTGCATTATCGTTTTATCGTGATTATCAGCCTCATGTTTACCTGCGGAGACATTTTTGCCACGATCGTGGAGTTGACAATTTTTATCCACCAGCTGCAATTTATTTCTAGCATCCAGTGACCTCGGTTTTTTTTTCTAATTTCTTATCAAAGTAACGAAAAAGATGCAAATTTCTTATCAATTGTAACAAATTCAAACGCAAGAGAGAAAACATTTTTCACTCTTGGACTTTAGAATCGTTTCAAGACATGTTGAATTTGCAGTTACAGTATTTTGCGATTGAAAAATATTCCTATTCGAGAGTATCGAACGCTAAAAAGAAGAATGAAAAAACGGTGCTTTATCTCTTCTTTGCGATAATTGCAATCATCGTTTCACGCATATCAATTATATCATTCATGAAAATGTTTTACTTCCAAAACGGAATGTTTTTGTTTTTATTTATTTACTTTTTTGTTTTTTTCCCTCTCCTTCTTCTCTCTCGGTACACAAGAATTAATACGTACGTTTTTGAGCCTGGCTTTTCAAGTCCAGTGATTCGAAAGAAAATGAAAAACGATCGAATATCATTTCAGACAGTTATCAGATTTAAACTATAAAAAATGTCAGGGTCAACGGTTCACCCGAATCGACGTCGAGTGCCCGGTACATAAATTAATTAACAACACGGCGCAGGGTGCGCGTAAGTTGATTTTTTTTTTTTTTTTTTTTTTTTGCATCTGCCATCCAATACCTACACTCGTATCTCAGCCTTGATCCATAATGCAGAATTATATAGCAGCGAGGTAAGTCGGATCGAGCCGAGCGCGGCCGGTTAGACGTAAAAGGGGGGTTGTCGGCGTTTTTGAAACGACGTTCGCGTGACCATCGCGGCTGGGACGAAGCGCGGTGCTGCAGGTTGCGAGGGTTTCTGGGGGTGGCAAGGGGGTGGTAAGGGGGTGAATCCCACGGATCGATCCAGCCTCGAGTCGAGACCACGCCGCTCGGCTCCCTCGCCGTTTTCACGGTTCCCTCTTTGTGCCCGCGCTTCTTATTGCGACCCCCGTCGTCTCCCTCGACCGCGGATTGCCAACGTTTGACCGACGGAGAGCTTGCGCTTCCTCGTGAAATTTCCGCTTCGCCCGTATCCCAACAAAACTCTCATCCGGCTTGTGTAATTTCTGTCCGAAAAGCCGCGGGAATTCGTTTGAATCCGAATTGTTTACGCACGCGTGTGTGGCGTTGGATCGTATAGAGACGAATCGATTACTTTTTTTCAAAATTGCAAGTAGAAGATATCTTTCGAATATGACGAAAAAATTACGCCGTACAAGTTTCAGCTATGGATATTAATATGCGGAGGTGCCTCGTCGCAATTTTCAATTTTCTCGTTTAAGGGGGTATTCTAGTGTAGAGGCATGAATTTGAGGTGTTTTTTGAAGTGCTATAAACAAAAAACAAAAAATATTTTTACCATCCATTTTTTTATCAGGCGTTTATTATTATTTCACGATTACAAAAAAAAAAAAAAACAAGTCAAAAAATACAAAATTGAAAGTGCTATGAGCTGTTGAAGTGGGGGGTACAAAAAAAATGGCGCGCCAATGTTGTCACGATTGCAAGCATTTTCAAAATCAGAAAAAAAAAAAAAAGATTATTAATCTACATAAATGCAGCTATCGTACTAACTAAACAAAAGTCGAAGAAAAATTTTTTTTTGCCAAATTACGGCTGTCCGAAAAAATAATACGTTTTTTTTTACTTTTTTGGACGTTTCTGAATTTTTTAAAAATAGTAAAAATTATCATTTCGTTATAATAATAGTTCGTGCGATAGAGACATGTATTGAGAAGATTCTCACCAAATTTCAAGTAAATCGGTTCAATAGAACTTGAGAAATCATGTCAACCGTTTTGAAAAATGTAGTTTTGAGAAAAACGCGTTTAAAGTTTCGAGTAAAATTCGTTCCAGCCGCGCCAGTATTGAAGACGTGTCACTAAAATAGCTATATCTCTGAAAATAATTGAAATTTTGACTTGTCCTTTTAAGAACACATTCTTGAAAGGTTAAGCTTTGAAAATATTAAAAAAAAAAAAAATCGATTTTTTCAAATTTCTACACTAGAATACCCCCTTAAACAACGTTTAATTTACTTTACTGTAAATTTACTGTAAAGCATCGCTAGATTCCAGGTTCGATTCCTGGCTCCGTCGTTAATTTTTCAAATTCACCAGTTGTTCAAATTTACATTTTCTCAACAAATATTCTCTCGTAGATTAATGATTTGCACACCCGCATCTCATTTATTAGACAGCATTCTGTCTTACGGGCTTCTCATCGGAAGCGAAGGATTGAAAGGGGTAAACATAAACATCTACACACTACAGTCTCCTTACATCGTGCATGCAGAGAAGAAATTCTTACTCATACAAATCGGGCACATGAAAACAAATTTGAACTCACTGGTTATGAGAGAAATTAAAGACAACAGAGTCAGGGCGGCTAGGTGGTCTAGTGGAGTAAGGCTCCGGTAAAGCATCGCTAGATTCCAGGTTCGATTCCTGGCTCCGTCGTTAATTTTTCAAATTCACCAGTTGTTCAAATTTACATTTTCTCAACGTTTGTTTAACTTTGGTAAGTTGCGACTCGTCGACGCATTTAGTGCACCGATGAGAGCGGAACGTATTTTTGTAGGCGATCGAACGCTGTGCAAAATAGGTATTACGCCCTCGACATTTTATGGAAAATCTTACTTTTTCAAAAGTTATTCAAGATCCTTTGTTCATTCTTGATCTTGAATAACGTTTGAAAGAGTCGATTATCGTGAAATGACAAGAGGCCGTTTTTCTATAGCGTTTAATTACATGCAAAATTACGATCCGATCCGATCGTTACACTTATACCTTGACGAATTATAAAATTTCAAAGATTAATTTAAAACAATCCAGGCGTCGAGGAATAAATTAAATTAGTTCGTGAGCTTGTGAAGTGAATTAAAATGCAGCGAAATTAAAACAATGGGCATAATGTTTTGATTGAAAAATGTGCGTTATGCTTTTAAAGTCTAAAACAAAACTGTTTTTACAATAATACCGATTGACGCAGCAGCTTTATTAATTTTTTGATACGTGAAAGCTCTTGTATGTCTTTTATCTACGCAAAACGATTGATTTCACCCTTTGTAACAATATGTATATTTATTATATATATATACACGAGTCAACGAGCCAGTCTGCGTTTACCCTTGTCAACGAATTAACGAATGCCCGCAAAGCTGAACAAAGCACGAAAAGCGAGTTGGAAAGCTCCGCGTAGGTACAAACTATTATTTGATCCTTGTCAAGCCAAGGACTCGTTCAAGGATTAGATTAACTACACCTAATTATCATACTTTAAAATTGTTTGATGTAAAAAACGCGGTTCGTTGTGAGACTGAAAAATGATCGGAGGGTGAGGAACTCGAAGCCAAGATATATACGTATACGTTTTTAGATTTTCCGGGAGAAAATAAATAACGTGAGGCTTTTTGTACTTTTTAAAAGCAACCTGGCGTTATTTCTTCACACCTTACAAGCTTGCGTTCGCTCGAATCGGTATACCGTAAGTATTTACGTATCGTTGGACCGCGTGAAAAAAAGGATGCGGCAACGTGTGTAACACGCACGTACGTATACATACACGTATCGGAGCACGAGAGTCTGTAATTTGTTAGACGCGGAGAATTATTTCTGAGAGGATAAGCCGTTTCAACCGCGGGCTTAGAGGGGCGGCAAAGTAAGCGGGTTTAATTGCCTTGACTGACTCCTGAAAAAGTATCAGCAACAAACAAACGGCCGTCGAAAAGCCAGAGCTCGCGCCCTTTGGCTAACCGTCTGGAAAGCGGATTTTAGAATTTATTGATTCCCAGTATACACAATGCACGCGTGTGTGTTTATACATACATATGTATATATATATATATGTGTGTGTAAATTATACGTGTACCGGGACAATCTCTTGAAACATGAAAATGAACCGCGCATGCGCCAAACAATTAAATCTCATTGGTCGGCCAATGACGAAATTTTTTTTTCCGCGACGCAGGCGGGCCAACCTACGCAAAATGTCTGCGTTTGAATTTTCAAAGAGCGTAAGCATCGAATTCCGAGCGTTCTTCGAAGAATCAACTTTCCGACCCGACAACAAACGCTTCCGAAACCTTTCCGAGTCGCTGCCTCGATTATTTGAGATTCTAACCTCGAAAATTCGTATCAACCGCATCGCCGGCAGAAAGAGTTCGACAGCTGAAAACTCGGATTGGCCAGCCTGCGCGAACAGCCGATAAAACTCGCGCATGCGCGGTTCATTTTCAAGTTTCAACAGATTGTCCCGGTATACATACCCACGTTATACGTACAGGTACAAATCCACCCCGTGCGTCTCACCTTGGCCCAAGGCCCAATAGGGATAGATAATAATCCCCCCCCCCCCTGCAGCAAGAAGGTGAAGCGCAAAAACATTGTTATTGCAATATTTTTACCTGTCTCTCGTATATTTCGCTTGCACCTGAAAAAATTACCACGCAAATTGAATTGATTGCAGTTGTTGTTGTTGTTGTTGTTGTTGTTGTTGTTGTTATTATTATTGTTATAGTTATTATTATTTTATCTTGTCCACTTCAGAAGCAATATTCATCGGTAAAAAAGAATTATACCTCCGCAAACACTGTACATACGGAAAAGTTGAATAACCTGAGTTTATGCGTTCAAACTATAATGACGATGATAATAATAATAATAATGAATCGTAACGAATCGAAGAATACATATATGGGGCAAATAATATTTTCCACTGGATCGGTTTCGTTGATCGACGTATAGAAATTTTTTTTTCTTCCTCTTCTTTTATACCTGTAACCGTATCGGTTCGTTTGGCTTCTGGTGGTGGATAAAAAAAAAAACGGAATTGTAAAAAAAAAAGAAAAATAGAAATAACGATGGTTTTGTTTTTTCGAATAGACCGACGATTCGTCCGTTTCAAATAAAACGCTGTACGGTACCCGTTACACAAAAGTTCGCATTCGCCGCTCTGGCAAGTGGCTTGCATGCGGTATATATGTGTATATATATCTATAAAGAGAGAGAGAGAGAGAGAAATGGAATCGAAGTGATCCCGCAGTATGAATTTAACCCCGGTTTATACCTACGGCTCGACAAAGAGCCATACGAAGTACTATTTACCTGCCTCCGATCCTAGGCGCAGCTACATACCACAACAATATTCGCATCATCCCTTCAACGCGATTCTCTTTCACCTCAAACATCCCGTGTAAATTATACCTCTAAGTGCACGCCGGTCGGTCGGACAGAAATAATTCAACGATATCTGCATCGCGTAGAGAAGCGAGCAAACAAACTCCCTGCGTCGTTGTATTCGACGAACGCGATTCAAGTATTTGAACAAAAAATTTACCCTCCGCGTTTTTTTTTCTTTTTTTCTTTTTTTTTTTTTTATTTCTCGCGAAATTCGTCGAATTAATTTACGCTAAATCTGAATAAAGAGATTAAAAGGAAGGGGATGAAAAAAATACTCTTTTTGTTCTTGACAAAAAAAAAAAAAAAAAAAAGAAAAAGGAAAAAAGAATTTTGGCCGAATTACAATTAATCACCCTTGACGATCATATTTAATAATTGTTATTTCACGAGCTTACGATTTTTATCGTCGTGAGCATTATCGTTGTTATCATCGTTGTTGTTCGGCCGGCATTGTTATCAGCCGAGAAATCTGAAAATCTTTCGAAACCGTGAAATTTTTTTGCCCCCTTCGAGCGAAGCGTTGGATACTTTTTATTCCCGAAGAGCCATCACGGGCACAAATATCCTCCCTTCGTTCACTCAGCAGTCAAAACAGAGAGGCAAAAGGGGATGCGGCAGCAGCAGCAGCAGCAGCAATGACGCCGTGAAATAGCGCTATTTGCTAACACAACGGAATGCACTCTGAGGGTCGGGGAAGCGGCGACCCTTGAGTGCCTCCGCAATCGGCCGAGCTTTTTCATCCCTGCATCTCTCAACCTATATGCTCGTCTCTCCTCTGCGGCGTCGTTTCGCACGTGACGTCACGATGAAAAGTGAATCAGGAAAGAGAGAGGCGCGATAAACGCGAAATTTAAGTAACGTGTAATAACGTTTCAACGGTGCAACATGTCCGCAGAGTAATAAATAATAATCGTATGTTTGATTAATTGCAAGCGTCTTTGACGAAACGTGAAAAAGTGTTTTTTCCAAGAATTTTTTTTTCTTGTCGCGATGTAAGAGGAAGGAATTCAAAAATTTATACACAATCAGTCGAAAGTCCGTTTTATTTTATTTTATTTCATTTATTTATTATTTTTTGTCTTTCTCTTCGAAATTTCAGCATCACAATCACGCGCGTGGAAGGTACAACGATTTTTCTTTTAGACTTCAATAGATTGCTTAGTATCCCTTTTTTTTCGTGACGGTCTGTTCTTTGTTGAATATGTATGTATTTTTGTTTTCTTGTTTTTTTTTTTTTTTTTTATGTAAGAAACGGTTTTTCAACCCCTCGTTACGGGGTGCAACGCGTAGACTTCGATGAACGGCAACCGAAACTTACTCCACAACCAGCCAAGTTGTTACCGGAACCAGTGAGGTGTTTACAGGAATCTGGAAGGCTGGCCAGTTGCGGGTTGGAGTTGAACCCGCTGACTCGGCGAAGATAAAGGAGGGGATGCAGGGTGTTAAGTGGCCGTAAGACCGTGGGAAAGGATTGCGAGGTATCGCGGACGTAACAATTTCAAAAATTTGGTCGAAAATATTCCGTTAGCAATTTTTCTGAAATATCTATAAGCACGGGAATACGATCCCTGATTTCCTGGCTAAGGATTCGGCGACAATTTGCGACTCGTGCTTTATTCCCGGACTTGGAATAAGTTTGCAATAAATCCTCCAGAGATTCGGGGATGATTGATATAACGGCGAAGCTGAAAGTAATACCGAGTTTAGTGTCCTCGGCACGTATATTCGGTCGGTCCGACTTCAGAGCCACGGCGGAAAAGCTCAATGGAATATTTACTCCGAGAGGTTACTACTCGGCAAGCTTTCGATAATACACACAGCGGCGAAAAGAAGAGGCTGCGTCGTTTCTTCGGCAAAGAATATCCTCGCCGTTCTCTCCTGCGGCTGAAACTTTCCAGCTTCTTCTTCTGCTTCTCCTTCTTATTATTTTTATTCTTATTCTTCGACTGGCTGGCTCCGAGGAGATACTCTCGAGAGACCCTCGAGCAATAAATTCTTCATCCAGCTTACGCCTGGATATATTTTCCCTGTTCGAATGCGAACCGCCGCCGATGGACAGCCGGGTTTTCCTTGTGAGGAGATATTCCGCGATACGGACGCCGCGAGTCCTTCGAAGCGTTATCTTATTTCCGTACAATCAGATCAATCCGTTCCTCGACGAGCAAAAGGCGCGCCGCCCGCATTTTTTTATACATTATCGTTTCTTTCTTGTCTTTTTTTTTTTTTTTGATTTTTTTTTTTTTTATTCTTTACTTTGCGCGTTAGATCTTTCCAATGAAATCTTTTTCCATGTTCCTCTTGTTTCATTTCTCTTCGTTCGCGTATGCGTAACACAACGGAATCCTGAGGTCGGAACAAACGGTGAAGTCTGTTTGAATGAAATTTGGGGCCAAGATCAACCGCTCGATGTAGGTACGATAACGTTTTTTTGGGGCAGGGTTGAAATTCCGAATTTTCAACGTTACGAAAGCGTAGAATTACGAATTTTCTCGCGACGAAACTCGATGAAAAGATATTCAAACTTTGGCGAAACGTCAAGTTCCGGAGGTGCAAAAATTCGTGTAAATATTTACGACGTCGATTACAATTTGCAAAAGTCGAGTAAAATTGCACGAGCCCGTATCGACTTTGTTTAAACTGGACGAAGTGTACTTGAGATTTTTTTTTTTACAGTGTAGTCGTTGAAATGTTATTCAATCCAAACTGTTCGAATTGTTTTTTTTTTTTTTTTTTCTACATGCATTCGCTAATTCTTCACCGGTTATTTGTTGCTCGCTCAAAAATTTTACTTTTTTCGCAACAATTTCAGCCGATTTCCTCTATTCTAACACCTTATTAGATCAAATAATTAATTATTCGTGCTGTTGCAAAAAAGTTACGCTTTTCCATCCATCGCGAGCAATATTGCGACGTGTATAGGCTCAGCGCGTCGCGTTTTAAATTAAATTTATCCTTTAATCAAAATATCCTAAAATACCGGGCGTATCCTTTAATACCGTATTTAATCCACTCGCACAATGCGGACGAATTATACATTTGCAGCGGCGCATTTATCATTCGTTATTAATTGCTGTACCCCTGAACGCCAAGGTGTTAATCTAACTAATTGAACTCGCCGTCCGACCAAAAAGGGTTAAATCACACCGCGTCGTTGAAGAGGAAATCGTTACCGTTTGTTCGCTTCGCGCTTTCTTTATTTATTCATTCCCGTGTTCGTATCATCTCCTCATTTTTTTCACCCCTCCGCAATTTTTCTTTGTTTGTTTGACTTTTTCATCAGCATCGATTTCTCACACCTCTCGCTCTTTTCCCGCCGTCGGCGATCAAGCTTGAAAGTACAAATTTATGAAAAAAATCTGCTCGCATGCGTACGCGTAGAAAAACGTCACAACGAATCCGCAACTCATTGTGAGAGAAATTTTTAGTTCCGGTTATTTTCATTTTTTACCACAATCGACAAAATATAGTTCCAGGTAGAAAATGAAAATTAGTTTTCCAGCCGTTACCGGAAAGTCTGGTATCCGTTACTATTCTTTCTCGTTACGATCGCTGTTATTATATTTTCTTGCAACATCTCTCGAAGCCTTGTTTAGCTGAAAAAAATTGAGTAAGCCTCAGAAACTGATTTCTAGTTGCGATTACCAAAAAAGGATCGGCGATAGAAATTTTTCTCAGCGTTCGTATCCGTGGATGAAAATTTGTCGAAGGGGAAGGGAGGGAACGGTGGAGGGTTGAGAGCGATTCGAACTCGAAAGATTTCGCGTATCCAAACTTGACGGTAACTCGATCCCTCCACTCGAGACGGGCTGCCTCCGAAATTATCACCAATTAGCTAAATCGCTACACAGTTTACACGATTAGCGATACTCGGGATATAATTCTGTTAGACAGTCGGTCGAGAGTTCCTCTCTACAGAGCCGAGAAACGTGGGATGAAATTTCCCAATTCCCAAAAAGCCAACAAATTTACACAGCTCTCGATTACATTTTACTTTATCGCTCGTCCTTTTGATTTAAAAATCAAAAACAACAAAAAAAAAAAGAAAAATGTTCAACTCGTTCGGTGATTCAAGCGTTATTGTTAGCAATATTGATTTACAGATTTGAAATATTCTCATTTCCACATTTCTCCTCTCTTCATTGAGTGATTAAAATTAAAGAAATAAATAATTGAAAAAAATTTAAGAAACAAAAAGAAACACCGATTCATCGAAAAACACTGACAATTTTTAACCATAAAAATTATAAAACGAACGTCGAGGACTCCCGTGTATATTGCTATTCGTCCTTTTACACGGAATTAATTTATCCCCCTCGAAATAATTCCAGCGTGTCCTGACCTGAGGTTATAACCAAGCTGGCTACGAAAATAAAGCCATTATACGTAATTCAGACGCGGGACGAATGTACGTATAACATAATATGGAAGGAGAGTAGAATGCAGGGTGTTGTTCGTATAATGTAACACTAGAATATTATGACACTACCAGAGAGAGAGAGAGAGAGAGAGAGAGAGAAGCCATATGCGGCGTCTCGACGCACGTCTGTTATTAATATCAAAGAGAATTACTCCGCTGGCTTTTCTATAACATCTATGCAGCGATCCGGAAACGCAGGTGAAAGTATCTTGGCTGGCTGTTATTTGCCGAGTAATCGCAGAGGGAAAACGTTTCTTCCGCCCCTCGCTTTATCAATTATTTAATCGACCGGCTGTCTGCTCTGTAAGAATTTCAAATCCATGGCAATAACTTTAATACTTCAACATTAATTGACACTACGAATGTAGAAATTGCGACGACTGTGTGACTTGAAAATTTAACAAGCCACAAATATATTCCGTTTAGTTTTTAATTAGTTAATTGACTCGTTACGTGGTTTCTGAAGTTTCAAATTCATTCTCTCAAACACCTGGCTTTAAGTGGCGGTGAAATGTTGAAAATTGTACGTACCGATTTGAAAATTTCATACGACGAGTTACGAATGTTTCTCAAAGTCTCCGAACACTTGCATAAAAATTGATCGAAGCAATTTTTGCGCGAAAAGTGCCGTCATTAGGTGCAAAAAAAAGTTTGATAAAAAAGACAAACAAACAAATAAATAAAAAAACAAAAAAAAAACTACCGACGAAACTTTTTCTCCGTACGAATTTTACGCGCGTATTCGTATGAATGAGTATGTAAAAAATATAGACGCGAGCTTTCGCACAGAGGCGAGAATTTCGCAGCCACGCAAAGCGTGCGGACATTTTTTTTTTTTTTTTTATCGTCATGGTATAACGGTAAAAAATCGATCGCTGCGGTCTACCGCAGGACTAAAACACGAATAATCGGGGAACAAGTGCGAAGCTAACAATAATAAACGAGAAGGAGAAAATTTTTGACATTTTTATTATCAAGATTGGATTATTGTCGTCATTATCACTCGACCAGCTGCTTTAACCGACATACGGTGCGTAAAAAACGGATTTCCGGCACGCCGGTTTATGGGGGAATATAACTTCGCATGCTTGAGTGTGTGATTCTGGAAAAAAAAATTCCTAGTCGCTCTGTTAATGCTTTATAACATTCGACATTATTTTCCACGTGTTGATTTTTCGTTGCTTCGAGAATTTTCAGTTTTTTATACCGCGGTAACGTTCGAACTCAGGTATTTGTTTGATTCGTAACCGAATAATTGATGGATCATTTTTTGAGATATCTATAGTCGATTTTCCAATTTATTATGTATCTAATTACGATACTGTTTGAGTTTTTGTGAAAATGAAGAGAAACCTGTAACGCGTCTTTTTTTGTTTATTATCAGATTCGAATACAAAGCGCCGATCGGTTGTTTTTTTTGCGAAAACGATATCTGAATTCCGTTCTTAAAATTTCAATAAACTTTGGGTATAAATATGCAAATATGCATATTTTTTAACTTCCCGTTTCTCTGTTTTCAGAGAAAACAGAAATTTGATTGATTCGGTACTTTTTCAATCATTTGAATAACAAAATTCCAAAAAAACAAATAAAAATTATGATATCGAGAGAATGGATGAAGGAATTTGAACGAAAATTCATACCCCGAGGTTTTTTTGGTTGTTAATCACGAATCTAATGTCAGAATTACAAAATTTAAGTTTGGCTTATCCAATAAACCGAAAAAACACTAAAAACATTTGGATTTTGATGAAAATTGATACTCGTCGGTTTGTTGGATGGCTGATCACGAATCTGAAGTCAGATTGCGAAATCCAAAACGACGATCCAATGTGGTGGAAAAAAATTTAAAAATATTCCGATTTCCGTAGAAATTTTTTGGCGGAGGTTTTTTTGGGTTACCGATAACGAATCCAGGGTCAGACTTTCAAAATAAATAAACAAATCGTCATATCTTGGTGCAATATTGTAGTTGAAGACTTTAAAATCGTTAATCACGAGTCTGAATTTGTAGTTCGAAATTCGAATTGGATATTGATACGTATTCTTTTATTTCTATGAACCTGAAACCTGCAGCGTAAAAACGGGAAGTTCAAAGGCTGGCCTAAAGCCGTTTGTTTATTGTATCTTTTTGTTTTTCTCCAATTGAAAATTTACCTCCCCTCCTTTTTCGCACTTCTCTTGTGCGGCAACTCGAGTACGTACAAAAAGAATTATCGAGGCACGTGCCAAAGTCGAACGAAGCTAATCGCTCGTGGAGGGTATGCAAAGCTGCAGAGTTTCGCGAAGAAATCGAAATGGAGCGTGAAAGAAGATAACAATGGAAATAAAACAATCCGTACGAATGTTGCGATGCATTCGAGAAGATTGATACGCCAAAAACGAAACCTAATTCTTATGCATTTTATTAAGAGATCGTTAGATTTTGAGTGTTCATCAAATTGTATTGCAAGTACAATAATAAAGAATACCGGAATTATAAACAAACGAAGCTTCAATTTCGATGGTTTTTTGGAATTTTTTTCGCTTTAAAATGGTTAGAAATCTATGAATAAATTTGTTCGATTTCAAACTACGATGGCTCGTTTTGTTTGGAAGACTGTTTTACCAAAAATCTATACCACATTTTCAAGGAGTTCAAAGCAATTTGAAATTATCCATGGATACGTCCGAATCTTTGTTATTAAAATTCTAGTATTTTCAAACATATCTTCGCCGCTTATAAATATGAAAATTTTACGAACACTCAATTGCAATAAAACTGTTTAATCTTTTCACGAATACATTTTTCCTTTTTTAACGGTTTTTTAACAGTTTTTTTTTTCACGATACCTGTTCTACTCAATTCTTCTAGTCACTGTAATAGATGAAATTTTTGTCAGTGTAGTCGATTAAGTAAAAGGCTCCCTAAAAAAAAAAAAAAAAAATCTGATTCACCGAGCGTCTCAGCGCGAATGAAAGTGTTAAAAACGAAAAAAGTATCGTTCGTCGGTCAAACAGCCTCATCGAATATCAAGAAGGTTCGGTATCACGCATCCTGTGTATATTATAGACAGAAAACGGAAACGCCGACGCATGCCGAAGGGGAGTATAAAAGGGGAGGGTGGATGGCTCGAAGCAATTGCAGAGCTCCGCATCCCGCCCACTTGGCAGATTCACTTACTGGCATCCCTCTCTCTCCCTCTCCCTCCCTCTCTCTCTCTCTCTCTCTCAGCGGGGGCCACGCCGCCTAGATATTCAACCCTCTATAGGGAAATATCCATAATGTGCATTTGCAATTTCAATGCTTTCGCCCTCGAGTTTGAGCACCGGGACACGTGGAGGGGGAGAAAACTACCCCTTACCGCGTTACGCCGCCGCCCTTCGAGGGCCTCGGGATCCGGCCGCGCAACCAGAGATCAAATAGATTTCCATCCATGGATTTCTCCCTTTTCCATCCCTCTCACTTTCTCTTCTTCTTCTTCGTTCGGTTTCCTCCTTTTTTTTTTTTTTCCCTTCGCCTCGTTCGCCCGACACTCCCTCAACATTGTTCCATCTTTTTCCTTTTCCCTTTTCTTTTACCTCTCCTTTCTTCTTCTTCTTCTTCTTTTTCGTCCTTCTTATCTCCCCCTATCTCCCTTTCCATCAAACTCGCGTGTGTCCCTCTCAAATCGAATGATCTCTCCCGCTATACCTACAACTATTTATTCGACAAGAAGCAATCTTGACTTCTCGCCGAGGGTTGTGGAAAACAAAATCTATCCCCGGCTCTGTCTGAGGTGTAACTTCGATCCCTTCAATCCTCACCCTATTTTGTTCCTGTATACATGCGTATGATTTATTCTCGCTGCCCAAAGACCAGGGCTCAAGTCGTTTTCCATACCGCTTTTTCGTCACTCGTTTCTTCACTTTTTTTTTCTTTCATTTTTGTTATTCACCTTTCGTTCTCACGTGAAATTCACTATTTTTCAGGGGAAAAATTTTCCTATAAAAAATGTATTTTCCTTCTTATTATTCTTCTTCTTCTTCTTCTTCCTCTCCGTTGGCAAAAATGTGCCGATCGTAGGATTTTCTTCTACCATTATCGATCCTGCGAAATCCTTGAGGTATTCCTTGCACAGAGTATTTTGTGGGGGGGAAAAAAAGTACCGATTTTCAATTATTCGTAAATTAGACTGGCTCCTAATGAATACGAGTTATAATTAATTATCAGACCTAAAAAGATAAAAGCTAGAATCGAAAAACTCTCACGAACCGCGTTGTCAAATATAAACGCCGACAAGTCGCAGCTAAGGAAATTCTTCCGCTTGCGACATTGTTCCAAGTTTCATAATTGTTATTTTCCTAAACACTCGGTAACTTCCTGTTCTTAACATCGTTTCGGTTTTCTCAGAATTTTCACACGTGTAGGGTAGTTTGTCATCGGACATCTAAAATCATTCGGCACGTAAGTTATGAGATAAAGGTAACGAATTTTTAAAATCGCAATTCGTAGACAAATGTTCGGTCACTCGGTTTGAAATTTTTCTAGATCAATGGTACGCATTTGTACCTAATCGTAGCCAGAAATTAGTGAATTATAAGATATTCGGATTCGTGCGAGGAATATTTTAAACTGTACAACGAATGACGCCAACTACTATTTTCCCTCTTATCCCCGCTTTATATTCCCATTCAGAGTAAACGGCTGATTCGTACCTGAATAAATTATCGTCATGGTAAATTTGGAATTGAAAATCGGGGAAACGAATTAGCGCCCTTACTCGGAATAATTAATGAGGTACGCTTCACCGTAAATCTATAATGACTTGTACACACAGATAAATAAACACGCATGCTCTTTGTTCCGTGTAATTATCAGGCAAAAAGTTTGGGTAAATATATGTATGTGGAATACAATCATCGTACATGTATATACGTATGTATGTATATATGTATATGTATATGTCGTACGCAAAATCGTCATGCACTTTAATTTGATGCTACGGGACACTCGGATTAGATTTCAAATCTAACGGCGAGATAATTTCGCCAAATATCGCGATCCGGAAAATTTTCAATTCTGCAAAAAAAAAAAAAAAAACGCTCAATTACATTATACCGCGTACATAAAATTGTGACGTGAAATGCTTGCGTGTAAAAAGCCAGATTTTTGTGACGATTATACGCCATTAGGTGTGAATATATTTTCTTTACATTGAAAACAAATTTCGAGTTTTATTTTTTCGTCAAATTTTTTCGCAAAAAATTTCAATCGCGTACAACCGAGATGAAAATCGACGATGCTTCCACGGAAGGATGAATACGAGAATTGAAAAACGAAAGAACGAAAAAAAAAAAAAAAAAAAACAAAGAGAAACGATTCTCGATCGGTGAAAATAAGGTAATAAAGTAATCTCAGCGGGTGAAACAGAGAGACAGAGAAGAGCAGAGATAGAGAAAGATTGGGAATCTTTGAAATTAGCTTAATGCAAATCACTCCGTGGTTGCGGAGAGTCTCTCGAAAGGGGCGGGAGGAGGGATGAAAGGTGGCAGGAGGAGGAGGGCGGGGGTGGAAAAAGTTTGATTCAAAGTCAATATAATTAACAGCCGGACCGTTAATTATAAACAAGGACGGGAGCCGGCGCTCTTCGGTTTGACTTTTTGAGAGATTACACTGGCTTTACTTAATTGAACGGCCCGACGGGGGGCGCGAATATAAACGCGCACGTAGCCTCCCCCAAAACCTCGGCATTGCACGTGTACCGGTTTAGGGTTCGGTTTCTTCGCGGTGGGGGTTTGGTTATCATTTCATTATTTCCGTTAATTTAATATCGCTCCGCCCTCGCGACGCGACGCCCGCCGCTTCATATCTGACTTGTTAATTCTCACCCCCGCATAAATTTTCGTACAACCTTAGAGCGCGGACACCCTTAATTGATTTCTACGTCACTGCCGTTCAGCGAATCAACCGTCGTACCGAGGATTAGATACCTACATTGTTAGATGTGTAAGTTGATTTTTAATTTTTTTCTTTTTTTTTCTTGTCTCTTTATTTACTAATAACAATTAGTTTTACGACGTCAGGACCGACTTTCGAATAAGAAACACTTCGAACTTCTGACACTCGCGACGGATCAATGGCAAATTGTACATTACACAATGTACGAATCTTTGCAAAATATTCCTCATTTGCGACATCGAACTTGTTTTATTTTTTTTGTTTTTTTTTTTTTTTTTTCCTTGTTCTCTTCAATTCGTTGAAACCGTTCCTTTTTTTTTGTTTTTTCAACAAAGTTTAAAACCTTTCCCCGCGGTATGCGGTAATTGATTTAACGATACGCGAAACTACGAGAGTAGAAATTTCGCATATACATTGTACGCAATTTGAAAGTAATAACCGTACAAATGTATTCCATTGAAATTGAAACGCGGGTAAGCAGCATGTAGAATATTTGAACAGAGACTGAAATACACGTATTACAAATATTTAATAATCGTTAATTACCGTTTTATAGAATGATAATAACAACAGTAATCATTACAGTAACACCGAACAACAATATTGACAATTCACACGTAAATCCGTCAAACCTTTTCCTCCTTCCAGTCGTCCGGTAAATTCTACCGTTCACCGACAATTTGCTACCTAAAAATCGCCGTCGATTTTACCAATTTTTTTCGCCGCTCAAAGACCCACAACCTCACCCTTAAAATTCTCTGATGTACAATGGGAAGCGATTTTCACAAAACGGAAATAAAAGTAACCCAAAAAAAAAAAAAAATAAATAAAAAAATCAAGAAAAATAAAAAAAAAAAAAACCGAAAAAACAAGAAGACGAAGAAACTTTCACTCGCCGGTGTCGGGAAAAGGAATCAGGGTGGGTACGGATGATTGCTTGTCAACCAGGCCCAATCTGTTCACCCGGTGAAATAATCCCTCCCTTCTTTACCATCGGCAACGGAACGAGGAACACCGTTAAGTATAACGGAACTCAACACATCTCGGTTATAACGGTATATATATATATACACATATATATATAAGGTACAAGGTGTGTAGGGACGGTATTACATATACATACACATTTATACATACATACATATATATAAAGGAGCGGAGGGGCTAGAAGTCGGAGGAGGGACGAAAGCCGAGAGTTCTGTCGGTCGGAGTTGTTGTACAGTCGGAATGTGCGGGGTGTGTAAGTGCTGTTCCGTGTACGGTGCAACCCCCTCCCCCTTTCCTGCCATTCCTCCCCCCCACCCCCCCCTAGCCGCCCCAAAAACCACCCCTGAACCCGGGCGAATCCCAACAACCCCCCGCGTCTATACGCAGGCGATGATGCACAAGGGGTGTTCGCCAAATCACCGATCGGTTGAACATTTCTCAGGCATTTTGTTGTCCCGTACCTTTTGTTCATTTCTTCATTTACTTGGGTAAAGGGGGGGGGGGGGGGGGGGGGGGCCGGGGAGGATTGGAAACTTGACGGAAACTAAGGTTGGTTTGTTGGATTGATCGTGAAATGAGATTAGCTGTGTCGTTTTTATATTGAAATTTTTTTTTTTCGATTGTTCGTTTTTCCAATCGATCGTTTTTTCGACCAACTCTGGTACGTCGTTTGTTATTGATGAATTTGCAGGAAAAAAAAAAAAAAAAAGCAACGATCGAAAACTCGCTATATCTGCATTTAGGGGAAATGAAAATTCGTCGCATGCTTTTGACAGTGCGAATTTTTTCGCAGACAAGAAGCCCTAGCGACGGACGAAAACCTCGCAGTTTTACAGATTACTTTAACCATCGTAACTTTTGTAATAAAACGTACACCAAGAACTTGTTCGAAACGCGTGTATTTTTAACGGGGAAATCTACCGTTTTTTGCACAGTTCAAAGCTTCGGATAAAAACCGAATGAATCGCCCAATTGTTTCTCAATTGTTATTTGAAATTTATTTGGGGGAGGGGGAATATGCTTGAAAAAATTCGTCAAGACCCTAAATATGGGCCATCCTGGTATATATATATATATATATATATATATATATGTATTATGTAAACCGCTCGCAAGCTTTCACATTGGGCAGTTAAATTGGTGACAAAGGAACAGCTATATGTAACATATCTATGTAAATATATGTGTGTGTTTGTGTGTGTATACAACTTATAACATACAGGGTCGTCAGGCTATGTGGCGGAGAAATAGCAAGTTTATCCCCTCGTTGGCGGGAAATATCAACGGGCAGCTTCCTTTTGTTTTTCGGAATCACCCCTCGACGCCACGAAATTGCTGTTATAGGTGGCGCAGGATCAAATCGTTCTCTTCACACGTTCGCTCTGTGGACACGTTTTTTATTTTCTTCCTCTTTTCTTTTCCCCCTTTTCTCGTTTTTTTAGACTCCTTCTCTCTCATATTATTTACGCGGAATTTCTTCTTTGAGTCACATTTTTTGGTACCTTTGTTGTCCTTTGCCCCCCCCCCCCCCCCCCCCCCCCCCCCACGGTAATGTACAGACAGAGAATGGATTCGATGACGTTATTAACTGAAAATATGCCGTTCGAATATGACGGAAGAAATGTTTATTCGATTGAAAAACAAATGTCATTTCGTTCGACTAACGAAACGTACAGAACAATGATTTTTGTCGTCGAGTAAAAACCTGCACAATTTTTTTTTTTCATTGACAAAACGTTTTCCTTGCGCCAAATTTGATCGTGCGATATTCGGTAATGATCGAAAATTACAAAAATTTTTTTTTTTTTTTTGTATATTGTTTGTCGTACGTATCAATTTTACGAAATTAGGAGGGCACGCAACAATTTCTTTGCATAAACTTTTTTTACTTATTCAACTGTGTGTGTCCAAAAATTTGATATCATTTGTACAACGATTTTTTATAACAATCAAACTGGCAATGCGATTTCGAATTGGTCGTAATTATTGTTTTTTCAATTTCATTACAAATATCAATTATTATTGCGCAAATGAAGAAAGGGAAAATTTCTTTATCTCATTGGAAGTTCACGAGCGTTCTTTCTACAACTCGAAAAGAGAGTATAACTGAAACACCATTAAAAATAAAAAAAAAAGAAAAAAAACATTTTATACTAATGAAACATAATTTGTTTAACTTTTGTTGGTTTGATTTCTTTTTTTTTTTTTTTTTTGTTGCCGCTCGTGATCCTGTAATCGGTTCGTTTTTCATTCTCTTCTTTTCATTACTGCATGTTTTGCAGTTTAAGAGAAAAAAAAATACAACCCTCTGGAAATATTTTTCACACGTTATTCGACCACGCATAAAATCTATTTAATCGGTTAAAATGCATCCTCTGATACATGTATATATATATATACATATAATGTTTTTTTTCAAACCACTGACACCTAAAAATCCACGGTATGAATTTTCAATTGGCAATTTTCGCTCATCCCACCGCACGCAGTTGTCACGTTGAGAATTGCGGTCGCGATGCAATTTCCAACAGATTCAGGATCACGGTCAGGGTGGAGGGTGAAGAAGTTAGTTTACCCCTAATTTTCTTCGGCCGAGTGAGAGAGAACTCCGAGAGGATCGTTTCTCCGATTTCTCGCTCTTTCCGCGGAAGGTTTCTGGCATGGAGTTGAACAACCTTCCCCCTTCGCTCCCTCCACCCCCAAGGCCCTCCACCTCCGGAATGACTGAGTGCCCCGGCATATTTATTGCCCGTATCTATTTCCCTAAACTCGTCTGTCGCTCGCAGCTTATAGACGTGCCGAATATATCATACGAGATGTACAGGGACGGGGAGGAAAAAAAAATGAAACCAAAAATAAAGGAAGAAGAAGATTTCAATCCGGGTAATGAATGCGCCTGATAATGTTTAACGAAAAGAAGATAGATGGAACAAGCTCGGTTAACACTGTGTAGAATTAATTTACGTTACCCTATTTTGGAAAATCTCTGAAGCCAAATGTCGTTTGCATTATCGTTTAATGATTTTCAGTTAACTTGTAGCAAACTCCGAAATAGTTTGATTTCCTGCATCGATGAACGTACTTGTAAAGAAGAAGAAAAAAAGGGAAAGGATTTATCCTTTTTAATTCTTGAGAAAATCCGGAGACGTTAACCGTCGATAACGAACGTATGTACCTGAAGAAAAAAGAACGGAAATAAGTGAAAAAAATGAAATTTCTTTGGGGATTTTTTTCGCCAGTTAAAAGTCTGGCCCGAGTCCGGAGCAGCGAGGGGGAAACTTTGGGGTTTGCGTTATTAAGCCGAAGTGGCAGCGCCGCGTCGTCTTCGACTCCCAGCAAAGCTCGAGTTTAGTTTTCGGTGATAAGTGATCGCGTGGTTTCCACCGGGACTCTAATTAATACCTCGGCACTCCGTTTGAGCCGGTGACTTATGACCCTGTCACCCCTCGCCAAATTACGCCGAGCACCTTAAGACGCCGATACCAATTTGTAGGCCTTGAACCTGGCGAACCTCGATGGCGGTTTCTGTTCCAGGCTGTGTCTGTCTTCAGTTTGGACCGTATAGAGCCAGACTCTCAAAGACGAAGGGATCGGGGAGGAAACAAGGGACGGAGCTGTCGTGTTCGAACTACTCCGTCACCCGTCCCGGGGAACTTTGTGTCGAGACAAACGTACCTGGACCGGCTTGTATACCGGGACAATCTTTTGAAACTTGAAAATCAACCGCGCACGCGCCAAATAATTAAATCTCATTGGTCGGCCAAATCTTCCCGCACTGATATTTTTGTCCGCGACGCAGGCGGGCCAACCTACGCAAAATTTCTACGTTCGAATTTTCAAAGAGCGTGAGCATTGATTTCCGAGCGTTCTTCGAAGAATCAACTTTCCGACCCGACAACAAACGCTTCCGAAACCTTTCCGAGTCGCTGCCTCGATTATTTGAGATTCTAACCTCGAAAATTCGTATCAACCGCATCGCCGGCAGAAAGAGTTCGACAGCTGAAAACTCGGATTGGCCAGCCTGCGCGAACAGCCGATAAAACTCGCGCATGCGCGGTAGATTTTCAAGTTTCAACAGAGCGTCCTGGTATAGACTGCCAAAAGTTATACCACCCCCAAAAATTTCTCCTACTTATCGAGATAGATTGACGAAGGGGTGAAAACCTGCCGTTAATACTCATCCCCTTTTGCCCAAGGATCGTAAATCGGATTCTTTTTTCTTCCGGGTTATAAAGATTTGGTGTTACGGCGTTAAGAATTGTTGGTATGGAACGTAGGGTCCAGTCTGTAAGAGACGTGAAGATAGAAATATTAGTTAACGAAGATTTGAAAGTGATAGTTGAAGTTGGTTAAAAAATTTAAGGTAAACAATTAATTTCAACTACAACAGCGCAGTTATTGATAACTTTGAATTGAGCCCATTGTCGAATGATTTTTTTAATTAAAATATCGCGTTATTTGAACGCTTTTAATGAACTACAGCTCGTTTTATTCGCAAATGACTATCGAACTCTTTCTTTCTCTCTCTATATTTTCTGTTTCAAAAAATGGAACTTAAAAAACTGAAATCGATCGACCCGATTTATCGAATTTGCTGCATTTGTGCCTCTAGCTTATTTATATCGTCAGTCTCGTTTCTTCTTTTTCTTCTTCTTCTTCTTCTTCTTCCTCTCGTTCTTTTTTGTGGAACGCCAATAACGGCGTCGTCGAAGAATTCTTAACGTTAATATTTTTCGAGTGGTGTTGCTGGCAGGCGGCAAATGGACTCCGCGCAGCGGAGGAAAACAATGAGTATAGGGTGACACTGCAACAATTGATGAAACTTTATTAAAGTTTTACTTCCAAGACGTAGAACAATTTCACCGGAGAGACAGAGAGGAGAAATTCACATTGCTTGGATAAACTGTTTCGTATAACTATACGGAAGCAAGTTCCGCAAGCTACATCCTCATAATCGTCAAACCGTCTTGGATTTCTCTGCGGCAAAAAGCTGAGCAGTGATTAGACTTCTCACATGGCAAAAAACCAGTTGTCAAGTTTTTACGCTACCAATTTAACAAAGAGTCGAAACTCGCGAAATTCGATCCGATTTTTCGGTCCAGCATCTCGAATTCTCGTATATTATATGCAAAGTAATGAAACTTTTTTGCTTTTGTGTTCGTGATATAATTCTTGAGTAACGCACTCTTCTCACTTCATTTAATTGCCGAAAGTTTCATCTCGGGAGACGTGCGTAAATGATAAGCAGATGTATTCCGTATTCAACCCGTGTAAGTCATGCGAGTCATCTTTGTTGGGATCTGGGGTAATTTTGCTCCCCATAAAACGGCCGTAAAATCCCATACGGTAGATAGAAATTATGGTATTGGGATGAAATTGTTGATTGAAAATGGTTACACGGGGGTGTCTGAAGGGATGGGATAACCTGACGGCGATTTTTGATCAACACGGTGTTACGAATATTGTGTTGAAACATCGCTTATTTACTTTCAAATGTTACGTTGTAGTACTGCAATGTGCAAAGAATTACATATACCGGGACAATCTGTTGAAACTTGAAAATCAACCGCGCATGCGCGAGTTTTATCGGCTCTTCGCGCAGGCTGGCCAATCCGAGTTTTCAGCTGTCGAACTCTTTCTGCCGGCGATGCGGTTGATACGAATTTTCGAGGTTAGAATCTCAAATAATCGAGGCAGCGACTCGGAAAGGTTTCGGAAGCGTTTGTTGTCGGGTCGGAAAGTTGATTCTTCGAAGAACGCTCGGAATTCAATGCTTACGCTCTTTGAAAATTCAAACATCGACATTTTGCGTAGGTTGGCCCGCCTGCGTCGCGGACAAAAATATCGCTGCGGGAAGATTTGGCCGACCAATGAGATTTAATTATTTGGCGCATGCGCGGTTCATTTTCAAGTTTCAAGAGATTGTCCCGGTATGTATGATTCAAATAACTCACTGGAGACAGTTTTTGACCATTAATTTCATGAACCGTCATTTCTAATACGAGTTTGATTTGAAACCTATTACCAGAAATCCAAAGACATCCGTTTCCGTTTAAAAATTCATCTCCCCCTATTATTCTCCACCTGAAAACATCCTCCGCTATAAAAATATTCGTAATGCATAGGCTAACAGGATTTTTATCCCGCAGCTTTGAAGGATCAAGCGCTGTGTTTTTCATCCGACTAAATTTTTATATTACAATATCGAACCTCGGCAAATCCTGCAGTATAGGTTTTTGGCCTCTTCAACGAAGAAATGAAATGTAAAAATTTTAAAAGAACAATAATTTCTGTTCATTATTTCTAGTCGTAAGAAAGTTGTTGCGAAAATTTTATAACCAAGCAATTCAAGGCATAATATATAACAACCACCATGATAGTTAAAAGTTTATCATAACTTATGAAAACAGAGTTTCCAGACTTGTTGAAATTTCTCGCAGTGATCTACCGTGTACGAAGTAATCGGAATTACACTATAGCGAATACTAAAAGTATTTGAGTAGATTTTGAGATCGAAAATAATTGTTAAACTCATCGCTAATTCGCTTCTACATTGCACGGTGCTTCTCTGACTCAACAAAGAGAGAGATTGAAGAAAAAAAGAGGAAAAGAAAAACAGGGATTGAAAATTGGGTCTTTACAGAAAAATATAAAATAAGTAGCCAGTATTTTTCTTTTCTCTTTCTT
Source organism: Neodiprion virginianus (assembly GCF_021901495.1). Taxonomy (NCBI): domain Eukaryota; kingdom Metazoa; phylum Arthropoda; class Insecta; order Hymenoptera; family Diprionidae; genus Neodiprion; species Neodiprion virginianus. The sequence goes on from NC_060880.1 coordinate 37,224,315, forward strand.
TTCAATAAATGTAATTGTTGGTGTTACAAGCAGTTGAATTTCAGCGATTTCATAATTCATACAAGCCATATGTATACAGAGTGAATTTCTAACGACTGAACGGTTTAATAAGCATGCGCTAATATTCTAGAGCAAGAGAAATTATTTTGCCAGGACTACCAACATTCGTAAATTCAGATGACCGACTACTGTAAAATTTTTTTAAATACATCGCAGCGACCCGCGAATGTTGGTAGCCCTGGCAAAACAACTGCTCTTGCTTCTCGAAGTTTAGCGCATGCGCATCAAACTATTCAATGCTTAAAAATTAAAGTTGGTAAATTGTTGTACACTGTATCGTGACCCAGGCCGTGGGACGAAACTATTATATCAACGAGTCAATTACAAATCCAGGCAACCCGGAAAATGAAAAGCTTGTACCCCCGAGACAGCGAGGATGTTACTTTCAGGGGTGACTGAACCTCAAGGCACGATACAAGGAGTAAACGCAATGTGCAAAGACAGAACGCAAAGATGCTTGTATCACTCAAGTATAGGAAGAAGAAGACTATGTACGTACGCTACCGAAATGTGGCAAGTGCGCGACAACAGATTTTTCCCGCGCGCAGAGGGCGCCACCGGCAATCGAAGCGATTAGACTGAAAATCGGAGCTAAGCGCTCGGCGCGAGAGGGTGTTCCAAAATTATCACCATGCGCGACAGGTCGCTAAGCGGGACTCGGAGCAGCCGATACACCCGGTAACTGAAATTAGAAAAAACAATGAAAAAAAAAACATTAGAAAAGCCGATGAAAAAAAAAATAATTAGAAAAAATGATACACAAGAATAGAATAAAAAGAAAATGAAAAAGAAAAAAAAAAAAGGTCCCATTCTGATTTTTGTGTGAAAATGTTCCGTTTCGGTGACTAAACGAGTTTTTTTCTTCTTTCGTTAAAAAATCAATTTCGACGTTTTGCGACGGGCTTAAAAATTCATAGGTTAGAGACTAGTGAGGCAGATTTTCACCGGTCGTATTAACGCGTAAGAAGTTTTCGGTGAAATTAAAAATTTTCATAGTCAACCGTTTACTGAGCAGACGTGGTAAAACCCCATACATACATATAAGGCACACCACGGGTCGCGTAACATTGTTGTAGTTTCAAACCTATTACACTCTCGTAAATTTCTGTCGAATCGAAAGAAACAAAAAAAAAAAAAAATACGACCCAACTATTTTTCCCTTCAACTCTTTTTTTTTTTTTTTTTTTGCTCGTCAACAACAAGACAAGACTCGCAATTAATTCGGGCTCGGCGTTCAAGTTTCCCAAGAATTGATACGCCAAGATGAGGGTTGAAAGGGGGGGAGGGGGTAAAACTGGCAGGAGCCAGAGTCGAGTCGTGACAACCTACACGAGGTCTGGACGACCGTCGTCCCGACGCCGCGAGGCGACGTAATTAATCCTAACGAAAATGAACGCCCCTGAATCCCTCGCAAAAGCTCGCGCAAGCTGCGACGCCGATGTAACAAGGAGTTAGTTACTTTTTCACCGCCACCCCCGGGGGGCCCTACGTCTTCACCACGCGTTATACGCTACCTGGCGAAGGGCACGTGCCAAAAAGGGGGCGGCGGGGGGGGGGGGGGGGGGAGGGGAATCAAGGGAAACGACGTTTTTCTCGTTCGCCGTTGGCGGGGAGGGGAAAGCGGGGGCGGCAGGTTCGTACTAATCAACCTAATTCCTAACTTGTAAAACACACAAGCCGGTCCGCTGTCCTAACAAGGTTATCCCTTGTTAGGCATCGAACCCTTCTGCTGCGCGGAAACTACCTTTCCTGCAAGGGCGCAGAAACTAACGGCCAGAAGCTTCTGCAGGCACGTTGGGTTTTCTCTATGCGTTGAAAAATGCAGACGCAACCGACAATTTCGGTATGTCATTTTCAGGGGCGGTGAAAAAAAAAAAAAAAAAAAATCTCCGACGAGATCGCGAGAACGAGGCTTTCTTCTTTTTGAGAATTGTTTTTTTTTTTTTCCGCAGCCAACAAGAATCAGAGATAAATTTCATAGTCGTGGATGGTTCATGTTTTTTTTTTTGGAAATTAATAAATTAATTTCGCACAAGTGCAGACCGGAAAATTGAACTTACTTGATACACTGGTCTTAATTTTTTTTTTTTTTACTTTGTTACCATACATAATTTCTTGCAACCGTTGCGATAGATATTTGATATTTGTGCAACGGAGTGAAATTGACGTTTGTCTGACAATGAGAGAAAAAAGAAGAAAAATAAGTAAATATAAACAAACAGATCTAATGCTGAAAATAATCAGAAAATGTAGCAGTAAAAACTTGAGTAATATAATTATAGTGAATAGCTTCTGATTTTACCACCACAACATATTCTAATTTAATTTCAACAACATTTGACCCGTTAATTTTCCAACGATACTTGTCATCCATTTTATTTATAGAATGCAATCTCGACCTCGGCTGTACGTGACGGATTTTTCGATACACGTCGTTGTATCCAATCAAAGCTGAGTGCGTCTCATCCCCGAACATCACCCCCGAAAAACTAACTTTGGGACAGATCTTTTTGCGCGTTATCACACGATCAAATCAATCCCTGCAGTTGAAACGCGTGTTCGGTCATTTCTGTATCGTTTTTGCTCGATTTTTTGCTGGATAAAATACGACAATTATTTTCCAGGAATTTTTTCATCGATAAATTCGTTTGTTTTGTTTTTTTCTTTTTTTTTCTCTTCTTTCTTCCATCATCCGCGTCGTAACTTTCTGAAAATTATTTACGAACGTTTCGAAGATATCAAAGCGATCGGTTTGAAAAATTTTCCCGCGTTTTTTTCGATCTTAATTTTACATTCGTTCGTTGCATTTTTTTTTTTTTTTTTCTTACATAGTAGAATAAATGAAATATTTTTCTGAATTCGTTGATCGTTGTAACGACAGGCTTTCACACGAGTCGCAGTTCAGTTTAACGAAGAAGATAAATGGCTCGCTGAGGAGGTTTTCTAAATCGAACTTTTCAACAACCTTTGTCTCGTCACTCAGCGACGTTTCGATAAATTTTCAAACCGACTGTACATCGAACACCCACACATCCTTAATCAAGCGGGTTCTCTACCCCGAACGAAATGTTGCGCCGTCGCTGCATTTTCGCGTCCGGCAAGGGAGGGAAGAGCGCATTGATCAAGTCGATAACGGGGTTAATTAATCGAGTAGGTACCTACCTACGTCCGTGGCGTATGTAGAGGGTTGGAAATTCGAGCAGGCATCGGGATCGGATAGTTAAGGGCCGGAGGGCGGAGAGCGGGATACGGGAAAGATAGAAAGTCCAACGAGACAAATTGCCTTAATTAAGAGATATTACCACCCGGAGAGTCGCGGAACTTTTACCCCGATGGGAATTCCGGGCGCGGGTCAGCCGAGAATTGACCCTTTCTAGGCACGGCGCAAACTGACGAAGGGATGGGCGTTACACGCACTTGCTTAACTGACTCTCGGACTTCGTAAGACCGCTTCCCAAAATCCAATCATTCTTACACCCCTGAAGCGGTTTCATCCGTACCGAAGACCGGATGGACTTGAAATTTATTTGGAGTTTGGAAAAATTGGCATAGGGACAATTTTTTAGGTATATCGGCGTGACGGAAGAAAGAATCGGGATTTAGGAAAATGGACAAAATCGTGCCAACGAGCCGTTTTGGACCGGCCACGAACCAGCCATCGAACTTTACATTCTCACACTGCAGGTTCCAACTTCATAGAGAAGAAAAAAGAATGATATCCAATTCGAATTTTGAACTGCAAATTCAGATTGGTAATTAAAGATTTAAAGCCCTTGGATACAATATCGTATGAAAAAGTGATGATTTTTTTTATTTTGAACCACTACAGTGGATCCAACGTTACAAATTTTTGAAGCCTAACCTTGGATTCGTTATCGATTAACCAGAAAACCTCCACCTATCAATTTTTACGAAAATCGGAATATTTATACATTTTTTCCAGCATATTGGATTGTCATTTTGGATTTCACAATCTGAGCAAACCGACGATTACCAATTTTCATAAAAATTCCAAAATTCCAATTTAAAGAAATTGACGAGTTAAGATATCGATCAAACTCTGACGTTTGTCAACCGATTTCAATGTCTTCGGATTCATTTTGTTCGATTTTATAAACATTATACCGTAATCACAACTCGCTACTGTAACTATCGTGTAATATCTGTTGCGCGGTACTTACAAAAATGTATAATTTTTCATGACCTCTAGAGAAAACTGTTTGTTTAATTCTTTCCAATCGATCTCTGAATATCTCCAAGATAAATAAAGTAGGCCTGAAAACATTAGACCCGGATCAAAAGGACCAGACGAGTATAATAATTCTAAACGTTACAATTACAAAACCTCCTCTTCGAATTCTCAACAACTCAGCTTGTGTTTGTCGAATATTGTCAGAATCGTATTAAGAACGTTGTTTCACTAAAGTTCGCGCAAAAAAAAAAAAAATAAACTATTAAGAAAAGAAAAAATCGTTGGAATACAATTTATCGAAAAAATAAAAACAGGGGAAAAAGGCAAAAGTTGCTACGCGGAGATTCAAAGTTTTTCAATGATAATTCGCGTCGCGCGGCTTTCGAGCTCTCGGCGACGAGAGGGAGGAGGAGGGGGGTGACGAGGGGGGTAACCTTGGATTGCTTAATCCGGAATAATACTGATTAGACTACGAAGAGGGTCGTCCACGGTTCGGTGCTTGCCGCGTAACACAGTTCCTACGACGACGAGTCCGCTGCTCTCAAAGAGAGAGAAAGAGAGAGAGAGAGAGAGAGAGAGAGAGAACCTCCAGGTACAATTAGGTTCGCACCCCTGGGTGCCATTCCTCTTATTTCTACCCCTAAGTCCTCCCCACAGATTGAACATTTTCCGACAAAAAGGAAAAACCAGTTGGCTGGCTTACCCTCATCTCATTCTCCCCTCCTCACCTCCTTGTCCTTCTTCTTCTTCTTCTTCTTCTTCTTCTTTTTCTTCTACTCCCCGAAGCCATCCTCTATCCCGACCTGTATAATTGCTCCGAATTAAATTCATCTCTCCTTCTATTCGGCGTATATACATATTATAGAGTAAAAGGGCACCACCTGTTCAACGAAAAAAGCAATTCCTCGTTACGATCTTTCCGCGGAGTTCAACTTCAGACACAGTTTTTCTGCCAGAAAGATGGTAGAAAATTTTTTTATCGGGACGAAAGTCACCGCGACAGTGGTAATTGTAATTAATAAAATTATCGCTCGAGCTGTGTTATTGTATTATTTATTCACATTTATGCGACCGTCTACGGAGAAAATAGACAATTTTTTATTAAAATGATTTTACTCAATTTTAAATCCGTAAATTTTATTATATACTAGCAGCCCATCCCGGCTTCGCACGGGCATATAATAATATTAAGTAATAATATAAATGTTATTTTTCTAGAAACTCACTGTAAACATTGTGTATTTTCTTTTATTATAATATTATATGCCCGTGCGAAGCCGGGATGGGTTGCTAGTTATGCTGTTAAAATGTAGCTTATAGGACACGTTCGTAGATTTACCACAGCAGCGCCATCTATTGATTACTTACTCAACCCAGTCGAAAGGTATCGACATCTGTTAGAATCATTTGGAGTTAACAGATAATTGTGACTGTCGAATAATAACAGACAAATAATTAGCAATAAATTAAAATTGCGACTATAATTTGAGATTTAAACTATCCTATCTCTCAAGTTGGATCGAACTGCACATGGTGTGCGTATTTTATTATAATCGGTTAAGTGGTTTAGGAGTCCATTGAGGACAAACATCGTGACACGAGATTTATATATATTAAGATTGAAAAGTTAAATTCATTTTAGTGTAAATAAATTAGACGTAGAATATTACAATAATTATAGTGATATTTATTCGTTTCAGAAATAAAATTTTTACATTTGAAATCAATATTTAAATATAATTAAAAACAATTAATATTTTTCCTAAAAAAATTTTAAAAAAAGTATATAGCTGAATATGAAAATCTTATTCTTATTATTCCTGATGTTATAGAAATTAATAATGTTTTAGGTAATAATAAAACGAAGGTTAAAAACTTGTATTGCCGAAATTGGATGCGCTGATTGAAAAAATATCTAATTCTTGAGATTGAGGAAAAATTTCACGTGAAAAATCCTCACAATTATCAATTATTGTACGTATAGAGGAATTCGTTACTGTATAATTTTCCTATCCGAAAAACCGTATAATTACATTTATCAATCAAGATCAATTGTGTTGGTAGACGAAATTCGAAGTACCTACGCGATTTGCAAAGTAAATTTTTACAGTGTATAAGAGCAATAACTGATAAACCGTACGCATATTTGCTGTTCCTTTTCTGCGTAATTCGAGAGGAATGAAAAATTCATCGTTGGTCAGTTTGAACGGTTTGTCGTATAAACACCGTTGTTTAACGGCTACAGGACGTATTACGTGAAACCGGAACCGTGGATGCGGGATCCAGTAAATGCAGCAGCGGAAACTGATACGAGTCTGTTTGTGAGTAAAGAGAAGCGGTGCGCGGATTAGACAGAAATAACCGTATGGGGTTTATTCATATTTTGCAGCTACGATACGAAAGTACGGAGTGAAAAATATCACTCAGCTCCGCCATCTGTATAAAACTGAAAAGGAAACCATTTTTTTGAATAACCAAAAAACGGTAAAATAACACAAAGAGCGAATAACAAATTAACGAATGAAAAACGAAACACGCAGACGCGGATTAACGAAAACCGCGACAAAGTAAACGTGATGAAAAATTAATTGTTTCTATGCACAAGGAGAGAAAGAGAGAGAAGAATCGAAATTAATTTAATATCAGCGTGCGGGATGAAAATAAAACCTGCGTAAAGAACGAAATTTGTTCATTTTTTTTTTTTTTTTTCTTTCTTCCCATTCTTGCGTCACGTATATATGCTGTCATAGAATTCAATTGCGACTAATTGCCGTGCACGTTTTCTTTTTTCATGAGATTCAAATTTCCAATGCAATTATACAAGGTGGTCTCATTTAATCGCACCGATCGAATATCTCGGAAACTAGAAGAGATACGAAAAAAAGTTTTTCTTTGATTTGTCGATCCCGACACTTTCCTCATTTTTCGAGTATACATCGTGATTCTAGATTGGGAACAAATTTTTTTTTCCCATGACTGACTGATGGCGGCTTTGAAGTTGTATTCAATAACATACGTACAAATATATTCCATTTTTCAATATTGTCGAAGAAATTTCAAAAATTTTCATCGAGTTAAATACTCGGCAACTTTCCGTCGAAATAAAACGTCAATTCTCAGGGTTTGAAAAAATTACGAATGCTGTATTCGAAGTGATCAAGCATCTCACATATATCCCCTCAAACGCGAACAGTAATGAAACTTTGGGGATTGGGGACTTGTCTCTTTGTGAAAATTTTGACAAATCAAAAACTTTTGCTTTTAATGCGGTAATAGTAAAAAAATACGTGTTCTCCATCTAAAATCAAGAAATACTCAACAAGATCACTAATTATAAAGTAGCGCAATTTACAAATCAACCAATATCAGCATTATCTTTCCCCCTCGAAAGCCTCCAAGTCTTATACAACAAACATTCTCTTCTATCTCATCTAGTGTTCTAAATATTCTCCCGGGTCGATTAAAAAAAACCACACTGAGAAAAATTTCATTTGGTACAGTAACTAGAAAAAAATCGGTAAAACAGGTATCGTTAAAAAAAAACTGTTTGAATATTGTTGGAATTACAAGAAACGAGGTACGCTTAACCATTTTGCGATCCATTTGTCGATCCTTTTTTGGTAATTGCAACGCAAAACCAGTTTCTGAGGTTTGCTCTACTTTTTCAGTCTAACAAGGCCTCAACGTCAATTTATCGTTGCACAAGCGTTGAATTTTCGCAACAGTTGCAAGAAAATCTAGCAACGGTGATCGTAATGAGAAAGAATAGCGACGGATCCTAGACTTTCCGGTAACAGCTAAAAAACTAATTTTCATTTTCTACCTGGAACTATATTTTTCGATCTTGGTAAAAAACGAAAATAGTTAAGGACTGATCGGTAACCGGAAGTAAAAATTTCTCTCAGTGCATCCCGCATATAAATCGTCATTCAAATTTACACGCAGTCTCTGAATAATCGAACTAACGCGTGCACAATGTCCAACTGTGAGAGAAAATCAGGAACGTTTCGATAAACTTGACGAGGACGAACCGAAGCAAAGCACACAGAGCTTTAATCCCGCAGAGGAGTTTCGGACGCGACTTTGAACGAAAAGTTAGTCGCCGCCTCGGTTTCAAGTCCGTTTTGCAGGCGGGCAAGTTGACTCTTGGCCAACCTGCGGCAAGTGCCTCGCCGTCTTTATCACTCGGGTTAGCTGCCGGTTTGTGGCTAAGCTTTCACCCCCGAAGAGAATCATTTTCACGGTCCACCCGCGGCGGTTCGACGAATGGAAGATGGAAAATCGTCGGGTCAGCTGGCCCCGTTTCCATGACAAACGATTATTAGAAAACTTGAGATTCAAACTCCTTCGTAATCTCCGAGCCGTTGTAGTCTCTAATCCCCTCACCCCCGAAATACGCGCACTGAGCGGAATTTCCGCTCAGTTTTGAATTGAAAAATTTACAACCCGAGAAATTGTTCGATTGGAAGTGAAAGCAACGCTTCCGGATCATCGACATCGAATTAAAGAGACTTGCCAACGATTTTTAGTGCTTTCTGGACTGGACAGAATCACGTGAGGTTACGAAAATGTATTACAAATGATACGAAACGATGGAAAGTCGTGGGAAATCATTGAAAATCTATGGAAATCAACGAAAGCAACGAAAGATGAAAACGATAATGAATTGAAACGATTTGCCGTAAAAATTGCAACGATTTTCACGATTTCCAACACTTGCCGAACGATTTCTTCCTCAAAGTTAAACAAGGTCCTGCGATTTCAAGTGATCCGCAATGATAACAAAACGACTCGAGTTATCTCGATTGATTCCTCGTTACTTCGAAGAGAAATTCAGTCGTCAAAGTAATTCGTTCGATCTTCCGCAACCGTTAAGTTTACGACCTCCTTGAATAAATCAAAGTCCTTTCCTCATACACCGCAGAGACTAATGACCTCGGTCATAATTCTCAGCACTGTTTAGCCAGCATATCGTGCGGGTCGTGATTTATCCTTGAGGAGACTGAGGCGATCGGTAATCGACGAATCGATCGATCGGTGTTTGCCAAGGGGAAGGTTTGATCCGCGGAACCACTTTGATACGATGCATATTTAAGTGTTTATTCAGCCCTTGGTAGTAAATAGAGTTCGACCGACGCACGATTTTCATCCGTAGACGAAACCGTAAACGAACATTCGGCTTCTCTTCCAGTTTCGACCAGAACCGAAACTTACGTGGTTAAATTATAACCTAGTCAAATCTTCGTTATACCCTGAAATCTAGCGTTTCTCCCAGCTTTGTAAGAGATTATTAGATTAGATTGAACAAAAGACTTGAATTTATTAGAAATCACTTTACTTTTGGAATGCAGTGTAGGTACAAAATTAATTTCAAACACACCCGACACGAACGCTAGTTTCTGGCCGAAAGCGAAACAGAAATTTCGGTCAGTCTTCAGTATTTAATATAAACCCCATTGAGAAAAACTTCATTTGTTACAGTAACTAGAAAAATTGAGTGAAACAGGTATCGTTGAAAAAACTGTTTGAATATTGTTGGAATTACGAAAAACGAGGTACGCCGAACCATTTTGCGCTATCGTCGATCCTTTTTTTAGTAATTGCAACGCAAAACTAGTTTGTCAGGTTTGCTCTACTTTTTTAGTTAAACAAGGCTTTAACATCAATGTATCGTTGCACGAGCGTTAAATTTTCGCAACAGTTGCAAGAATATATAGCAACAGCGATCGTAATGAGAAAGAACAGTAACGGATAGAAAACTAATTTTCTGCAAGAATCACAACCGAATATGTAATGAAATCCCATATCAATCCAATGCATATATATATATATATATTGTAATGATTCAAATATAAATGCGCGATGAACACGGCACGAGTGGATTAGGTTAGACCCAGGGAGTGGGGAACCTGGTCACAAATTTGAAAGTAAGGGGCTTGGTCTACGTCTCTCCAGGAGGAAGGAGGTGCGGAGGTGTTCCTCTCTGAACTGAAAGAGTAACTGATCGAAAATCGACCATTTAAAAATAATAACGGAAATTTAAACGACGGGGACATACCTGTTAAATTAAAAATCACTACCCTCGAAAAGCCAAGCAAATTTAAAAAGAGACGATAAAACGAGAACATTAAAAGTGCAATAAACAAATATAGTGCCGTGGACAAAAAACCGTTATTGACAATACATCATAATTTCAACGATATCCACCCATTTTAACAAATACACTGTTTTTAACCATATACACAGATTTTAACAATATACACCGTTTTAAATATATACACCGGGTATGAATGAATGATGAATGAATGAATTTTAAAATTAATGAAGCTCATGTGTAGTCATATTTATAAATAAATTAAAATGGTCACTCTACTAATCATAGTTTGATAAAAGATTTTTAATGTAGATTTCCCCTCATTGTTAATTTCCAAATATTCTTATAATATGTATATATACACGTATGTACATAAGTACGTATTATACACACGCGTCGGGGATGCAGATAGTGTATTTGTCAGAGATCATTACTTGAGTTAAAACTTGCGTAGGCTGAGACGTTCGTCGGCGACATCAAACGCGTCTGAAACGTCGTTACAGGAGCTTACCACTTTATACTCCGATCCATGCGGCAGCAGGATGTACTTTCACCCTGCATGAATTCCGACTCTTTGACTGCTGTGTGAAAGCTCGCCTCTGTACCGACATCCCTCCTACCTACGCAATGAATTAATGCGTACTTATACCCATACGTATACAATACAATATATTATTCAAAGGTCTAAGCGAGCCGCGTAATCGTTATTCCTCGTCTTTGTCATTTCGACGTACGTTTGTATTTACGCGCGTAAAAGTCGCCGGGCAGGAAATACGCCATCGAAGGTGTATATGTGTAATATGTGTATGTATATATATATATTAGAGTGTCCCAAAAAAACCGACTATTTTTTTTTTTTCAAAGAACATTGAAAAATCGTCAGAGTATCTCTAGAAAATGACCCTGTGAAAATATAAGCTCTTAATATTAATATTTAGAGGTGGCGATTTGTAATTTTCTATTTCCCATTTAAATAACATGGGAAAATTTTTTTTTGAACTTTGGAATTTTGTGATGCGATAACGAGCTACTTCACAAGTATGACAAAATCAGGTCTTATAGGAAATTTGATGTTCTACAAAAAAGGTCTGATTGACATTTTGCGTAAATCCAGCCGTTTCAAAAATATCGAGCCTCAAACTTCGGACTGTTTAAAATTATGCTTTTTTTTTCGTAAATACAACAAAAATTAATTTATATGTATTATAAACCCAGAATTATCAACTGAACAATAAATATATGCATATATTTATTCTTATATTTATTCTTCAGTTGATAATTCTGGGTTTATAATACATATAAATTAATTTTTGTTGTATTTACGAAAAAAAAAGCATAATTTTAAACAGTCCGAAGTTTGAGGCTCGATATTTTTGAAACGGCTGGATTTACGCAAAATGTCAATCAGACCTTTTTTGTAGAACATCAAATTTCCTATAAGACCTGATTTTGTCATACTTGTGAAGTAGCTCGTTATCCCATCACAAAATTCCAAATTTCAAAAAAAAATTTTCTTATGTTATTTAAATGGGAAATAGAAAATTACAAATCGCCACCTCTAAATATTAATATTAAGAGCTTATATTTTCACAGGGTCATTTTCAAGAGATACTCTGACGATTTTTCAATGTTCTTTGAAAAAAAAAAAATAGTCGGTTTTTTTGGGACACTCTAGTATATATATATATATGTGTGTGCGTGCGTATGTAAGCAATGCCTGAACCGACTCCCTTACCTTTAATCATTACCCCCCCCCCCCCCCACCCTCCGCCGATTAACCTCCACCACAAAAGATTCATTTAATCTAGCTACTGTCCGTCTTACATATGTAGGTACGTATAGCTGACGGCAAGAATCCATGGGCATGGGTGTATGTATATACGTAGTATATATTACGTATGTACTCGACTGTGTTATCATGACTAATTTAACGGTATCAAGAGGTTCAAAAGCGACCGGGCAAACGGGATGAAATTCCACGAAACTGGGAACGGGCCGGATTCGAATAACCGCAACCAGTGAAAAGCCGCTTTTTGATCCCTGGGTAAACTAACGCGAGCTTTCGACGCCGGGGAAATTTGAATTGTAACCAACGAGTGGATTTTCTTACGTTGGAAATCGGATCATTGGGTGCGATCAATTGGTGTAACGCTCGGAGTGAACGGATTCGTTTTAGCGCGGTGCCTACTTTTTTTCTTTTCATCTCGGGTGAAAAAAACTTGTCACAGATGAGACGGCGGGAATCTTGAGTCCGATCTTGAAATTCAAGGGTTTTTTTCCACATCTAAATAATACAGGGAAATGTTTTACCGTTTTTTCTTTACATTCAATTGCTTCACTGACAATGAGAGAAATTTTTAGTTCCGGTCACCGCTCGGTTCTTATCTGTTTTCATTTTTTACCACAATGGAAAAAGTATAGTTGTAGGTAGAAAATGAGAATCAGTTTTCTAGCTGTTGTCAGAAAGTCTACTTGGCCAAACTCAATGCTAGCAATTTGAAAAAAATTCAAGAACCGTTTTATCCAACGTGTTACTCGAAAGACGAAACCTTGAATTCGGATCTTAAGATTCCTATCTTATTTCTCTTTGCTTATTTTTCATTTTTGTTACATTAGCAATAAATTTCTCAGGTATCGTTGCGGAACGAAACGTCGTGTAGAGTAAATTAGGAATTCGGTTTGCCTTAGGAACGAGTCCGCGGGTATAATGAGACAGAGAAATTATACGGAAGTGCCGCGGAGAGGAAACCGGCGGCGAGAGAGAAAGAAAAGAATTCCACGGGCGAGTCGGAAAATGGTAAGAAAGGCACGGAAGTCGACCGAGATTTATTGAGAAGGAGAGTTGAAAAGTTGCCGGAGGCTGAAACGCCGCTGAGATGCCGGAGCGAGATGCGCCGTTTCTCGGCCAGCGAAGATAACGCCTCCCGGATTAACCCATCCCATCCTGAACCACGCGTGATAACGAATCTCTCCTCGATAAACTCGCCGATCCTTTCCGCCGCCATTGCTCTCACCTCCTTCTTCATTTTCGTTCCGCGCGATTCCTCCTTCCTCTCCCTTTTTCGACGATTTCAGTCAGAATCACGGTGTTTGTTAATCACGATCCTTCGACAGGACGTGCAATTTTTCAGGGTGCCGGGGAATTAGCCGAGATCGGTTAGACGTTCGATCGTTGTCAAATAACGCGAGTCGATGAAGAAAAACATTGTTTATTTTATTGAATTTAGATTTGAATAAATAAATTTTGATTCTGTACATCGATTAATGACCAAGATATTCGTTTATCGCTTGCAAAGTTTGCTCTTGTCTTTTTTAGGTTGATAAACAGGCCTTGAAGTTTTTCGTTGATAGCTATGACCAAAAACTTCAGTACTTGTTGATGAACGTAAAAAAAAAAAAAAAACACAAAGATTTTGGTTATCATTCGATGTATAGAATTAACGTTTATTTATTTAGATAGAAATTTTTTTTTCCGTTGACCAATAATTAGTTATCAATTTTGAACGAAAGTGATTTAACTGTGAAACCAAAGTTTGTTTAATCTTTTTTTACGGTAAATGAGTAATTTTTTTTTTTTTTCAATTCGACGTATCTTTCTGGTTTCGAAAAACGCAAACTTCGTCTAATAAAACTGTTTTTTCTTTCATCCATTGGGTGGAAAGGATGAAAATTTGACTTCTAGAAGCCAGACTAAAAATTCGTGTTGATCGGGGTAATTTATATTGTTTTCTTATAATGAACAACAACTCGTCGAAGTTATTGAAGGGACGAATGTATGTTACAGCATTTGAAATTTTTAAAGATGTGAAAATTTGATTTTTAGAGTTGTGAAAATTTAGAAAGTCCAAGTGACGAAAATTAAAAACGTAAAACGGCAAAATCTAAAATTCGTAAATGATTTTACATTATCGCAACGAATTCCGACAATTCTATATTTTGGCGTTCTATATTCTCACATTTTTATTTATTTACCTCTCCACGCTTCCATACTTCATAAATGAAGTTTTCGCTTCTTAAAAAATTCGATATCCCATCCTTTCTATTTTTTGATCCTTCTGTATTCTCACCCCTCCCCTTGACCTCGAATGAATTAAATTAACGCCAATTTTCACCATAATTTCGGTTCAATTCTAAATTTAACTTGATCGACTCCAAGCAGTGTCATCTTTTTTCGTTCCATTGCTCATCGTTTCAAGCTGCGGCGATCTTTCCAGTCACGTATAAAAGCCGTTGTGCAAGCCGTAATAATTGCCGGTGTAACTGCGCACCTCGGTATCGCTGATCGGTATAATTTTTTCTCCATTCCTTTTTCCTCAGCTTTCGAACACCAGCAGCACCAGCAGCAGCAGCGGCAGCTACTGCAGTTGAAAGAGAAAAAAATAAGTAGATAAAGAAAAGGGAGGATAAAAGAGAAGAAAAGGGAAGTGCGGGGGGGGGGGAGGAGAAGCGCGAAAGAAAGAAAATAATCTTGAAATCCGTGAAAAGAAGGTGAAAGAGAGAAATGGCGGGATGCCGCCAATTCTCTTGACAATTTGACCTGGCGGTCTGCCAACCCGCGGCCAGTCGATTCAACTAATCTAAGTTGCTTAGCACGACTTCGACCCTCCGTCTTGCAGCCTCCTTCGCCCTCATCCCCTCCGACACGCCGAAGTCTTAGCCCCCTTGTATTACTCAAACCGCTCGATTCGCTCTGGCGAATAGAATATATGGGTCGCACTCATCGTCGGCCCATTGTAGGCATACCGTAAATTAAGAAAATTACGCGGAGCGACCAAAATTTACCTGTATCTCAAATGTGAGAACGCGATTAGATGCAAATAGCCTGCAAATTTACACCGAGAGAAATTTTTAGTTCCGGTTACTTATAACGATACCTGTTTTATTGAATTTTTCTAGTTACCGTAACAAATGAAATTTTTCTCAGTGTATGAAACGTGGTCACAATCGTCCTCGTAGGTTTAAAATGTGGAAAAAGCTATTCAAATATCGGGAACAACGAACGCGTAAACACTTTGTTCCGGCATTCTTTTCCTCTGACTTTGGCTTAATTACCGAACTATGAATCATTCCGAGCGTAAAATCTACTGAGGAAATGTGGGAGCGAACAAACTGGTCTGGTTCAGGTTGAGAAGGTATTCTGGAGTTACGAGTGCAGGTTATAAACTAGTCAGTACTTGTACGCAGGGTGTTCCATACCAAACCGACCTACGTATACGACCCTCACCATCGGAAATTTTTTTTAATCTTACGTGTGGTGTAGAATGTACAAAAAAAAAAAAAAAGCATCTTCCACCAGGTCTCACGTTTCTCGGACACACACAGGTTTGATTTTTACTGCTCGCAAAAACACGGAAACCCAAACGTTTCGAGTGATTAGCCCCGATCGATCGACTCGAAATTTCATTTTTGTTTGTAGTTTTTCCGTATTGAAATTCATCCATTCGAGTGTTTCGTCGCGATACAGAAACCGTCCGCTACAGGTATACTCCGTTGAAAAAGATCGCTGTCGGCGAAAAATGGGATTATGAAAGACAATTTATTTCCACAGCGTGTAACCCGATCCGAAAATAGCCAAAGTAACGAAAAAAAAAAAAAAAAAAAGAAAAAGTTCTGGAAGCACTTCTCGGTCGGAAATACGGGCGAAGAGTAAGGAATGATCAATTTTTTATGCGAAATCCTCTCAGGGTCGCGCAGCGATTGCCGGAGGCAGCAGCGAATACGCATTGTATGTAACACAGTGGCAGATCGGCATGGACACAACGGGAAATTTAATTTCTGAGTAACCCTACACCGCCCTCGAACCCGCCGAGCTTATCCATTGTGCGAGAGCGGGCCGGAGACACTTGATCGCAGGACTCCATTTGCGGTTTAGCATAATGGTAACCCAAGGCGAGAGGGATATTCCACCGGCTATAATATCGTCGCCCGCGTCCCGTTCTCGCCAAGGGATAAAAATAAACAAGCCGAAGAGGAGAGCGGAGGAAGTGAAACGTCTGCGGGACTGACGGCCCTTTAATCTCTAGAGAACTCATCCCGAGGGGGTGAAATTCCGACTTGCCGTGACCAATTTTCGACCAGCGGTGATCGTTGAGTGGAACCAAATATTATCACGAGCAGTGGTCCGGGTGGAGGTCGTTTTTTACGCGCGTCACTTCGAATCGCGATGTGTTGGAAGTCGCCTTCCAACGTTCCACTAATATAGGCACGGAGCGACCAATCCTGATCAATGGACACCTGCTCCAATGACTCGTTGGATGGAAGGCTGTTGGAAGTCGCCGTACAACGTTTCACTAATTCAGGCATGGAGTAATCAATGTTGATCAATGGACGACTTGTTGAACGAAAGGCTGCTGGAAGTCTCCTTCCTCTAACGTTCCGCTAATTCAGGCACGGAGTGATCGATGCCGATGAATGGACTCCTGATACAATGACTGTTTTTGAAGAAAATGGCGTTGGAAGTCGCTTTCTGACGTTCCAATAATTGACCAATGCCGATCAACGGACTCCTGCTCCAATGACGAGTATGATTTACGGCCTCAAAATATCTCGACCTTGATCAGGATCTTTAGCCTTGGTTTGGCACGCGTCATTGGACCCCCAATGAAACTCCCTGATGATTATTGTGATAGTCACGAAACTTGAGTCGCGACAATCATCGCGATTCCAAGAAGTTCTTCCGTGTTTCATGAAAGGAGGAACGACCGTGGCTTGGGCCCTACAGGCTACGTCGATTCTTGTCGGTGGAACGCGACGCGCGTACTGTTCACAGGGTCGTAAAGTTCCTTCCCCCACTTACGAATTGAGGGCTCGTAAATCTTTCGATGGCTGGCACAGGTATCTCACATGCATCGTTCGAGGAGTCGAATTAAGCGATTACGAAGGAAGGAGTGTGCCTCTCACTTCTCGAATTCAGTTTCTGAGGTCCCGCGCTCGGCTTATCCGAACCTCCATAATCCGGACAAATACTCCCGCGTCTAGACTCGCGGATCTTCCATAGTCCAAAGAATAAAGATACGTGACATTGAAAAAATACGTTAAGATGCGACGGATCAGGTGAACAGGGTTACGACTTTGCAAAGGTGGATTCGAACCAAGGTCGGAAGGGGATCGATTTTTGCGTGGAAAAAATTACGACGAGACACGAAAGCTTTCTGGGAGCTGGTGGTGTACCGTATTACGACGATTCAACTGGAGAGAAGAGGAAGAGACGAAAGGTGGATGACGAGTTGTGGAGAGGCTTGCAAAGTGTCTTTTATTGCAGTCCTTGGAAAGTAGAGCCGGTATAACGTCGAAGGAGAAAGCGATTCACCGGAGGGGAAAACGTCCGACGTTTAGACAGAGGAGAAGCACCGTACATCAACGTTATAAACTTTTTGAAGAAGTGGGATTGCAATCATCCGAATGCTGCCAATTTTCATGCGGAGAACAGTCCGGATAATGAACCGCCCGCAGCTACTTCACTTTCTGACTGGTGGCAGCGATGTGGGAATATTTTAACAAAAGGATGCCTTTTTTTTTTTTATTTATAAAAATAGAACCTGCAGGCGCTACGTGAAATGAACGTTAGAAATGAATTCCAAATCTAATTTTGAATCTTTGAATTCACGGATTGGAACGAATATCGATCGACACTCTCACAATTGGCAAAGTTTGAAGTTTGAAAAGTGCAGATGAAGAAACGATAAGGTCACAATCAATTGTCATAGAGATTTGCGATGAAAAATTACCGGAAGCATTGCCGTAGTGATTGCGAAGAAATTGAGGGGTTGTGGATAATAACGTATTATGGCGGTGAAAAGTGAAAGCACGCGTACTGGGTGGAAAGAAAACAGCCATTGTGTTTTATACAGATCCAAAGAATGGAACGGAAGGAAGAAGAAAGGGATCTGGGTATACGTTGTGTGATTTTTGAAAGAAGAAAATGAATTTGGATATAACGTAACGTCGTTGCCAAAGGAATGCCAGCGCTCGGGTAGCTAACCCCTAATTTTTATTGCTGGGTAAATCGCTGCTGGGATCATTAGGCATTCTGTGTACAGTAACAATGAAAATCGTTGACTGTTACATCTGGCGTAATCAGAGCCATGCGGGCATTTTATCCCTACGAGGTTGATCTGGGTTTGGGGCTGCGGAAAACACGGCTAAAAACGCTGGTAAAAACGAATAACAGTAATTATAGTCTGCGGGATGAAAGAGAGAGGGAAAATTTTGGCCGATTTGAAAATCGAGGAAAAAGTCGACGCAAATCTTGAGACATCTCGTCGCTGTACGATTCGAGAGTCTTTCCTCTTTATTGTGCCAAATATCATGAGATTTTAACCCTTTGAACCACATTTTATTGTGCTTAGTCAACTTTTGTAACAAGAATGTATTCTGTGGTTTCTTAGGCCGCTGATGACGAATCTGAAATAAGATTTTACAAATTTAAGATGGCGAATCCAAAATGGCGGATGAAAATTTCAAATTTGATCGATTCCAAGGTCAGTGATTGGATTCGCTATACTGAATTTTGAAAATCCGATTCCAGATTCGTAACAAGCGACCCCAAAAACTCCTGAACAGTGTTTTTTCTCCTAATTCGATCAAATTTGAAATTTTTGTCCGCCATATTGGATCCGTCATTTTGAATTATTGAAATTCGATTTCAGATTCGTAGTCAGCTACCCCAAGAATTTATTACCTATGTAAAACTGGTATTCGCGTAGAAGGCTAAGTTTCTCGGAGATAAATTATTCCTTCAATTTTCACGATATTTTTTCAATCATCTTGTTCCTAACGATAATAACTTACATCATGCCGCGGTAATTACTCTCGAATATCGAAAACCTATATACTGTACACTATCAGAAATAGGAAAAAATTGTTACGAAATATGTTGAAAAGTTTTCTAAAGATCCAAAAAATGTATGTAAAATAATATAAAATATAACTCAAGGGGTTAAATGCTAATTTAACCAGCTCTTTGGCGAGTTCTGGAAAAAAAACGGTGCCCTTGCCATTGTGAGAGTGAAAAATTCGTAATTTTTATTTCGGTGAAACAACCGCAGCGAAAGTTTTCCCACTTTATAAATAATATGATTACTAGAGTTTTTAAATACACATACATACCGTATCCAGCAGTTCAAAGCGAAAAGCTTTCGTACCGCATCAGGCAGTCGTTGCGTCGTGTAAAATTTTAGGCGGTGATTATTTTTCATCGCGATTTTACCGTAAAAATTGCGTACAGCCTATTAATAAAAACAGACCTGTACAAACGTTTCTTCAACGTCCGATAGTTCGAATGAGTTATTCGTCTAGTCAACGCGTGCTTGCGGAATTTCATCAGACGGTGGGTTCGGCCCGTGAATCCCCGGCTCAACTCGAAGTGGTGGAATCTAGGTCTGTGATTAATGAGACGAGACAATAATCAGTCAAGCTTATACGCAAAAACCAGCAATTACTTATGCAGCCCCGCGTTGGGCAGCGCGATGATCAATCCATATCCACTTTCCAACTCTGTTTCAGGTTGGGTGTGATGAGGGGCGTGGGTTAAGCGAAAAATCGCCGAGGTGCGAAAGGTGCACGTCTGAGGAAATATGCCGCCGTCTTTGATACCGCCGATTTTCAGCCCTTTGCTGCTGTTACTCGTCGCGGCCGACAACAGCTGGGCCTTCAATTCGCGACAAGGGGGTGAGTGAATAAAAATATAGTACAAAAAAAACAAAAAATACACAAACACACCCCTTGATGAATTTCCATAAAGTTTTTCGTTTATTTTTCGTTTTTTTTTTTTTTAATTCACTTTCGATCGATCGAAAATGAAACACTTTGAAACAGAAATATTTCGATTCGGCCCTGCGGTTTCGTTTTTCTTTTCTTTTTTGTTTTATTTTTTCTCTCCCTACCACCCCGCCAAATCAACTGTTCTTCGAAAGCCTTGCAGACCATGGTTTTGAACAGGTCAGAGATCGCCGAGAATCACACTTACAAAGAGATTAACTTTATCGCGATGAATTCATCAGGGCTAGAAGGAGGAGGGGGACTGGTTACTTATAACTCCCGACTTGCCTTTCTCCTCTTTTCCTTTCTCTTCTTTTCTTCGAGCTTGTAATTCCCGTCGGGGAATTCAATGGGTGCTCGAGGAAATGACGGGGTGTATAATAATAATAATAATAATGATAATAATAATAATAATAACAACAATAATAACAACAACGACAACAACAATATAATAGTAATAGTAATAATAGAAACGCGAATGGTGTAGTAACTACATTCGCCAGTACACGGAATACAGGTAAATACATAGACGTATAACACATATATTTAATTGGGGTAAAATTTATGCCCGCCAAAAAGAACTTCTTTTGAAGAAGCATTCGCCTAATCGCAAAGCAAATATAAGACTATCTGATCGAATTTTAATGGGCACCTCGCGTGCGGCGCCGCCGACTCACCGGGGCTCGTGGCTACAACAACCCCCGAGGTTACTCTCGGCAGGGGTGCGTTGGACCCTCAACCACCTCCCACCTCCTCGGACAATATCTTCGTAAGGCGAATTTACAGCGTATAAACACGGTGTCCCAGTTATCGCGTAACTTTTATTACCTTATTGCGCTTTATTGCCGGGCGTTATACCTGCAGACACCTCTCACCACCCTCAGAGCTACGCGGGTACCTACATCCGGGCTTATTCGACATCCACCTACTTGCACGGTCGAATCCCACCTTCCCTGCATTTCTATGCAGAGAATTACCCCGCGTTTCGCGTTTATACTGTACATGGACGACTGATTCTACCTACTGCTCACAGATGTATACCGGGATAATCTGTTGAAACTTGAAAATCAACCGCGCATGCGCGAGTTTTATCGGCTCTTCGCGCAGGCTGGCCAATCCGAGTTTTCAGCTGTCGAACTCTTTCTGCCGGCGATGCGGTTGATACGAATTTTCGAGGTTAGAATCTCAAATAATCGAGGCAGCGACTCGGAAAGGTTTCGGAAGCGTTTGTTGTCGGGTCGGAAAGTTGATTCTTCAAAGAACGCTCGGAATTCAACGCTTACGCTATTTGAAAATTCAAACGTCGACATTTTGCGTAGGTTGGCCCGCCTGCGTCGCGGACTAAAATATCGCTGCGGAAAGATTTGGCCGACCAATGAGATTTAATTATTTGGCGCATGCGCGTTTCATTTTCAAGTTTCAAGAGATTGTCCCGGTATAAGTCAAGAACGGCCCGTCAAGCTTCACGATATCTTGGTTTTTCTTTTTCTTCCTCTTAAAAAAAAATTGAGAACAATAAATCACAGTATCAAAAATCAAACTCAATCTCAGTATGATGTGGAAAAATATACATTTTTTTCGGATCATTCAGGATTTTTTCACTGTGTCTTGATTGCAGTACGAAAAAATATTCACTTTTGCTTAGCAACCGAAAAACGGCAAACTAAAACTTGCTAGAAAAACAAAAACAGAAGATTTCAGGTCAAAAATATCCACAGTAAATTAAATTTAGTACAATTTTTATCACAAGGGTTGATTTTTATTAACACCGTTTGATAGCATAATTGGATATACAAGAGGAGAAAAGAAGGTAAAAATAAATTAAAATCTCCACGGATGGAAATATGTACTTTTCGCATTATACTGTGAGTATATGCAGTGTATAAAAATATACATATACATGTGTATACACACATATATGCTGGGTTAACTATGTATGAAACAGGTATATAAATATCATATACATAAATTAAGTCGTTCGGGGGGGAAATTTTTTCAACCTTCTCTCTCTTTTCCGAGGATCTTATCTTTGAAATAATATAACGTGACCCGTGTGTATTATACCTAATTCATTTTCCTACTCCCGTTCATACAACAATTAAGAAAAAAAAGCAAGAAAAAAAAAACACCATCAATTACTCAAACCTCGTACGTGATTCGAAAAGTCGGTCTTTCAACGCTGTGCGATAAGAGGTATGCTATTTTTTTGAATCTCGATCAATTAAAATCGAATTAAAATTTTTAAATCGAATAATCAGACAATAATCATACGATGTAAAAATTTGCTGCAGCCAAATATGTCGAACATTACATTACTCCAGTATTATAATCTACCGGATATCTACCAGGAAACTGAGACTGAAAAATCAGAATCATGTATTGAGCACAAAAGAAATTTTATTCCAAACGACACAAAGAGAAACAAATTATAACAATAATAAACTCAGCCACAAAATTATTCTGTTAATTATTCAGCTCAACTGATTTATGCAATATCGTTAAACACGAAAAAAGCTTATCCGAGCAACATGAATTATATTAACAAAACAAACAAAAAAAAAACAACGTGCTCAACATCTATATTAATGTCTTAATCATCGCTCGACTTGAATACGATAATTATCCCTCGGCTTTATCGTGCCTCAAAAAATGCACAATTAATCAAGCTTTTTCTGCAATATGAGAAAAATGAGGTGGAAAAAACAAAAGACTTTAACGACTTGGACTGATTGAACCGAGACGAAACGCGCGTTTAGTCGTACTAAAATTGCGATGCCGTCTGTTCGCCTGTCCGTCCATCAGTGGGTTCTTCGCCCCTGTCTTTCCGTCAGTTTCTCGTCTCTCTCTCTCTCTCTCTTCTATTCTTGTTCGCAACCCGCGTTACTTCAAGTTCCTCACAGTCAGTGGCGGTGCCAGGCATCAGGCGAGCCGGCATCCAGAGAGCCAAGGGAAGACAGAAATGCGACCGCGTTTGTAACTGCCTACCAAAAGACAGACTAGGCATTTCACCCGGACGACCATTCAAGACGCACACATGCGCGGATATATTATTCTTGTAAGCCTCCGGAACGAGATAGACGTTGCCGGAGAAAGGCGAACTATGTCAAACTCACGTTTATTTGTCACTTGGATATCCCACGGTTCTCTTTGTGTTAGGAAACCGCCGTTTCTCGCAAACCTTGCTCGTCTTCTATGTCCTCGACAATTCTGCCCCTCTCTCTTCTTCTTCTTCTTCTACTGCTGCAGAAATGAAAAATGGTTCGATGAATTCCAAGGCCGATCAACTCCGAGAACCTATAAATGCTAAAACCCTTGGAGAACACACCAGGTCATTCTGACCCGTACCTTTGGCTTCCAAAACCAGACTTACTTTTTCGTATTTATGACTTACGTTTATGCAGCTTCCAAGCTACACTGTAACATTCCAAGATGGTCGTATTATACCCATGGATTTTTTCACGTAGATCGGAATCGCACGCTTGAAATATTGGCACATCGGAAATGGGACATGGTTATTTTGACCCAGAATGGTCTCCATGGATGTGTTCGCGAAACGGGTTAAGCATTGATAGGTGTCAGAGTTCAAGCTGCACGGTGACTTCGAGAGATTCGAAATGTTTGTTCGAGACATCAAAGTGACTTCGGCTCTAAGAATATCGTCTCAACGAACTTTTCGGAGTGTGAAATCCGGAGTAACCAATTTCGCACCGCCTTTCGTAACTGCGACGCGTTGGAAGTCGGGATACTTGACAGGGTTTCACGTGACTTGGAGTAATTTCGTAGGAGTTTAGGCAGCGGCAATAGCAGCATGAGCTCGAAGTGCTCTCGCGTGACTTTGACTCCGGTAAGTCAAGTAACGGGGGCCACACGAGTTCTCGTATCACTCTAGATGATTAGACCAAAGCTCGTTCCTTCGCACGGTCGATTTCTGGGTGCCATTGTGAAAGTTTAACGTATAAAGCGAATTGGCATTGTCTTCCGAAGCCCGGGGAAATTTGACACTTGGTCGACAGGACTGACGCATCCTCAAATTCACTTCTTGTAATTAAACCAGCGCCACCCGCGGCTTCGCGTCCCAGAATTTTCACCAAGGGTCATCAAAGTGTTCCGCTGAAGGTCGACAAACGGTTGATGAATAATTAGCCAAACCGACGCGGTGCTCTCTTGGTTTTATTTATATTCCGGGACTCTGTCGGATATCATTCGTTGGATGGGCAATTAGGTGCGGTACAAGAAGGAGAAGACCGTGACTCAGAAGTTACTGCGCGAACGAGAAGTCTGTGTTTAAACGTATGTACTAAGTGGTTCCTTTTTTTTTTTATCCCTCCTTTGAACGGCGATGGAAACTCGCAGGGCGATGAACCAGAGCCGAGAAAATTCCCGCACCCACCCGCACCTGAGGCGCGGTGAAAGAGAAGAAGAAGAAAAAAAAAAAAAGTTTCGAAGCGAAGAGAAGACGGGCGGAGCTGAGTGAGTAGACACGAGTGTATCAACTAGGAGCAAAGTAGTTTACTGCCATGGCATGTTTTAGGGAAGTTTTACGATACTTTTATAGATTGCCGTTAAATAAACGCTGCAGACCGAGATATCGCTGGTGGTAGGAGGGCGACGGACGTTCAAGTGTTTGTAGAAGAGGGCGTCAAACTTGCGAAGCTCCGAATCCTCGGGGAGGACGTTCCCGACTCGTGTCGTCGGTTTCGTGTACTCGGAAGCATCGCAGACTCGGACAAACGAAGCTACAAGTTTTTCAAATTCCACTATTCCTTCGCTGTTCTTGTTTTCAAGTACACGTTACCAGGCGACGCCTCTGAGCTGGTTTTTGAATTCTCAGACGTACCGTTTTGCCACTCATTGTCACCGCGTATACCGCTCTCTACCTCCTTCTCTCTCTCTCTCGATGTAAATTCTTGGACCCGAGCCCAAAACGGGAAAAGCAAAACGAAAAGGAAGAAAGATAACGAAACGCAACAACGTCCAGGACTTCAACGTCTCCGGGCACGTTTCACCCTCTCTCAAGTCGATGGTGTAACCAACGTTTTCCTCTACCGCTTTACCACCGCAGTAGACGAGTTAGTTTCATCCCCCGAGTGCATTCGGGTGCAGGATTCTTGGGTCGTGCCGTTGAGATTACGAATGCGAGAAATTTGGAGTCAGAATAACGCGGGATCTCTGGTATCGGGAGGAAGAGTAACGAACGATGTAAAACATTCCAACGAGTCGAGGGAACCACTCGGGAAATTCGAAACCGTGATAATTGGTGAAAAAATTGAGAAAGAGGTAACGACGAAGGTGTAATTTCCGGTTCACGAGGAGAGATCAAACCCCCGATGATGGTAAGATTTTGTACGAGGAATTAGAAGGCGAGGAATCGAGGGTTGGTTGGCTTCGAGGGTGAAATCGTGCCGGATGACTGGTCCAATATCCTCGACTCCGCGAAGCACGAGCTGGGCGTTAATCGATACACGGTGCAACTCGAAGTGGTAACGAACAAATGTCTGAGAAATTCTCCCCGGCAATAATAACAGTATATCACCGGTATAACACTCGGCTACTCAACGACGGTTATATCGAGTAATTAATATCTGGCGACTCACTTGGCTCGGTTCGATGTGGTGGCGAACGAGCCGAGCGCCCCGGAGATTTATCGCTCTATATATTCCACTGGGCGGAGGGTCGTATAAATCATTCGAAAAAGTTTCGGATAATAAGTTTTCTTTAGCCGTTGCCGGTGGTGTTGGTGGTGGTGGTGATGGTGGTGGTGGTGATGGTGGTGGTGGTGGTGGTGGTGGTGGTGTAGATGTACCCGCCCACCCGACCCGGAGATATACGTTAGCCAGACAGATTCGGCGTCGTTAATAGGAAACCTCTGCTCTCCACGCGGGGGCGAAGTCTTCGGAAAAAAGAAGAAGAAGAAGAAGAAGAAGCACTTTTCAGGGAAGGCGTATTTAGGAATGATATACACCGGATGTCTCGCGGTATGACGGCTTCTGCCACTTGGGATTATATTTTTGGACTCCTGGTTGAAATAATTGCGTCGGACACTCGCGGGCGTAACCACCAACCTCATACCTCAGTCACTGTACCCTCTTACCCTCTTTTTATCACGCATGATCCATTGGTTCCTCGGCTCGTCTCCTTCCCTTTCATCCTCCTCGTCCATCGGTTTTGAGTCTTGGTTCACTCGCTTCAGGGGGTTCCATTCCGCGACGAGCGTCCGTGAGCTTCGAGTTTTTAACCGTCTTTCCCAGTAGTCCACGTCTCTTTATCACATCATGCTTCAAGCGTTTATCCCTGGTCGTTGTAACGATGCTGAACGATGTTTTACTTACCGATGATAGGGACGTTCACGTTCTCGTTTCTTCACTGCGTAAAGCCTGAGAAGTGTTAATTGGACGGTTGTTCTTACGGTGTCTATTGACGTTTATGGACGTGGTCGGAGTTGCTCGCAAGTTCTTTGAGGCTCGTTCGCGCGATGAAATTGTCGGGCTCGCTTCGACGATGAGCAAAAAAACAACTAAAAATTGCCACGAAGAGAAAAGCTCGCGACGCGAACCAAGAGCAGTTTTTCCCTCTGGTCACAGAGAGCTTCACCTACTTAAGGCGAGTCAAAGTCCTTAATTGCAAGGCACAATTACGGGGTGCGAGCAAAATGGCCAACGACCAAATACGACGACGACGACGACTTGTTCCTTCGCACGGGGTGTCGAGCTTCGTTCTCGTCCTCCTTTTCCTCCTCTTCCTCTCGTCGACGTCGACGTCGAGTCATGCCACCCAGGCAAGTCGCCCGGAGAGACAGGGCGCCGTAACATATGGTCTATTAGGACTAATAATAGGCGCCTTAGGAGTGCACCGTTCCTTGACACGTGAAAAATAATGGAAACAAATAGAATCGGAGAAGAGAAAGAGAAAGAGAAAGAGAGTGAAGCAAAGCGAAGCAAAAGGAGTCTCGGCGCCGGGTTTAAAGATCCTCCTTTTTCTTCTCCTCCCTCCTCGCTCTTCTTATTCCTCAAGCAGCGTGAACGCGTTCGTTATTGTCGCGTATTACTTACTCGCGGGGATTGCCGTTACACCCCTAAGCCCACAGGATAATTAAATCATCGACAATCTCGCGAGCTATGCGACAACCCCTCGTCCTTCGGCATTGCTCGACTGCCGAACGTTCTCTTCTCCGTTCATAATGCATACCTTGGCTCGCGTAGCCGCAGGTTTTTGATTTTTTCTTTTTTTTTTTTTTCACTTCGTTCCAAGTTTGGTTAGGCTTGGGTTATTTCGTTAATTTATCGACACGCGTGCGGCTTACAGGGTCGCTGAAGCGAATCTCGTCTCATTCCAACCCCTTCGAGGCGTCGTGGATCAAATCAGATCCCCTGGCTTTTTCGAGTCTCGTGATTATGAAATTCAAATTTTTGGACAAAACGCGAGAGGGGATTTGCGAGATAAACGCATTGTTCTCAAACGCGCAAAGGATTTTACTTTCACCTCATCCTTCCTGATAGAAAGATGAAACGCATCGATCTCAAGCTTTTTTGTACAGAGTGCGATAAAAATACGTCACATTCTTTCAAAATCTATACGTAAAATTTGACGTTGATCCAACCGCTTTAACATGACGACAAATTTTCGCGTCAATATTAAACATTATTCTACACAACAGTTTATACAACTTACCAGCAAATTTCAACGTCGCCGTTTTCGACGATGTAAAAACAAATTCTCGGTCGCAAATAATCAAAGGATATCCGTAAACGCGGTAAAAACGTACGATGTAACGAACAGAGCAATGGATGAAACCGAAAATAGCGAAAAACAGAATAGCGGGACAAAGGGACATAAAGAGTCGACGGTATCGGGTATTTTGAAGAAAGAGACAAAAAAAAATAAAATAAATAAAATATAAAAAAAAAAAACCACCAAGCGTTTGCGAACCGCGTTGGCACGTCGGAGTTGAAAGTTCGCCTATTTGAGGCAACTAATACCGGAATGCCAATGCGCACCGAATACGGGGCTGGAAGGTATCAGCTTCGAAAATCTCTTCCGAATGGTGGCGTGCGGCTCTCGTGTGTGGGAGAAACAAAGGGCGAACGTAGCGGTAAAATCGCTGTTAACGAGACCAGCGGATAGAGAAAGAGAGAATGGGGGAGTGGGACGGAAGAGGGAGGGTGGGAGAGAGAGAGAGAGAGAGAGAGCGGGTTTGTTCGCCGCTTTACGGCTTTCCATTTCGACGCCATTATCCACCCTCGGCATTACCCTCTGCACGCGGCGTGGTATTCTCCCGTATTGTCGCCCCGTTGACACTCTCAAATTTTTAGCTAAAGCACACCGCCCACGGATCAGCCGCCCGTTCAACCCTCCTTCGTTTCTGTATCAACCGAATGTACGCGTACCTACACGTACGTGTTTTGTATACATATGTATATATATATGTATACATGTACGCACAAGCAACACCGCGTGTGTGGATTGATACGGAATTATTCAGAACACCCAGCGCAGCGGATCCCGCCGAGGAGGAATTATAAACGACACGCGTTGTGTGTGTGTGTGTGTGTGCGTACGAAAATGACAAGGCGGTAGAGAATTTCACTCCCCCGTATAAAACCGACGTCACTCAGATCGTCGATTTTCACATTCATCATTTATGCTCGCATTTGGCACACGTGCGTCAGGGAAATCGGTTTGTATTCTCTGGCCTGCATTCGGAAACTCGTACGTATTCTTATGTAAACGTAGAAAATGACGCTGTTAAGGCGACTGTAAAAAATTTAACCATTTATTACGGGGTTGAATATGTATATATATATATATATATATTCGTTGATAAATTCATTTCCCCCTGAGTGTTTTTTACAATATTGTTTAAGATAAAGAAAGCAAATTAGATCTGTTCAAATCATCGGAAATGTACGAGATTTTGTATCGATAAATTTTTTTTAACGATTCTTTTGCATCGTTCGACATATCTAATGAAAAATACGTCAAGCTTTATGTACTGTGTTACATGAAATTTTTGAAAACTTTGTCGAGTTTGAGCAAGATTACAATTTTTCAAATTCATTCCGGCATTTTCTGTCAAATATTTGTTAAAATGATGATCAATCCTGGAGTCCTGTTTAAATTCGAAAATCGCCGAAAGCGCTTAATTCCAGAATTAGTATCGACTTGCCCGAAACGTTTCTATCTTATTTCCACTCACGTATAAATTTAAGCATACACATAACGCACAATATGCACGCGGGAAACGAGCGATGAAACTTAATTTTATTCTTTATACGTCTGACAACTTTTGCCCATTAATTATTCGGAAGAAGAACGTGTGCGCGTTTCCAACAGCAGAAGCAGCAGCAGCTGTATATTAAAGCGAGAAACCTTTTTCAGGTGGATGAAAATTTTCGTGGTTCGTTATTGGCCGGTGATTTACGCTGTCCTACGCCAGTATTTCACATCTCCCAGCACCTCGGAATTTATTGGTAGAGAATGGGGGGAGGGAGAGAGAAAAAAAGACACGGAGAGAGAGAGAGAGAGAGAGAGAGAGAGAGAGAGAGAGAGGATGGGTATAAAATACAGGCGACACACCGCTTTCCTTGCACGATTCGCACTTGCAATTTTAACACACGTGCGAAGGTACATGCGATGATGTATTATATCAGGCGATAAATAATCATATTAATGAAACAAGCTTCCTTTCTCCTCTTTGCAATACATCACATATTATTTTCATTACTTGATATATGTATGTGAACAATTGTATTTTCTAACTCCGGAATAGGGGAAACGAGAAGAAAATGTCAATCTTTCTTATCCTATTACAGATAATTTATATTTGATGAGATTGGACAGTTTCATTTGAACCCTGAAGAAGAACAACGGAATTAACGGGGATGAAGCTGGTAACGTTAATGTAACGACACGTGTTTAGGAAAAATCGTTAATTTCTGCTTTCAGGAATGTATGAAATTTAGTAAACCACTAGCAGCCCATCCCGGCTTCGCACGGGCATATAATAATATTAAGTAATAATATAAATGTTATTTTTCTAGAAACTCACTGTAAACATTGTGTATTTTCTTTTATTATATTATTATATGCCCGTGCGAAGCCGGGATGGGTTGCTAGTGTAGCTTATATGACACGTTCGTAGATTTACCATAGCAGCGCCATCTATTGATTACTTACTCAACCCAGTCGAAAGGTATCGACATCTGTTAGAATCATTCGGAGTTAACAGATAATTGTGACTGTCAAATAATAACAGACAAATAATTAGCAATATATTATAATTGCGACTATAATTTGAGATTTAAACTATCCTATCTCTCAAGTTGGATCGAACTGCACATGGTGTGCGTATTTTATTATAATCGGTTAAGTGGTTTAGGAGTCCATTGAGGACAAACATCGTGACACGAGATTTATATATATTAAGATGATAAAGATGATTCAAAATTGCGTAATAATGTTTTTTCCCTCGATTCTTGGTTACGTTAACGTTACTGACTTCAGCCTCGTCATAATTGATAACTATCGGCCTTGTTTGATGCGATCGTAAAGGATCTCGACTTCTCGAGGAAAAAAAAAATTCTCCACGACTTGAAGACACTTTTCATCGCTGAGAAAACCGTTTGCCAGCATTTCCCAAACATGCTGTATAATGTGTTTGGGTGGAAAACGTTCTACCCTGAATTCTGGAAAAAAACACCATCGTCGATTTCAATGAAAGTTGGATGAAAAATTAAATATTATAAGTGGTAAGGTGAAACTTTCAGAGCAACTACCGATTACGGTTATCGAATGACAAATTTTTGCAACTTTTCAATCGTCATCTCGTGACAAAAAAAAATTTCAACGACACATCAAGTGTTCGAGAAAGAACAGTAACGGATACCAGAGTTTCCGGTAACAGCTATAAAACTAATTATCATTTTCTACCTGGAACTATATTTTTCGATCGTGGTAAGAAATGAAAATAGTTAAGGACCGAGCGGTAACCGGAACTGAAAATTTCTCTCATTGTAGGAGTTTTAGCGGCGCAGGTGCGGCCTGCGGCCTCAGAATGCAGGGAAGGTTATACAGCTTGGCTCCGCTAACGAGCATCTAGATAAAACACCGAAACGTCGTCAGGATTAATTAAATAATTAAAACGCGTAATTATCCGGGTACACCCGGTATATACAAGGAAGAGCCGGGCACGCCGGGTTCGTATATCATAAGATAAACCCGGACACCTTGCCGGACGCTATCAGCCCTCGCATCTGTCCATAGGCGTAGATATAATGCCAGCCGTTCACGAATCGCGAAGCAACCCCCAAAAAGAGAGAAAAAAAAAAAAAAAAAAAAAAGAAGAAACCCCAGCTTCGTCTCTCCCCGTTTTTCATTCCTCGCTTACTTTCTTCCAGCTTCCGTTCTACCTTCATTCGTTATCCTCGTCCACCCTCATTTTTGATAACTCGAAGAAAAAACGAGGGAAACGTACGAGAGAGAAGAAAACGGAGGATATTTCTGAACGTTATTAATTGCAGAATTTTTTTCACTCGCAGCGTTACGCAAGAAATTCTAATTTATTTTCAACAAAAAATATCGAACTTCTGTACGAATCGCAAGCTGTATTATACGTATCGTTTAATTCGCGTATGATGTTAAATGAGAAGGTTTTACAAATTTCTCTTTCAAAATTGCGAAATTTCTAATTTTACAACTCCTTATTCGAACGTTACATTTTTTTTTTTTTGTTACTTTTGTTTCCAAACGTTATCAATTTACGTACATTCGCAACAATATCAGCGAATCTGGTTATTCGATCCAAAAAAAAAAGCTCATACAACTATTGTATAAATTTTTCGATTCACGCAAAAGTAATTCGAAATCTATTGCACAGCTCGATTTGTAGATAGCAAAAATGTGTCGTGTTCGTTTTTCACATTGAAAAAAGAATATTATTTGCATAAAATTTTCTTCTCGGACCACGATTTAAAAGTTTTCTATTATTTTTCCTCTAAATTTTCTAGTTTTTTTTTTTTTTCATCGTACTTCACTGCTGTTTACGTCTGTATTATACAGGTTCGATTATTTATAAAAAAAAAAAAAAAAAAACAAACATCCTCACTCTCTTGTTTTTCTTCCGCCCCCACTGATCCATTCTTTTTTATTTTTTCCTTTCTCCGCTCTCACTCACTCTCTCTCTCTCTCTCTCTCTCTCTCCCTCTTTCAGATTCCTTGTTTTTCATCTTTTTACACGCGTGCAATTTTTCCTCGGCAAGGAGAGACATCTGGCGCACCTGTTCCCTCGGGGATTTAGAAAATTTCCCCCCTTTTCCTGTGCACCGCTACTTCGATCAGGAGCCATACGTCAGTTTGTACTGGCAGGAGCGTAGCTATTGACCGAAGAGTCCCCAGGGCGGATGAAGGAGGACGGGGAGGGGGTGAACTTTCAGACACTAATGCCCGAGCTAAGTGATAGATAGACGAATCGAATCCATTACCTACGCTTCACCAATTTCCCTCTTCCCCTCCCTTTTTCCCCCATTTCGCAAACGTTCTACACACACACACACACACACGTACCTACAATACATAAATATACATATACATATACATATACATATACGCACACCGTGTGCGGAAATTCAAGCAGCAAGAACTTATTTCACACCTTGTATAAGTTGTGTA
Source organism: Neodiprion virginianus (assembly GCF_021901495.1). Lineage (NCBI taxonomy): Eukaryota > Metazoa > Arthropoda > Insecta > Hymenoptera > Diprionidae > Neodiprion > Neodiprion virginianus. The sequence continues at coordinate 37,257,083 of NC_060880.1, forward strand.
CGTGTACGCTTAATGGTATTATAAACAATCACCGCCCGGCTGTTTCCCCGCCATTACTTGCGCAGAAGCGTAAGCTAATTGTTTTTCATGTATAACGTAGTTTATTCATAACTTCGATGCCTAATTGGGTAGAAAAATTGAAAAGATGAAAAGTAAGACATTCAAAATTTCTTGACATTCCGTTGATTGGGTAGAAATTTGCCGGTGAGAGATATTTTTGTTTACTTATTATTTATTTATTTTTATTCATTTTTCCTTCGTCGCTGAAACACTGATCAGATACAACAACTATAAATTTTTTTATCGTTATAACGGTTGAATGATTGTGTTTTTTTTTTCTTCTTTTTATTAACAATTAAAGTAACGACAGATCAAGGACAACTAAATATTCGGATTAGCTCGTGAATTCCTTGTTATTAAATGTGTTAAATAAAAAATTGTTCTTACAGGTACTGAATTTGACGAGTTTCGTTTGTTGTTTTTTTTTTTTTTTTTTGTTTTTTTTTCTTTTAGGGCGACACTTTTATCTGTGTAACTAGATGGTTGAAAAATCTTGCTGCCAGCTCTTCGCGCTTTTTCATACGTCACTTCTACAAGGCGCTGTCAGGGACACACGTATCCGAAAAAAAGTATCTCTTTGATGACCGACAATCAGTGAGGTACAAGAAGAGACGAGCAGCGACGTAAAGCTGCCGTTCATAACTCACCGATCATCGAAGCTATAACAAGCTTTTTCATCCTGTCGGATGTGGTGATGCAAGTTGTTTTTTTTTTCTTCGCTTTTTTTTTTTTATACAAATTCTTTCATTACACCTTTCTCGACTTATCACGAGCGCGGCGGGTAAAGAGGATGATCGATCATGACTTTTTGATCACCCGATTATGATAAATCGTGAACCGCCCTCGAAATCGCTGGATAAAAACGTTGCAATCGGGTTCCGATTGTCGATATCGAGGGTCCACATTCATCGAAATAAAATCGTAAATCAATGATTGACAATCGAATCGTACAAACCGAAGGAACCTTAATAAACCCAAAATGGTTTTTGAACCAACAAAGAATCGATCGAGATAACCGAAGTTGTTGAAAATCGTTGCGGGCGTATAAATCACTTGAAATCAATAAGTATAGAATCAGATATCATTCGGTAATATACTGTAACATAAATAAATGTACATCACGTACGACAAGATGAAAATCAATGGATCTCGTTAAGCAAGTAACGAAGTTCAAAACGTCAACGATTTCGTTTCATTTCCCACGATCGACCGGAAATGAATTAATTTTTTTTTTTTTTCTCGTTGAATCGAATGTAGAGAAAGAGAGAGAGAGAGAGAAAAGAAAAAGAAGAAATTGTCTGTTGGTTTTTGAAGTTATACTTCTTTAGGCGCGTTATGAAAAACTGATGAGAGTGAAATTTCAAGATGCGCGCGCATCAATGTAACACAAAATTAACAGGATGAAGTTGCCCACTCAACCGAATTCATTAAGTCTCGAAAAAAAGCTACCAACGAAATAGAAATAAAACCTCTCTTAGTCGCGCATGTTGGTACGCTTGTCGCCTCTGATCACTGTTTTCATATTTATTTATAATATTTATCCACATGGTTTTAGTTTTTACAGTCACAACACGTGTTTTATTTTCACACAAGTGCGAATTATATATGTGGCAATAAAATATATTCAGTAGTGATTTAAATTGGATATTTGGATTAATATTATTTACTATTTGTGAATATTAGTGAAAAAATTGTGCTAAAATACTTTTTCAAGTGCTCCAATATAATTGAGGTTAGTTATCCGTATGTATTATTTATTGATATAAATTAAAATATCATTATTTAATATAATTAATACTAAATATTATTAAATTATCAATGTTGAATATTTATTATTTAATGATGCCAAAGAAGTATAACTTCTCACGCGCGTACATAAGTACACGCACCCATTTTTTTTTTTTTCTCTCTCTTTTTCGCAACCCTCGCAAACACGTCGAATAATCCCTGAGTGTGGAAATTCGAGGTGGCGCTGACTGCCAATGATACGTATTATTTCGCTTATGGAATAGGTTGAATGAGAGAGGCGGGAAGCCGAGACCGATGTGGATTAAACGGTGATGGATCGACGTTAGGCCGGCGGATACTTTTATAGCAAAATAGGCTGCTCGGGCCGAACGAACTTGGCTAAATAATTCATTGCGCGGTAAAAAGTGCGCAGCGCCTGGGGGGGGTGTAATTTCGAATGAAATATTAAAACGGCACTGCAGCAGCGATCGGTGTTCCCACATCCTGCCCCCACCACCACCCCCCCTTTAAGGGTGGGAAAAATCGGCTCTGCGCGGTATATTTCCGCGAGGTAAAAGAAGAAGGGGGAGATGAGGGGGATTCGAAACCCTTAACTAACTTCCTTTACCATTCCCCCCGCCCTCCCGTCCATCCCTTTTTCTGTTTTTCTCATCTCGTAAAACCCCCCGGCGTTTTAACGCTTGCAGATCTCTCTCTCTCTCTCTCTCTCTCTCTCTCTCTCACAGAATGCGAGGAAGAAGAAGGGGGAGGAGGAGGCATCGGCGCCTTTCGCTTAAGTGGCAGGGATTAGGTTAATTGCTCAAGTATTTGTTTTAATTAAATATAAATATGAAATATTCAGTGACCCGTGAGCTGCTGCTGCTGCTGCTACTGCTCTGCGCAGGGCGAGTTGTTAACAAACTTTTCGGGAGATACATTAAAAAGCTTTCAGGATTTTCTTGCAGCTCGTTTACCTCCGAATGATTATTTCATTCCACTTTTTTATATACATATATAAATGTACGCGCGCGCGTTTTGCGTGTGTGTGGGAGTGAAATTTTTTTTTTCTCTTTTTATTTTGTCATTTTCCTCTTGCTTACCTCTTTCGAACTTTTTCTCTCCCACTGGCTTTCTCTTCTTCTTTTCATCCCTCGCTATCCTTTACTCGCGTTCCCGATCCCACGTCTGTGTATATTACGTCCAGTGTGTAATTTTTTTTCTAATTTGTTTTTTTTTTAATTCTCATCCAAAGATATCATCCTTTCATTTCCCAGTGATATTTTGTGCTTTCATTTTAATTTTTTTATTTATTTGTTTCCTTTCACTCCCGCGCTCCGTGTCTTCTCTTCTTCTTCTTCTTCTTCTTATTCTTCATTCATTTCATTCGTTTCATTAATTTCACTCTCATAATACCCGACGCGAGGGAACGTTCGTCGTGATGAGATGAAAGGGACGCTGAAACACCAACTGCAACAAACTTCCCCCCCTCCCCCCCCCCCTTTTCTTCGTCGTTTTCTATTTTCGAATTTTTCTTGTTAATAAAAAGTTTTTCCGTCGAGCAAAATTCGTTAATTTTGCCACTCTGACCTTTGGGTATGAATCTAACACTCGCTCCATGTTTACGCTTACGTGTTTGCGATGGATTATTAGGTTACAGGACAAATTTCCCGTACACAACCTTCGACCATAATCCTCTTCTTCTAATTCCTTCGTCCCGTTTCATCGTATTCAAATTACACCGATTACTTTTCCCATCTTCACGATTCATTTCTCACTGTTCTTCCGTTTCAAAATTCGCTACAAACTCTCCGGGAAGATTATCTGAGGGTGAGAGGGTGGGGGGAGATTATAAAATTTCTCTCGCACGAAAGCGGCAGATTGCGAAGAAGAAAGGAATTGGAAAAAAATCTTAAACCGCGCTCACATACACGTTGTACGTAGATACATAGAAAAGCCTGAATAATGCGCAATCGGAAATTTTCTTCAGCAGTGACGAGTCGTGTGTTTCGCGCGGGTAAGAATGGCGGAGAGTAAAAGAAGCATTTTCGCAATCAGCATCACTTGACGAAAGTGTGCAACGTTTCGTCGTGTGTACAAGAGCAGTAGTAGGTTAAAGAATATAGCGAAGGGCGATGTCGTGTCGGCAAACAATCTTCAGAAGCTCACGAGAGAAGGAAAGAGATAGAGAGGGTGGTCGGTGCACATCAGGGGTGAAAAGATTGCATTGGCGGGGGGGTCCCTTATTTCGCTTTATCGTCTTCCGTCGGTTTCGTTTTTTCTTCCCATTTTGTCTTTTCTTTTTTTTGTTGTTTTTTTTTTTCTTCGTATCGCGTCATCGAAGGTAAAGGTAAAGGTAAAGGTAAAGGAAAGGGGAGAGAGGCGAAAGGATAAAGAAGGAGAGAGAAGGAACCGTTTCCTGGAATCGCGCCGGGACGTTGCTCGTAAACTATACAGGATCTCGCCTCTTGACAATAAGATGAAATAGTCTGTTTCATTTTGTAAATGGACCTCCCCCCCATCCCCTTCATGTTTCACCCTCTTCTTCACCCCTGGCCCACTTTTCCTTATCCGGGCCGCCCGGACACACTTTGAATCGCATCGATCGCCTCGGACCCCGGGCCCTTTTCCTCCCTTGGTTCTTCGACCCAGCGAGTACTTTTGTATAAACATTTTATCCCCGTCTCACCGATCGCTAGAATCCAAGATGCACCCGTCAGCCGTTTGGCCAACCGTACCAAAGCCAAATTCTCTTCGGCTCTTTCAGGCGACCCTTAATTGTACATTCGGCTAAGATAGTTTCGTCGGCTTGTTGATAAGAATTCGGAACTGCGATAAAATTGAGGAGATTGTTTCGTGTATTGAAATGAAAATGATTCGTCGATCGCGCGGCAAATTTTATCGTTTAAATTATAGTCAGTGGGGGAGTTTTAACTCTTGAAGCAAAAATTTTCACTCCAGCGGCAAATGTATACGGCTTAAAGAGTGACCGAAAATTAATCGATTTTTTATTAGATTGATTATCTTTTTTTTCCCTAACAATCGGTCTTTGCTTTTTACTCCCGTGAACGACGCATTTTAATATCAATTTATGGAATCAAAATATCAATTAATTATTATACAGTAAGTGAAAGATGAATGAATATTTTTACCTGAAATTTAAAAATATTTTTAATGCAACTATAAATTATCGAAAAACTTCTCCGCTATTAAAACTGCACAATGAAAATCACGAAATTTTGATTATTATACACATATGCATCCTTTCAAACAATACGCGACACTCGAGTAATCGGTTAATTTTAATCAATGTCACAGCGACGAAAAACCTGATCATGCTTTTTTTACCGTAGATCCCAACTCTCGGATTCGGAGTTGTGGATTTTTTTTTTTGTTTTTTTCTCCTTTCAATACCATAAGTCCGGATGAGCGGATGTTTTTGAAGAAATTCATGATTTCAAAATCAAAACTTTATAAGAGGATTCTTTTTCACTATCATAATATACTCGCAAGTTGCGATGATTTTATCGTAAAATATGCGGCACGAACCGAATTATAGAAACATTCGAAACACAATCTCCGATACTAATTTTGCTAGTTCAAATTACTTTTTAATTAGTTAAAAATGTAATACATTCCTATTCCTGTCGATTTCACTTTACGTTTACTCTTTTTGTATCCATTCCAAAGAATTCAATCCAAAATCCCGTTGAGAAATATTTTTTTTTTTTTTTTTGCACATAATATAATGTATATGCTTTCCAAAATGGAAACCACAAATTTCACTAACAAATGTAACAATATTGAATTTCCTGAAAGGGAAAAAAACAAGAAATCTGTTCCAGAAAATTGATGAAAAAAAAAAAAAAACTTGTTTATTACGTAAAACAATCCATCACGGTGACTGAAATAGAACAATTCTACTAGATTTTCAATTATTTTAAACCCGTGTAAAATAACAAATCTATATTTTTACGTTCTCCTTTACAATTTTTACATTTAAAAATATTTACTACGATCGGTGCGTTCGAATCTCGTAATAAAATTGACTGAAATTTGATTATAAAAATGTATGTAGAAACGAGCTTTCCCGAGTGACGGAATTAACACGATCGGGTGTACATCTTGTCCATATTCTCGTTTCTCGTGCAGAACGACCGCGTTGTGCACAACACAGAGACTTACAGGATTGGCGGGGTTTTTCCTCCTTTCTTTATCGTTTTATACTTGTGTTTTTATTTTCCCTCCCCCGCCTCGCCGGGTTTCGCCTCGGTTTCCTTTTTCGCTGAATCGCAGATTCAGACCGGTCACGACGGAGCTTTTCGGAAGCGGATTAGGCGCGCTCGAAATGAGATTATTTCGAGTACTAAGCCGGTTGCGTTTCTGCTCGATCGGACGTCCGCGGGAAAAACAGGATGGGGGAACTTTTTAAACCACATATATACTCTCCCGAGCTTTTCACCCCCTCCTATTCTGATGTAAGCCCGCGGAGAGGGGCGATATTTCGCGAAAGAACTAACTTGCGACATTTACTTTCGTAACGGCGAGTCCGAATTCCGTTACTTGGATTACGAACACGCGCAGCTACTATAATAAAAATAAAAAAAGCACGTGTAACAATGTGTAAACAAATAGATTTAATTATATTTTCACCGCTCATGTGAACCGAGGAAATGATTTATTTGTAGTTAAAAACGTTGGTTTAGATATGGCGAAACGAATCGTTCGTCGTTACGGTTAACAAGTGTCAATTAAGCCGAATAATAAACGGGTTGACTCGACTGATATTATTTAACTCGAGTTATATTTTTCGATTACTCGTTTTTAAATACAAATGAATCCTTCTCTGAGTATATATGCTTTAATTTATATATTCTTGTAGAATTTCAATTGTAGGGTAATTAATACGAAAAGGGTGAGAAAGAGAAAAAGGTGAACAACTTTTACCGGCAGAAGAATTAAACCAGAATCGTATAGAATTTATATTTCGTAATTTACGTTTGTAAAATTCACATAAATCGATAACGTTCGTTATTTTATAGTTATGAATTTTTTTTTTTTTTTTTTTTATCGCTGATCGCTTATCCATGGCACCGTTCGTGAAAATATGCATGTATGTATATTATTTCAATCGCACTGCACGGATGTGTGAAAAGAGGACCTTGTCATTGGTGAAATTGTGCGTAAATTATGTTCGTAATAACGAATTTAGAACAAGATGTAAATTTCGTAGACCGTGTTCGATGACATCAGACGCGTCGATAATTGCGGGATGATAATTCAAAGGGCATCGCACGTGTATTACAGATATACAGTGACACGTGTATTCGTGGAAGGGGTGAGAGGGGAGAAAGGTGGAGGAAATGAGGGAGGATCGCGATATTCGCTGGCTCGAAAAGTGTAATATTGAAGAAAGAAGTCGGAATTCGAGATTCGGCGTAACTTGGTTAGGGAAGGGAAGCTGCGTTACGTGTATGTTCGTTTAACGTGGGTGGCACGCCTGCTCTCCTTAAGCTTAAATATTCCATATCCGAGATGAGACTGTACACGTTATACATACATACAGGCATGCATAACCGGGTAGAGTTTCGCAGGCGAATACCCGCCATCTCAAATATATTCCCAAATTTATACGTAAATAGAGGATGCTGCTGGATATGTGCAGCGCCTGCAGCGCCAAATTTCCCCATTTCGTATGTACATTATACATGCAGGATGTATGCGTATAATGCAAAGAATACCGGATGACGTTGCGGCGAAAAGCGGCGGTATTTTTTATCATGTTGGTACGAAAATAGGTATGTAGAAAGAAACGTTAACTTCACAGAGACTTTGAGCTTATCGTGAACGTGTTGCGTGATCGAAGAATTCGTCACATATCCGGACAATCCGTTTAAACTTGAAAATCAACCGCGCATGCGCGAGTTTTATCGGCTCTTCGCGCAGGCTGGCCAATCCGAGTTTTCAGCTGTCGAACTCTTTCTGCCGGCGATGCGGTTGATACGAATTTTCGAGGTTAGAATCTCAAATAATCGAGGCAGCGACTCGGAAAGGTTTCGGAAGCGTTTGTTGTCGGGTCGGAAAGTTGATTCTTCGAAGAACGCTCGGAATTCAACGCTTACGCTCTTTGAAAATTCAAACGTAGACATTTTGCGTAGGTTGGCCCGCCTGCGTCGCGGACAAAAATATCGCTGCGGGAAGATTTGGCCTACCAATGAGATTTAATTATTTGGCGCATGCGCGGTTCATTTTCAAGTTTCAAGAGATTGTCCCGGTATATTGAAGCTAGTAACATTATCTTAACGATTCATGCTGATGAAAGAGCGTAGTAAATCAATTTTTGAATTATCTAAAATCCAGTAATAAACGGTAATGAAACAAAAAACACAATGTTATTTCGAAATCCTAGTTCCTTCAAGATTACGGTAAAATTAAGAAAATGGTGACTTTTTTTTCCCCGCAACGCTTCGTTACGACAACATTACCAACTTCGGCCCCGTAAAAATTCCCAGGAATAATCAGCGGTGTTTGAACGTGTGTGGAGTGAGTTACAGAAGTGTGGAGAAGAGAGTTTGGCACTGGTATTGATCTATGGGAGAGAAGCTATTCCCAGCTTTGTATTTCGTTATTCAAATCAGCATTTAGGCTAAACGAGACCGCCGCCTCGACTCGCCTTCTCTCTCCTCTCTTCTCTTTTCAAATGCCACCCTCGAACCTGAACCCAAACCCAAACCCAAGTCACCCTCCCTCACCCTGTAGCTTTGTACACACGTACAGAGCCGTTCAGGCAGGACGAAAAAGTTTTTTCACGGTTCAGAATGGATGGGATCTTTATCGATATCCGAAAGCGAACTACTTTGGTATGTGTGTGTGTGTGTGTTTTTTCCTTTCTTTTTCTTTTTTCTTTTCGAAAAAATTGACGATTTATTTTATTGCTTTTCTGGTTTATACGTAAAAGAAATAGCTGCCGTTGAAAGAAACATGTCAAGTTTTTTTCCTGTAAAATATTCCCGTCGTTTTTATAATCCTTATACGTTAACTTTACCGATACGAATGAAATTTAAAAAATTTATCGATCTCTAAAATCCTGCACCTATATATATAATATGCCTATATGTAGTGGAATTCCAATTTTATGATATTCCAAACTCGGTATATATATATGTATATTATGTACAGGTACACAAAATTCAGCTATTCATGTCAACGATATCAGTTTCTCTACTCTTATCAACTTATATCCTGTAAATAAATTAACAGCCTTGATTGTACATCAATTTTTTTTTACGCATTCGACGAAATAACAATTTCTTATGAATAAAAGATAACACGAAGAGAAAAAAAAAAAAAAAAAAAAAAAACGGCAACGATGGAACAATTTTCCGTCATACTTGGATCGTCTTTTACAGGAAAATAAAGCTACTACAGGGAATACGAAATACGGTGAAAAGACGAGATAGGAGGAGAGTAAGAACAAGGGTAGGTGCTCAGCGACCCGGTTAATTCGACGATTACAATCGACTCCTACGTATCTTATATACTCTGAATTTTCGACGAAACGAATTCACAAAGAGAATACATATATAATAATAGTAATAATGACGATGCTGACGATCGAAGAGGAAGAAATCAGAGCGAAGGGTGCAAAAAGCGGTCAAAGAGTAATTGTCCGCGTATATATATATATGGTAGCATCGTTTTATATACGATTTACACCAGAAGTAAATGGATAAATAAATGAATAAATAAATAAAGTAAGCGAACCTAAAAATAAATTTAACAATGGAAGATAATTTGTCGGACGTTTTCCGGCAATTCGCCGTTTCCTTCCCTTGTTCAACTCTCGTTTCTTTTTCCCTCGAATTCGCGTGCGTTTCAACCGTACGTCCAACGATCCTATTTATTATTTACAACTATATTTACTCCGTAGAATCGCCCGGACGCGATTTACTCCATTTCTACTGTTATAACCTCGAACCGTATCTCTTTTCTCTTATTCCCTTATTCCCTTATTCTTTTGCCGGTGCTATTTCCGCGGGTACTAGACTAGACTGTACAGAGTCCCGGGGAATCCCCTGACATTACTGCCAACCTCCTTCTATCACGGTCCAAAATTTTTATCCACCCACGCACGGACACGCAACGTTCCTTATTTCCGTGAGATGAAACGCGATCATCACGCGAGTGAAAAAGTTCCACGTTGCTAAGACCTGCTTTTCGCTTTTTCTCACATTCGTTTTTTCTCCGCACGCAAGGCGATTCGGTGTTTTTTGTCTATTTTTTTTTTTTTTTTTTTGTTTTTCACAATTAAACGCATAAACCTTGACAAATGATACAATTTCTTTTCCACACATCAAAAATGAAACTCTGCAGTACACGTGTTGACCTTAGATTCTGGACCGTTTTCAAAGTGTCCAAAACCCCTTTTCATTGTTTTTTTTTTTTTTTTTTTATAACTTTTAAATACCGAAGAGACACCTGATCCATTTCCGTAACACTGTTTCAATTATTTCAATCTACGATTTAACACCCGTGTTGTTTCAATAGATTGGATAAATGTCAAACGAAAATTTTACACAGACACGACGGGATTTCGTACTGTTACGCAATGTTAATAAATAGAGAGACAATGCGTTTCGTTCTTTTTTTTTTTTTTTTTTTTAAAGATTTTTCGTTGCGAGGATGCTTAAAAAAAATAAAGATATGTACGCGCAAACACGTACGCGGGAATGCGCGATGGAATTTTCTCAACACAATATTCCCAACCCCTAGTCGAATTTTATCTCCTGGCAGAACCTGACGTTTAAATCTCCGTGCGAATAAGAAGAGAGAGAGAGAGAGAGAGAGAGAGAGAGAGAGAGAGAAAAGAAAAAGAAAGAAAAAGAAAAAAGGAAGCAAAACGAAGGGGGCAAATAAAAAAATATCGTCTTTTACGGTGAATACCGCAGCAGGGTGTAAACATATATATATATAAATATAAATATATATATATCATGTGCGTACATATATGTATACGTATGTGATGCGTGCATGGATAAACGACGAAACTTTCGTTGATTGGTACTAGAGGCGGTAATGTATACGCACGCATAGCATGTACGTGTGTATTACGTACATGAAAAATGTTATAACGTAACGATATTCACATATGCAGAGTGAAATACAGAGAAGGAAGAAGAAAGATGAGAAAATACAGAGAGAAAGAGAGAGAGAGAGAGAGGCCAATGTATAAACGCGGGCATTTCAACAGTCGAAAGAATACGCTGAAGGGTGAAAAAAAAGAAGGGCAGGGGGAGGGATTTGATATAAAAGAAACAATAAAAACAAGGAGCAGCCAGACGGGGAGATATGATAATGCAAGATGGCGCCTCGTGATCTGTTCCCCGCGACTACTTGAGATTACGACTTTCGATACAAGAAGATTACGCGGGGAGACAGATCAGAGAGATATGCAACGCAGGGGAGGGGGATAGGAAAGAAACGGAGGGAAACTAACCGTTGCAAAAAACGAAACGGTGGAAAAAGTTTTTCAGTACAATTTTTTCGTACCTATTACTGTGAGAAAATACCTTGAACGTATTTTTGAATTTTATCTTAAGAAAAACGAAGATTGCAACGTTTTTGCACGTTGAAATTTTTGATTGTATTTGCAAATGGCGCGATTTCTGAGAGCGCGTAAAAGTTTGCCTGATACTGTTGTTGAGGGTTATTACTTGAAGTGGAATCTTTTGGGCAACGAAGGAATGCGTTTTGAGAATCTTTGCGAAGATCGGTTCGGTATTTTTCCATTATTTAAATAACGAAATTTCAACGAGTCAAATAAATATGATGATATCTGGAGAATGGATGGACGGATTTGAATGAAAATTAGTACCGTGAGATTTTTTGGGTCGCTAATCACGAATCTAAAGACATACTTGCAAAATTTAAATCTGGTGTATTCGATAGGCTGAAGAAAAACCAAAAATATTCCGATTTTCGTAGTAATTGGTAGGTTTTTTGGGGCGTCGATAACGAATCCAAGGTCGGACTTTCCAAAATTTGTAACGGTGGTTCCGTTACAGTGATTCGAAATTAAAAAAAAAATCGTCATATTTCCATGTAATATGGTATCCTAGGGCTTTAAAATCGTTAATTACAAACCTAAATTTTTAGCTCGGAATTCGAATTGGATATTATTCTTTTTTCTTTCTCTACGAACCTGGAACCTGCAGTGTAATAAGAACGGGAATTTCAAAGGCTGGATCGTGGTCAGTCTGAAGCCGCTTATTTTGTAATACAGATGAAGCGAGAAGCCAAGCCATCGAATTGTTTCGTCACATTCGTGGAGCCATGGGAATGATAGAGATTCTTTTCCTTGACTACTCTTATTACAGCTTGGAGTTCGACGACGTGTGACGATGAACGACTGCTGGATGGTATTCTGCTGGTTTTTTTGTTTTCTCTTTTCTGTTTTTCCCGAAAGCGAGAAAGTGCAGGGAGGGAAAAAATTAACGGGCGGGGGGGGGGGGGGGGATAACGGTGGCTCGAAATCAAAAGACCGATGTTCAAGGGTCAAATAGCGCCTGATATGTTCGCTCAGGAGAAACTTTGCCGATATATCGAGCTGCCCACCTTTATATATTATACCTAGGCGAATAAATATTCTTCTTATCTCAAATAACAAGCGAGAGTCGAGATTGGTCCTCCGTCATAATAGCGAGCCACCCTCGATAATATATCTCGGGATTTATCTCGCACACTCACACTATAATAATACACGCTTATGTGTGTGCCTTGCACACTTTGTTGATGGTTCGCGGATGCCTGCAATGCGGGGGATCTTTTCGCCAAGTGGCCAATTCGTAGAAAGGTTCATTTTCCATACTGCGAAAATCTAATTCGCGGATATTCAAAGTATAGGAAGTCAAATATACCGGGACAATCTCTTGAAACATGAAAATGAACCGCGCGTGCGCCAAATAATTAAATCTCATTGGTCGGCCAAATCTTCCCGCAGCGATATTTTTGTCCGCGACGCAGGCGGGCCAACCTACGCAAAATGTCTACGTTTGAATTTTCAAAGAGCGTAAGCGTTGAATTCCGAGCGTTCTTCGAAGAATCAACTTTCCGACCCGACAACAAACGCTTCCGAAACCTTTCCGAGTCGCTGCCTCGATTATTTGAGATTCTAACCTCGAAAATTCGTATCAACCGCATCGCCGGCAGAAAGAGTTCGACAGCTGAAAACTCGGATTGGCCAGCCTGCGCGAAGAGCCGATAAAACTCGCGCATGCGCGGTCGATTTTCAAGTTTCAACAGATTGTCCCGGTATACATGGAGCGAAATTTTTAGTTTATCTGTTCTTATTTCTTACCGTTACCAAAAAATCTAGGTTCTGGGTGTAAGATAAACACGAGTTTTATAACTGCCATCAAAAAATCTACTATTTGTTACTATTCTTTCCGGTTATAGTGATTCCTGCCATATTTTATTCTCACGATTGCCATAATTTGATAATAATGAAGCAATAATGTTTAGCGAGAAAACTGTAATAAACTGAACATTAAACAAACGGATTTGATGTTGCGATGACAAGAAAATTTTTTATTCACAGATATAATTACATGGAATAATTACTTGCGCCTCATTTTCTTCCAATTCCAACAATTTGTCTATTGTTGTCTAATAATCTAGTCATATCGAATTTTTCAGCTTATGAAAATCCTGTATAAAAAATATCTGACAATAATTGTAGAAAGTCATCAAATATATCTAAGCTAGTCGAAATATAAAAATCAAAAATCCATAATTTCAACATTATCCCATGCTTCTATGCATTTGTTCGATTCTGTTGGATTTAACTTTCTAGATTCATCTACCGTATTCTCCATCATTACTTTTCTGTCTTTCACCCTAAACTGAGAGAAATTTTTAGTCCCGGTTACCGCTCAGTCCTCAACTATTTTCATTTTTTACCATTATCGAAAAATAAACTTCTAGGTAAAAAATGAAAATTATTTTTCTAGCTGTTACCGGAAAGTCTAGTATCCGTCACTATTCTTTCTCATTACGATCGCTGTTGCTATATTTTCTTGCAACTGTTGCGAAAATTTAATGCTGGTGCAAGAATAAATTGACGTTAAAGCCTTGTTTAACTAAAAAAGTAGAGCAAACTTCACAAACTGATTTAGCGTTGCAATAACCAAAAAAGAATCGACAATACCGCAAAATGTTTAGGCGTACCTCGTTTCTCGTAATTCCAACAATATTCAAACAGTTTTTTCAACGATACCTGTTTTACACAATTTTTCCAATTACTACAAGAAACAAAATTTTTCTCAATGTACGGTGTTTCAAGATTCTTCGCCTCGGGTTTTCGCATATCCGAAAACACGATTTCGATTGTCAACCTTCCACAAAACTTCGCGTTAAATTTTTCATAAAAAATCGAAGTCCCTCCCTAAAAACAGTGACCCACCCTAGGCCTCTGCGGTATCGCTTTTCTATAATATTTCGTCTGTCCCAGGAGCCGCGATTGCGGAGGGTTTCTTTATCGACCGGTGAATAATGATCATTCGTCGCTATGGGGTGGATTTGCCGGCGCACGTGATCGCGGAGGGATGTCGGGGGACCATCCACTCGACAGTAAGTCGATAAAAAATGAAAATTTGAGCCCCCAGCGGAGGTGCGAAGGGACGCGAAGCCGCCGGTTATACGTGCTGCGGTCTGGTATAATACAAGAAAACGGTGGAAGGTTGGGAGGAGGGGGGGAGAAGGAAATATGCCGAGGAAGAAAAATATTTAAATATCACCGCCCCCGGGCTTCCACCCCCCCCCCCCCCCCCCCCCGCACCACAAACCGCCAGCTTTTCCCGACGAGTATGAGAGTTCGTTTTCCCTCCACCCTCGACGTGACAGAATTGTAATAAATATCTGAGGTACGAATAACGCGCACCTACGCAGCCGTCGCGATGCGATGCCACCTGTGCGAAAACGCTTCGAGGGACATTCTCATAGGGGTGGAATATAGGGGAGGGAGAGGAGAGGAAGGAAGGAATAAAGGGAAGACCGTTCTCAGGGATTCGAGATAAATTGAAAGAGCTCTCGAACTTGTCAACTCCTCGTCCTGATAACCCTCAACGAAGGGAATTTCCACGCTTATGTGATCCGGCTCGCGTATTTCTCGTAGGCACGAAGTAACTAGTCGTTTGTGTATAAGGTATCTGGGGGGAAAATTCTTGATGAATAAATGAACGGGCGATAATGAGGGGTGGGGGGAATACAACCCTGGATACACGGTATTTTCAAGCCCCGGATGTGAGAAAGAAAATGGAAAATGACTTTATAATCGAGACAGACGCTCCCTGAGGAGTTGAGACTCGAATAGCACCGCGTAATGTTCAACGTCGTTCAACCAATCAAAAGTATTGAATTTAAAATCAACGTCTGTCCGTCAATTTTTTAACGCGCGCGTGTGTGCGTATAAATTTTCCGCCGTCGCTCGTTTCTTTACAGTTTTTGTGCCGACGGAACGACGGCTGACACGTTTCGCATTTTTGTATATTCAATTCTTTAAGTTATTCGTACTTTCGACTCTCTATTTAATATTATTGATTGACACTTTACTCGAAATGATGGATTTTTGTCTATATTAATTAGATTCAACTGATCGCTACGTTGAGTGTATTGATGAAATTGTTTACCTGTATATTCTCAAGCTACGAAGATCTCTTCAACGATACAAAAATAGTTGATACTGGTTTTGTAAAAAAACGCTCAGACATCGATTCTTCGTTTCAAATCCTTTCAAAATCGTTGACCAAGACACTGCGACAGATTTTCTTTTTCGCTTTCACTAAGTCAATACCGCTGTTCGTTGTAAAATCGAATATTCGATCATACCAATTGGAAAGAAGTGTATCTATGAATGTTTAGAAAACAGCCGTTTCAGAGTAAAATTGAACGAATCTACAAAATTTTCAACAATTCCGAAGCAATTTCAAACAAAGTGTCGACGTTAACATCAGCTTTTCTTACAACCTACTCAGTATTTTCTAATTCCGGAGGCGGATATGTCCTAAAATTTTTTTTTTTTCAGACGACGCTTTATACGGATTGAAAGTGTTAATCCGGAAAAAACCGATTGCCCCGTTTACCGGTTTGAAAATTCGCCGACAGGGCGGAAAACACGATCTATACATCTATAGCAATTGTACGTAACGCGAGATCTGGGCATGGGGCAATTTTTTTTCCCCCCAGACAAGTTCGTTTGTTTTCGATGATGACGTCACGGCGTGAAATGGCCCGTAAAATGGCCCTCGTTTCTCCCCGGGGAATCAGAAGCATACACATCGGTACGTCACTGGATTTTGGGGCCACCCCCTGTCTCTCTCTCTCTCTCTCTTTCACTCTCACTCTTTCTTTCTCTCGCCGAGTGGCGGAAGGCATAAGAAATTGATTGGGGAGACGATGCGCGTCGAAATAATCTATAAATGTTACTCTGACTGATACGGCACTTGGTTTGGCTATTTCGCTGAGTGCAAAATCTCCATTTTCTTCTTCGTTTTCCGAGCACTTTCCACTCTCACTGTCTCCCTTTCTTTCTTTCTCTCTCTCTCTCTCTCTTTCTCTCTCTGTTTCTCTTTTCTTCGCTTTTCGCCAACGTGGGCTTCCAGGACGCAGTCAATGCAGAAAACCAGTCAAATCATATCAACTTTTGTGTAAAGTCGCATGAATTGTTCCCTCAAATTTTCCACATTCTAACTTTAGAATGTCGGTGATTTTTTTTTTTTTCTTTTTTTTATATTGGAACACTATCACTTCTTCTCCAACACTCATTTCTCACTTTCAATTTTCACGTCGAATTCCTGTTTGAATAATTTGCGATTTATAAATTTTATTTGCAGTGCGCAAGTTTCGTATTTTCAATTTTTTTTTTTTTTTTTTTTTTTTTTAACATGGTTTTAAAAATTCAACATTCAAATGCAGGATTAATTTCCCCACTTTATTATCTCTCTCGCTCTCTTCACCGGACCGAAACGAAAACATCGGGAACACTGTCGAATTTCGAGAGTTTCTGCGAACGTGAAGGTATAAAATTGATGGAAGCGAAGTATTTTGCAACGTCGTTGAAACCATCTAATCAACCGAGCCTTCGTCACGGACGTTAATCCGATCGGAGATCAAGCGCGCAACGTTCGGTCCCCGAGGAACCGTCCAGAACCTTATTCGCGCGATCAGCTGTTACGCGACGTAATTTAACACTGGCGAATGGCGCGTCGATATCGAAGTAGCGCGGGAAAGGGAGGGAAGTTTGAAATCCGATTGAATATCCGTGATATTTTCTCGCTGTGCGTTTAAAACAACACGGGAAAAACTTACAGACTTTATTACTGTACTTCTCAACGTAACCGAGTAGCATAATTCTGGGTAAAAAAAAAAAAAAAAAAAATCGAAATTTATAAATTTTTTATTCTCTTAATTGTAACCAAAAAAATCTAGCACGTGTTACTATATATTCGTTCCGATTACGATCGCTCTTGTCATATTTTCTATATAATAAATTGCAGGCGCGAAATCCTCAAGCTTTACTGAAAATAATTTAGCGAAATAAACTAACATATTCACCGTTTCAATGAGACTAAAATTACCCAACACTCGACGGTAACTTGTACAATATTTTTTTTCTATTTCCAACAATATTCGAACGGTTATTTCAACGATGTTACTAATTTATTTCAATAATACTCTAGTTATCGTACGACAAACGACATTGTTCTAACGGTGGTTAATTGCGTTTCAATCAATATCGCATCGATCACCGGATACGAAAGGGGTCGACGTCGACGTCGCGTCATAATATCAGACGTTGAAATCTTACAGGGAACAAATGTCGGATTTTTCTTCCCCTCCCCGCGGTCTCATAAAGTATTCAATCAACGTCTACGATCGTCCTGAGGGCCGATGTTGGAGAAAACTGATTGTGAGTGCGAAATATGAAATTTTTTCCAACGCCACCCTCTGCCCATATCCCTTCTTTTCCTATTTTTCCTATATTCTATCTTTCTTTCTTTCTTTCTTTCTTTCTTTCTTGTTCTCGTTGTAAAAATTTTTACGCTGACAAGTGACAGGCAGTCCGTGGCTGTTCGCCGCTGCAGTGACGTCTTCCACTTCTGCTCTTCCCCCGTATCAAATGTCAAAATGCCCACCGTTTTCCCCCCGCACCTCATATCCGTCTCTATTCCTTCTCTCTTTCTCTCTCTCTCTCTCTGTCTCCCCCCGCAGCTCTCGTCAGTTTTTAACTCACCCATTCTTCTGCCTGTTCGCCTCGTTTGAAGCGGTGAGACGTACGGACAGTCGGACAGACGTCGACGTTCCCGACAATCCATTTCTTTCTCATCAAAAATTTCGAACCAAACTTTACGTCTGGCTGTTCGTACGGACGTATCTATACCTATTTTTCATTACGAACTGCAGTCTGCTTCTTTTCTGCTTGTTATTTATATATAAATGACATTTATTCACCGCTCGGAACGTGACGTGCTTACTTTAATACTCATCGCGAAATAACTGCAGCGAGCTTTTACCTTAATTGATCAGAATAAATAAAAAAAAAAAATATATCACCGCAGATATATCGCTAATAAGACGAAGAAAAATTTTACGATATTCGATACTCATAGTATACGTATATATTGAATATATCTTTTCATCGGTATAGAATTTTCATTATTTTTATTATTCTTACCTACAGCTAGACAATTGGTCAGTAGAAGCTAAATAAGTAAAAAAAAAATTTCATTTTATGCAAAATTACTGATCATTTTTATTCCATGTATAAAATTTCGGCAAACTTGTATATAATATCTTTAGAATACTAAAAAAATTTGACGAAGTATTTGTCAAGTTTTATGAAATTCAAGCCGTGAAGAAGCATGAAGCTTCTGCATAAGATTTTTCGATTCGTCAACTTTTCGGTCTAAAACATTGAGGAGGGATTAGCTTCGTTTCAACTGACAGAAGAAGTTTCGACTGTTCATAACTATGAGCAGATTCTTTCAAAATAAGACAAATGTCTGTTGAGGTAAAAAAAAAAAAAAAAAAAAAAAAACGAAAAGAAAACAGAATTTCAGTGACAATGACAAATGTAGAACCGTTTAGAATATTTTTAAGCATGTCCAAAAAATCAATTCAAACAATTTTTCTCTCACGTATCGAGATTTCATCACCTAAGATAATCTTTGTTCGGAATACGTTGCAAGCATGTGGTAAAATGTCGTTTCCACGCAGATCTATCGATAGACAAAAAATACCTCCGTACTCCTGGAAGGATGGGTGAAAAACGAGGAAAAAAATAAGAAGGAAGATTTCAATTAGCCAACCCCTCGTCGAGGGTGGCACTCGAAAATCGGGAGGAATCGTCGAGGGTTCGAAGATACGGAAGCCAGGATACGTTTGCGGTTAGGATCGCGGTTCGGAAGGTCCTTCGGTCCCTCGATGATCCTCGAAGCTAGTGCGTGAGATTCGCGTGTCGCGGTTACAAATTTCCTTGTAACGAGGCCCCGGAGCGTTTTCGCCTCGCCTCGTCGCTACAGATCCCGAAGGAAGAGGATCAAATCGTGAGTTTCCCGATTTTCGCCCGCCTATTGCAGCGGCAAACGCATCCCGGAAAAGAGACGAGAAATTCGGTTAAGGGATGGAAGGGGGAGGATTTTGATTGCAAAAATATGTCGCCCTGCAGCATTCGTGCAGCCGATCGATGACTCCAATTTCTGTCACACGCACGCAAGTGGCTGACGATGGAATTACCGAATTCGCCCGTTTCATGCGGCTATTCGTGTTTTTTTTTTTTTTTTCGTATGATTTTTTCTTTCCTTCTTTCACGTAAACGGAGAATTTCACGCGAAACCGATCAACGTACGAGCCTGACTGATTTTCAATTTGTAGTAAAAATAGTGAAACAGTACTCTGCATTATTTTCAAATTTTTTATTGAACTGGTCAATTATTTATAAATATCGAGAGCGATGTCGATGAATTTCTTATCGCTTCAGACGCGATTCATTTCAACTACAAAAGAATCCGTTTTATTGCCGAGTCTGCAATGAAAATCGAATAAGGTGTACCAATGATTTTAAGTGAAAAAACAACGCCCGGTCAATATTCTTGTTTTTCTTTCGGTATGCGTGTAAACATTTCGATAAACAAAGGGAAATGGATCGCCATGAGCATTTCTAGCGGTGACTTTTACAACCAGCGTCATCAAAATAATATCGGTGATAAGAATGGCGTAGTTCCGAAATTATAGCCGTAAGGATTGAAGATCGGAGATCGAGAATAGAACAATAGGGGAAAAAAACCACCCGCCGAGTCGTTGTTCGTATCTACAACCCCTTTATTTTTCGCCTTTGGAATCGCTGTTTGCTTCTGTGACACAGAATCTCGTCGCGTGACATCGGATCGTTTGTATACGTAATATAGACGAGTAGAATCGTGGAGCCTCTCTTCTCTTTTTCCATGTGTAATACGAAGCCACCGTCATACCGGAATTTGTTTTTCCGCAGAATTAAAACCGCCCCGAATAGATTAACGTCTTGTCCTCTGGCCTCTTCAACATCGCTCAATTTATCACCACCGATAAGGCTGAAACAGAAATATATGTCTATAACCTCGTAAATTAAAAGTGTAATATACGTATAAATAATAAAGGATTTTACAATCAAATAATGGGCGTGAAAAATTGCCGATTCGTTTATACCGGAAATAAATTGATTTTCGATGCTTTGTTATCAGACGTATGTACTTTTTCTAAATAAACGTTCACGTTCTTCAAAGTTTACGTATTTATCTAAAAAACGTGTAAATTTATTCCCACTTTAGAAATATTTTCATCTAATTTTCTTTTTAAAACTTTTTCATCCGGCTGACAAATCGGTTCAGATTTTTTACCAGGTACCATTTTCCGACAGACCCTTATCTTCGCACGATGATAAAAAATGTCACGAAAAGACTGTTTTTCCGGCGTACCTGCGATGCAACGAATCAATTTCGTATTCGTGGAAGCAGTTTTTGTACATTTTGTACCTTTGTAGGTGGATAAACGTCACCGCAGAGTTGACGCAATAGAAAGTAATGAAAATACGGTGATATTAACTAGACTGAAAGGTAATACGCGAATGCGGCCGAGGTATCAATTATATTCAATATTTGGAGTAATATCGTTTAACGATGGAATATCACAGCGATATTTGAAAACGCGAACGAAATTCGATTGAAACCCAAACCAGGCCAAACTATGTACAATAATAACAGTGACAATTTAACGTTTACAAAATCTCGCGAATTTCGTACCTCAATATGGAAATTTAATTCCCCCAAAGAAATTCGCAATTCTCGATTTCAATACGTTGCCATTAAAAATGCACAGCGCTTTTAGCTTCGGCTTAAAACCCTCCGGTCTCTGTGTTGTGTAATATAATTTATACGTATCGATTTTACAGAATGCACTTTTCCGTCGCGATGGGAGGGCAGCTGGTTCCAAAGCGGCGTTTATCAACCCATCACCGTATCGAGGAACATTTTTTCAAGCAAGGGACGCTGCCTCCACAACGAAGGTGACAAGTTCCTCCTCGTCGACGAGTAAGTCGATTTTTAAGCGATATTTAAGGTATTGGAATTCGTGTGAAAACTGCGGATAATCAAACCGCTCGATAAGTCTGGAATGCTTTATTACTCTTCGCTTGTCTGTTCAACCTATGACGCGTAAGATATTTACGTTCATTGATTTGATTTCAGTAAATAGATTTCTGACGTATTTCATTGCTCGTTTGAAGATAGGGAAAGGAAATTTTGAAATAGTCATTTTTTCTCGGCTTACAGGAAAGAGGAAATTAATTATTACGTTGTGCTAATTTTTTTATTAAGCATTTTTTGAATACTTAGCAAAAGGAGATTAATCGGGACATATTGCAATCTATTTATCTTCTTTATAACGAATTTTGTTCACCATGAATGAGAGAGTATTTTTCCTAAACGTATGAAACGAAAGTCGATCGAGTTTGTTTGATGTTCTGATTTCGTTCGAAACTCATAGAAATAGT
The DNA here is from genome assembly GCF_021901495.1 of Neodiprion virginianus. Taxonomy (NCBI): domain Eukaryota; kingdom Metazoa; phylum Arthropoda; class Insecta; order Hymenoptera; family Diprionidae; genus Neodiprion; species Neodiprion virginianus. The sequence goes on from NC_060880.1 coordinate 37,278,948, forward strand.
TGATAACATTTTTTATAAGTTTATTTACTCGAGTTGTATAATTCGGTAAAAATTGACTCGTCAGAAATAATCAATGATTGTTAATTCGTCGTTTAAGCTACAGGAATAGTAAAAATTGCTCTTTGTTTTGTTGCAGAAAATCGTGTTATCGCTGCGTCGTGATACACGAAAAGCACCCGAACGTCCTGCAGTACAAAGAAAGTGAGTTTGAGTCGAGTTTAACGTACATAGATTAATTAGAGTAGATTAAGACACAGGGGGAAAGATTCGACTATGGAGCGGGGTTGAAATTCCGAATTTGAAAAGTTCTCAAAGTGCCAAATTCCAAATTATTCGGTAGCTAAACTTGAAGTGAAGAAATCAAATTTTGACGAAACATCGAAGTCTCAAAAGCTCCGGAGGTCGACGCTCAACGTTCCGAAAGTGCGAAAGTGAGAAAGTTTAAAAATCTGAAACATCGAAATTCCGAATGATCGAAGATTTTCGGTTGTGTGAATTTCTGGCTTGGTGAAATTTCACCACTTTGATCTTTCTTTGTTTTGGATTTTCGGTATATTTGCGTTCGTAATCCTGGTCGTTTAGATATTTGATTTTTCTGACTTCACACACCCACTCGTTGAGCAAACTACGCTGTGCGAGTATATTTCAATTTTCGGAATTTTGCTCCAACGAAACTTTATTTTTCAAAATTTTTCTCTATCGTAACTTGAATTTTCGAAATCTTGCATTCTGGAACTTTGAGCCATCAGCTTTCGACCATTCGAATCTTTGTTGTTTCTTCAAAGTTCAATTTCATTACTTCCAAGTTTCACCGTCAAATAATTCTGACTCAGGCGCTTTCGGAACTCTTAAAATTCGGAACTTCAACCCCGCCCCACGACTATAACGACACCGAAATCAATCAATCCGTGTAAATTGTCCATCGAGTGGCGGCAAACTGGTATCAAAATTCAGCAGCTGAGATTCCCGCTCCCATTTCCATCCCTTGAAAACCGTGTTGCATCGGTATATTGTTAAAAAAAAACAATGTCGAAGCGTGATTACGAATGCAGGGTGAAAGTCCGAAGGGCGCGTCAGGATTGGAACGAGCAAATTTGACGGCTGAAGGATGGAAGGGCGGGGGGGGGGGGAATATCCTGCAAAGGGCAAAGCGTGAAAGGATAACGGGCGTTTAATTTCATTCCGAAGGGAGCAATCAGTTTTTCCCTTTACGTGCGTAATATGCTGCTTCCTGCAAACAAAATCTCACGTGTACATAACACGGAATAATGTAACGAATTACATACCAGGGAAAAATCCACCCTCTGATATAAGCTGCCCGACGTCGCTTTTTCTACCCAGTTTTGATAGAGAAAAACCGCGCGCGGTTCCAGGATGTGTGCAGTAATACGCTGGCCGCAAAAACCGCGAACCTTTAACATACAGGCACGTGTATATACATATATATATATATGAATACATGTACATACACACGTGCATGCGAAAACCTGCCGCGCGATAAACGAGCCTCGGGATTTTTTCAATTATTTACACGACGCCGGTTTACACTTGGAAACTTATCATATACGTTCGAATTTTAACGAAAATGAACGCGATTCAATTTCGAAGTAATTATCCAATGATAATTGTTATTCCAGAAATATACCGTAGCAATAAAATGGGAAATGAGATTTTGGAGTAAATTTTTTTTATGCTTGTACGGTATAATGTAGACTTGCAAAAAAAATCTTGTTTGATGGTCTGCTGCTTTTTACAAATTTATAATGATAATTATGCTGTACGAAATTGTAAATTAATTAATGGCTGGAGTTTTTTTTTTTTTCTTTTTTTCTGCTGGTTATATAAACCTGATCGATGCGAAAATATGTTATGGACAAGGAAAAGTGAGTTGAAAAAGATTGACGTCCGCTTCGATGTAAGAAAAAATAAAAATTGTAATAAACGATTAATTAAAATCTATCGAAGATCGAGGGAAGTAAATTCGGTGCAGCGTATAAAATCACAACTCTTAATAACGAAAAGCCAGCGCTAAACTTTTCTATTCATCTTTTTCAATGAAAATTCACGACTGTTACAATCATGCAATAATTCAACATGGAACAAACGATATTATCGAATTAATTATTACATCGGATGAATTTTTCGCAACGACGCGAAGACGTTGAATCGAATTACAAAGCATTATATATTTGACAAGCATATTTCGATGAAACAAAAACAAAAAAATGAACAAAACTGGCGCAAATTTACTTTTTCATTGCCGATTACCGTTATTCTTTCTCGTTTAATTGTATTTACATTCCTTTCAATTTTATTTATCAATTTTTTCTTCATTCCCATACCAAGGAGATATTGCAAGGTGAATTTAGTAAAAAAAATAACTGCGACGCAGATGTAGGGAGCAGCAGATGTATAAAACCAACCGAGTACAGAAACGAAGCGAACGCGGTTTCCACCTCTGGCCTGCATTTTTCGACGATTTGTCAAAGTCGGGTGTTTTTATCGAATTTTAATCTGCATAGTGTCGCACCGCAGCCACCGCGGCTGAGGGGGTGGGAAAAGGGGGTGGATTCGTGTCCGTAGAATACGTCGCCGATGCAACGTCGGCAGGGTGGAAAGAGGGGGGGGGGGGGGGGGGGGGGGGACATAATATTGTGCTTTTTCACCGACACGGTGTATACTAATAGTTTTTAAATTACATCGCTCTTACACGATGTTCTTGTATCGCCCTTCCATTCCCTACGGAATTCACGGATGCATCGCACGCACGATGCGCATGTAATATCGTGCATACAAAAATTGTACACGCTGCGTCGGACGTTGAAACGCTCCGACGAAACAATTTTTTTTTTTTTTTTTTTTGTTTTATTTAGCTTTTCCTTTTTCAATTTTAAAATCGACGTACGATCGATTACAGAGGATTTTTGAATGGGAATTAGACTTTTAAAGGTGCGAGAGTAATTACAGCGTTCAGTATAATACGAAGGAATTATCATTTGATTTTTCAGCGATAAAATGAAATGATCGCTTTTTCGAAACAATACCAGAATTTGACTCTTACGAATTAAACGAATTTTCGTAGGCTATTCAAAACGTAATTTCGATACGCTTTGTTTCTTAATTGTATTCACTGCGAGAATTTTTAATGTTCTAAATTGCGAAAGGATTTTATGATAAAATCATAATTTTTTTTCCCTTTTTACGTTTTGAGAGAGAATACAACGATCACCTTCGGCCAAACACGGACGTTATTCGGTACTTTCATTTGTTTGACCAAATATCGTTAAAAAAAAAAAATAAACAAAACGTTCTATACACGCGTTTCAAAATTTCTCAGGTCTTCTCGATTAATTCCCACGACACTAAATTACAGGCTGCGTTGGATAAAACTTCGTTACAAAATCTTCTTCATCGCCTCAAATCTGTACAAAAACGAAACGTTCAAATCCTCCGTAACTGTGTATTTAAAACTTCATTGTTCCGATTGTTTTTTCACCGTTTGTTAAAATAAACATTGTAATTATCGTTCACCCTGCGGAAGAAATGAGTTATCGAATAAACCAATGAAGTTTTTTCGAAAAAAGAAATATCACGGGACGTTCTATTTCAGTAACGCCCGTGTAATAATGCTACTCAATTATTTTTATCATCTTGATCGTGATAATAATAACGAAACACAGAGCAAACGTTTCCATTGTACAGTATATTTATATACCCACATAGTATGTATGTATGTATATATATATATGTATATATATAGTATGTTTTGTGAAAATTTATGACATATATACGTGAGCGAGGTATGAAAGCAACTGTGTTATTCTCATTTCAGCGTTTTGCCACGGTAGGAATTCCCTGGCGTCCTTGTGCTCTTACATAACAGGAGACGCGCTGCTCTTCTCGATGTTTCGCGAGGATGCGCAGGCAGTGCCCTGCCCTTTTCGAGGGCCCATGACCTTCTCCTACAACAGAGGTCACGAAACTTGTTCAAGCCCCCAGAGCAACGTCGACACCTGCACCGAGGACAGCAGACTTCTCTTCCGGTATCAAGCCTGCCCGGACATCCCGGCCTCGGAAAGCGCAGGTATGCTTTGGCGTGCTTTCGTCGCCTTTCGGAAAATCAAATTTGGGAGGGAAGCCAACGATTCGATAGACGCGACGTAATTTTATTTAAAATATCTCTCGGCTTCCGGTTACCAAAACATTGGGTAATCGAAACTTGAAAAGGGATTAGAATTTTCCAGAGAATGCTACTGCGCTGAGAAAAATTTCATTTGTTACAGTAGCTAGACAAAATTGAGTAAAACAGGTATCGTTAAAAACACTGTTTGAATATTGTTGGGATTACGAGAAACGAGGTACGCCTAAACATTTTGCGCTATCGTCGATCCTTTTTTGGTTATTGCGAGGCAAAATCAGTTTCTGAGGCTTACTCTGCTTTTTTAGTTTAATAAGACTTTATCGTCAATTCATCGTTGCACGAGCGTTAAATTTTTGCAACAGTTGCAAAAAAATATAGTAACATTGATCGTAACGAGAAAGAATAGAAACGGATACTAGACTTTCTGGTAGTGGTAGAACTATATTTTTCGATTGTGGTAAAAAATGAAAATAATATAAAATAATAATATGAAAATTTCTCTCGGTATACAATTTAGTGTTACTTGTTTATAGACAATCGATTGAAAAACATTTCACTCTATTGTTCGATAATTTTTTTTATGCATCAGTTTCTTCCACGGTATCTGGGCTTTTCTGTTCGTTTTATATCTATTATGATTTTTTGTTTCTCCTCCGCAAGCTCTGAGCGAGGAAGGGAAAAGTTTGGCGGATATGGTGTGAGCGTAGTGAAAATAGAGAAGGGAGAGTAAGCGCTCATTTTCTGTCGATTTCTCACGATCGAGTTTTTTGCTCGGTCTCGCACCTTGAAGAGAGGAATTTCTATTCCTGTTCGATTCGAGGCGAGAATTCCAAATTGGCCGTATGCGGGGTGGTCCGCAAGAACCCCGAGGTAAACCGGGTAAAACTGGTCCTCTTTTTTCCCCCGCCGACATCTACGAGATGCAATTTAGATAACTGATCGCACGAGTCTGACCGCACGGGAATCCGAGATGTCCGCAACTCTCTCTCTCTGTCTCTCTCTCTCTCTCTTTCTCTGTAACAGCTCGAAACGACCAGCCGCGGAAATACTTCGGCTCGACAAGCTCGGGACCGATAGATAAAATCTCGCCCCAATTTCGTCCGCCCTGCAGGACGAGGAGAATAATTGCAAGATCATTAAACGATCAAATGCGATTGATAAACGATTCTGCCAACAGCTCCGGCGTGAAAAACTCACATCTTTTTAACGCGGAAAACACCAATTCACGTTTTTTTCCAGCATAAAAATTCCGACTTAGATCGGAGATCTTACGTGAAACTCACCGTCCGCATCGCCTGCAGATAGGCAACCGCGCCTGCGGACAGGCAACCACGTCTGCAGATAGGCAACCACGCCTGCATTCCGATATGCGCACGATACGAAACGTAGAGTTCGTTGCCTATCAGCCGGCGTTGAGCGACGAGTTTCACAGAAAACTCGGGGTGTTTAATGTCTCGTCGTATAAAAGTAAAGGTTCAGCGATCACTCGGCGAAACACCGGAGCGGTAGTAAGTCGAAAACGACGAGGGGAGAATCTGGAAGAGAAGTTTCGCTAATTTGAGACGGTTAACGGTTGGCACGGGGTGGCACGATATCCTGCTGCAGCAACGGTCAAATGCAGGAATGGGGGGAAACATTAGCTGGGCGGAAAGTCTGGGGTGCTCAGAATGCTGCTAAATGTAACTAGATGTAACTATGCTACCAACTACGCGTGTAACTACGTACCTAATTCGCGTTATTCACGGGACGAGAACTAAACTACATTATTCACCTCGACTTAACCGACGCCGACGCGGATCTCGCGCGAATTCCTCGACTTCTTGGTCAGCGGCTGCTTCCTGCTGTGCACTCCTCAAAACTTCACTATATTACAACTCGTAGACTATAATTCCAGACAGATGTTGGAAAATTTTCACGCCCGAAATAAAAATTTATTGGATTGGAATAAATTTCAATCGAATCAAGTAAAATTTCTCCGTTTACGCCAAGTCAAACATTAAGCAGGTATTCGTATTCAAATAAAATCTTTTCTGTCTGAAACAGATCCAGAAAAATTTTTCTTCCGAGTCAAGCGCAAGTTGTGGTTCGGATTTCCGAAAACAAGGAGTCTAATCGGTGCAGTGTTTTTTTCTTCCTCAACTTTTCTACTACGTTATTCAAAGTCTGATTCACCTATAGTTAAATTCTATGATCTAAGTAATTTATTCTTACTCAACAAGGAGCAAAAACATTTCCTCAAACTTTTGATGTAACAGTTGAAAAAACTTTTTTTCAACGTCTTAAGGGTTAATGGTAAAAAACAAAGAAGAAAATAGCAGAAAAGGAACCATAATTAGTACGATTTCCAAGATTAAACAATCGAGAAATAGAAAAGAATCATCTTTCGTTCTGTGCCTAAAATTTAAATTCAATTTTTCATTTGAACCTACGGGTTCAAAGTATCTTTTTCGATTTTTTTTCACCGTAAATTTTTCGTCATCTTTCTCTCATCCGGAAGACGATATCATTCATTGAACATACCTAGTTATACGAAATATGTTGTGCCAACGGCGAGTTTCGCATCGAGTCGTATACCCGATTATCACGGTTAATAAAGCGAGTAAGAGCGTTGAAAGCAGAGGCGACGCCCTTCAGTCGGTCGTACGCAATTAAAAAATTAACGAGCGAGCTCGCTTCGCCGGTAGTTAACAACTCGACCGATACTCGGCCCTGCGCTTCGAGGATGAGCCACATGTGCGGTAATTTCGCGGTATCTGCAAAAAAGTTGCACACCGCATGAAAAAAAAATTTATACATACGTACATATGTATAATATACGAAACGTTCTTCGTCAACTGGGCGAGATATTTCTTTTTTTTTTTTCAAAAACGTTTTTATTATTATTTAAAAAATTTTTATTCACAGTGATTGAGTGAGAAAAAATTATAATGCATGTATAATCAATCGAGAAAATTATTTTAATTTTCCAAATTATTCGAAAACGTCCAAGCACAGATTATGAATTCTTTTCATCTCAGCAAGTACACAAATTCAGATGTTTTCGAGCGGTTTGAAAATTTGATCATTTTACCCATCACGTCTTTCTTTTGTTCCTTTCGTATGCAATTTCAAATCATTGCAGTCGCAACGTTAAACTTCATTCAACGTTCACGTTCATTCTAAACTCTGCAAAGTATTCGTGAAAATTCGTGAAAAAATGTTTGAGGAAGTTTTTGACAACTTTTGGGTAAAAAATGAATGAATAATATAGACAGCCAAGAACGGATCGGAAAAACAGGTGGATAAAACTTTTGAAACCCTTCCGATTCTACACTTTTTCGATACTTAAAAGTCAAGGGTCTTTCTAAACAGTTAATTTTTTTAAATTTGATAAGTCAAAAAAATATACTTTCCAGTGAAGTGATAAGATTTCACAAATTTTGTTGAGAACGACCAAAACCACTTTGTATAAAGTGAACCTGTAATGCACGGAGAATGTTCCGTACAACAAACAAAAAACCAAAAGTGAAATTTCGACTTCCCTCTTTCCTCTACAGTCGAGGAGCTGGAGTGTCTGGCGACCTGGAAGGAAGGTAGCAGCCGATACCTCGTGGGTCGCCTTCACCACCGACACGCGTCGAACAACGAGGACCGCTATCGCTGCTTTGTCTACGAAAGAGTGAGTCAGTCGATCGGAGGTCTGAATCGAGCCAGCCTGGGTCTTGACCAGGACGTCCCATTGCCCGGAGGGCCGATTCCCGATGGAGCCCCAGAAATTTATCGGGTTGCACAGAGTGACGACGCGACCTGCAACGGCCTCTTCAGCACAATGGAAGGCTCGCGGTCGATGACGCTGAGGAAAGGTGAGACACGAATATTTTTATTCCTGGAAAAACGAATTCCCAAGTCAATTTTTTCGGCCAAATGTTACGTCACATGCAGCACAAGATGAATCCGCCTGCGTTTATGCAAATCGGGGCATATTTTGTAGAATGCGCCTGCGACTATGCAATTCAAGGTACATTCGACCGAAATACGCCTTCATTTATGCAAATCAGGGTACATTTTAAACGTCATACGTCTGCATTTATGCAATTCAGGATACACGTTACCGAGATCCGCCTGTGTTTATGCAATGCATGATACATCTTGCCGATCAAGGGTTCGGCCAATCGTGATCAATGAGAAAAACGTCAATTGGTAAGACGTACCTCTCAGTTATCTAAATGCAGTCGGATTCCGATAAAATATATCTCAAATTGCATATATTAGTTTGGATTTAGCCTGTTTTATAGATAATCCAATATATATGTATATATAATACGCGGTGACAGTTTTAATAACGGATGTGTTATGAAAGTTGAAACTTTGGAATTATTTAACCGACCAAAAAAATACACTACGGGCGTTTTCGTTCAAAGCGCGGAACTATCGCGAAATTTTTAAACAATGAAAGAGAGAAAGCGAGAGTAAGAGAGAGGGAAAAGCAAATAATAAAAAAAAAACGACATCAACAACGCCGCTTTGTTGACCCAAATATTTTCACTCTGTATCTGAAATACTTCGTTGCGTCATGTGATTTAATTACAACGAAAATGGGATTATACCGCCAAGAGGAGGACGGGAAAATTCCATCAACGATTTGTCCGCTATGCGTGCAGCCAATCCATAACACTCATAATGCATCGAGATTGATAGCTTTGACAATGTTTTAGCAAACGCAAAAAAAAAAGCATAGGTATACTATAATACATCTTCTCTGAACCATGACTATTTTACACAATCACGCTTTGCAGTAGAAATACTCACTCGTAATACGTGTATACAGTGTCTCACTTCGATTTTTCTAATCTCGATAGATTTTGCTGATTCGAACAAAAAATAACAAACAAAGAAATAAATTTCTGGTACGGTATAGCTTACGGAAAAGTTCAACGAATGTGGGGCAGTTTATTTATTTTCATTAAGTTTTTTATTTCGCAACGCAACCATGGGCATGCGATATAACGCACGGACGTTGGCGGAACGAACGCGCGGCTGTTATTGAGAAAAGCGATAATATATTTTCTGAAAAACGTGACACTAATGGGCCTCGCTTCGCGTTTCTCTATTCAGCGACAACGAATAACGATATATACACATGTGCCTTCGAATTTTGCCGTTATTAATTTCTCCGTTCTTTATTTTGTGTTTGTTTTCTTCTTTTTTTTTCTCTCTCTTTTCACAAACGGAACTCCATTTATGTCATTTATAACCATAACTGTGTTGTACATACATACATACATACATACATACATACATACATACATACATATATATCTATGGTTAAGGTGTAGGTACACACGAGAATGGGACGAAAGTACGGATGTGCCGATATTATTTATGAATAACAGCTGCGAATTGCTTCAGATTGGAATAACGCGAATATTAGTATAACTGTAATCACTTTACGGGAGTCAAAAAATTTTCGGAAATTTCATCAGTCCGAAAAAGTAGAGAATTTCTCTATCCACGGACCACGAACAATTTTTCATTTTTTATCGATATTTTTTTTCTTCGTCTAATTTTCTTACTACAAAGTCCAGAAATATTCACCGAAAATTTTAAAACGTTAAAAACTGATCGCGTTCTACTATAGTAAACATAGATAGCGTGTTTTTGCAACGTTTCGTTAAATATCAGAAATGTCTAAAACTGAAATCCTCGTGTTCTTGTACAGGTGAAAAAATTCCCGTTCATTACCCGAAATAACAACGCGTTAATCTGCAGTCTCTGAGCCAACCGTGCAGGTGAAATATTTTCCTTTGGAAATCCCACGAATAGTACGTGATCGTCCAGTTTTTTCTGTTTGGTTTTTCTTATTGGCACCATAGGTACGCAGAATATCCAGTAATGGCGACAAGTGACGTTTGTCACATTCGCGTGTAACTTCAAAACATTTAAATATTAATTTGCTCTTCTCACTTCCCAGTCTGTAATTTTCCTCACATCCTTCAGTTGGTTTTTCCAAACCGAAAAGTCTGCGCTCCTTTCACATAATATCTTACAGTAGAGTGACTGTTACAAATGAAAATTTCATCGCTTTTTCTCGTATAATTTTGAGCAAATTTACAAATGATCTATTATAATTTCACATAATAATGGGAAGGAGAGTTTATTTTTATTTTTTTTCTTGGAAATGAGTGATATCGGAGAGTTTGTAATCCATGAAAATAGCTTGAATCGAGCCTCTATTTCTGTTCCAGCCCCATCCCCAGGAAAATGTAGATTTCCCAGCTGGCTAAGCGGACACACAGCCGGGGGCCTGACTTGGCACACCTTGGACTTGACGCGATCTTACACCTTCCATCCGCGGAATGCCTCGCTTCATACAATGAGGTCAAACTCGTCGACGATCCGGTACGAAAACGGGGCTGCGGAGGGTCAAGAGGTTCCTGGAGGACAGGACGAGCAGGACTTCAAGATCCTCTGCAACGTTATCAAACAATCGAATCCTGGACAAACGATGGCGATGATCGTGGCGCACTTCACCGTCGGATGGTGAGGCTCGACGATTATTATTCAAACGAGAGGATGGAAAGATAGATTAAAATTGCAGAATTCACAGCATCAGGTCGATTAATCACGTTTTATAGGATTTCGAGCAAAGTGTGTTGAATATTTTTTTCCTAATTTATTCAACGTTTTCTCACCATGTAATGTGATAGCTGGTTCTTCAATTAACCATTATTTTATATATCTACTGTACCTGTAACTGGTGTAACTTGTTTACGTACATTGAATATATATCGGGCCTAAACGTGGAAGTCACCTCAGCGCCTGCAGATAGGCAACCGGAGTGGCAATTTGCTATCCCACGGACGAAATTGTAACCCCTGGTTGGTAAGTGCCGAGGTGGCTTGCTTCCACGTTTAGGCCCAGCATATATACATAGAACAAGGGTTGAAATTGATAAAAACAGCGTCATTCAGACGTAAGTTATAATTTTGTAGATATCACAAGGTTGTAGTTGACTATTATAGGTATTGCAATTTTCTTTGAAGTGCCAATAGTCAGGATATTAATGGTTCATTTTCAGATGAGTTTAGGTAGCGAAATATATAATGATGATGAGTTCGTAATGAATATTATTTATATTCCATGATCTCTTTACTGTTCAGCATTCGTTTTTTACTCCATCGTTCCTCTCCAAATCCGCCATTCCACTTATTCCGTGGTTCCATTCCTGTTTCAACATTCCTCTCCTGTTCCACCGTTCCCTTCTATCACCACCATTTCTCCCCTATTCCACCGTTCCCCTCCTGTTCCACTATTCTTCGTATTCCATTGTTCAATTCGTGTCTCATATTTCCTGTCTCCCTATTCCGTCATTCCTCATTAGCTCCACCATTTCTACCCTGTTATTATTTTACATTTTTATATGTAAATCTACTGTACGCATAATTAGTATGATTTCTTTACACAAGTTTAATAGGTCACCGTTCAATTTTAACATTTCAGCCGCAGCGGTTACATGTGCATGACTTTCTATAGAAGGGACGGTCACGTGGTAGAAGTGCAGACTGGAAACACGGTCGCCAGACCGGAAGAGGCCTGCAGCCCGCCTCACTACATCCCCCAGAACACCCCCTACATCACTCTTGTCAGTGAGTATATCGCATACTGTAATATATAATGCCACGCTGTATAATGTGACATTAATCCAAGAAAATGGCGTGCATGGAAGATAATTTTTTCGTTTCTATAGGAAAAATTCGTCGGATATAGGAATTTATATATAATTTTACTAATCGACTGGTTAAATTTTTCTCTTCTGTACACTCAGTGCGGATTTTATTGTACTTCAAAACATAAATTTTCTCCAATATTCAGAATATGAATGAATATCATCACGTATATTATTTTATTGAATAATTCGTGTGGATTTCATTCGACAAATATGACATTTTCCCGACACTTTTCGAATACATTAATCGGAATCGATTTTACCAAAACCGTAAATAATTGTACGCAACAAACACGAACGTATAATCAAACCCAGCTGTTGCGGGACCACCCTTACAATAAGTATCTACCTGCATTAAGAGCCTGATAGAACGTTGTTGATTTTGGGGATCTACAAAAAAAAAAAAAAAAATGCCTCACCGGGCCAGCTGAAATTTGCAAGCTCGACTAACGAGCTTTCCACATTGTAACTCCACTTGGCTATGCTTGAAAAGCCTTTGCTTTACAGTGAAAATTTCTGCTTCGACAGTTGAAATTCTTACTCTGGCTATATTAACACTAAAATTTGCTGGTCTAGCAAATTGTTTTTTTCCTTGCAACACTCCACTCACATACACACAGATTCCTGCAAAAACCAAACATTTAATAGACACGCTCCCGTTGTAAATTTCGTCCGGCAAGCGAGAACAATTTGTCACAATGCCACCGTCCAGGTTCTATTTCTTCTCCTCCATACTCTCTGGATGCAGGCATTACATGAAAGAGTATTATGGGTTAACAAACAATATAGCTATATACACACACACACACCTACCATCTATATATCTATATGTTTACATAGACGTGAAATGAACTCCTTCACTTCCGACGAAAGGGGTTGCAGGGGGTCGGGGGGGGGGGGGGGGTAAAAAGGGGGCGGAGGGTGGGTCGCGTGTTCCCTGACGGGGCGGCTGACAAAGCATCGATATACGAAAGTCCCGAAGCTAGAAAAGAACGGAGAGTAAGAAGTGAGAAAAACGGAAAGGAAGAAGGTGAGAGGTGGAGGGGAGTAAAAGAGGGCGCTGTGGCCCGCGGGACGAACGAACTGAGTTGTAATCCCAGGGGAGTTATTGGATTCGGTTTGATCCACCACGCGGCGGCGGCGGCGGCTATGGTCCGTCCGGTTCGACGCTTTACTTCACCGGAAGTTAGTTTCAGTTTCCGGCAATCGACCTACGCCTCGCGGTATATAAGTAAGCGGGGGCTGAGGGAGGGGAAGAAATAAAATAGAAAAAAAAAAGGAAGAAAAAGAAAAGAAGAAGAACGAAGGTATAAGAAAATAAAGTAAATAAAGAAGAAAAAGACTTAGAGACTTACTCCTGCGGCACAGCCGCCGCCCGCGCAACCCTGGACCATGGATCCCTTTTCCCAAACTTTTAATATCTTAACCGCCCCCACCTAAAGCGACGCGGCTGAACCCCGAGTTACTCTTTCGTGACAGCAGCTACTCCCTCGGTCGCTTCTATATATATATATATGTATACATATAGCTACAATACATACCTATAGTATATGCATCATGGTACCTGCCGTTCCCGTAATCCGTGGATTATTTCAACTTTTAAATAGGAATTTAATACCGTAAGCCCGTGATTGGCTGATCCGCAATTTTCTCATTTAGGTACCGTACCTTTTTTTTGGATTTTTTTTTCTTTCAATTTATCATTTTGCTTTATATTTCGATATACGACGTTGCGATAAATCGACGAGCATTTTTAATACCCTTGTACACTCATATTCATTAATGCCTCAACTAACCGGCTAACTTGTTTTCGGTCCGAAACAAAATGCGAGTCTCGATTCTATACGAATTATGTGACAATGACTGTACATATTTACTTATATAAAGGTTATTCTGAAATTGGGTGGAAAGGTTGTGTTCCCTTTTACAAGTAGCATACGTTGCGACGTCGTGAATTCGCTTCGCTGATTTTCGGAGGTACGATAATCATATAGTAATTAACATAAAAATCATCTCAGGCCGTAATTGAGGGACGAAATATTTGACGTCTTGACGTAACGGCAAAGAAAAAATCGGCATTACAATAACGTTTGTCCTTTTTTTACTACGTGAGATTCATCGAAGAATTAACGACTTATAATATGAATATAGCATAACCAGTATAATGAAAACGAGAGTTGTTTGTTGGAAAAGAACAAGCAGAACAGAGATGGATGGATGGGTGGATGGATGAGTGATAAAAACGAGTAGTAAGGAATAAGACTGAGAAAGAAAATCATTCGGAGAGAGAAAAAAAAAAATTAACGACGAAAAGCAGAGAATAGAACGAAGTAAATAAATAACGACCACATGCTTCGATGGTTCGCCGGCGACGCACTCACCCAGCTAAAGCATAAAACTACGTGACTTTTATGTCTATGTATCTGATATACATAATGTACTCGATGTATGTCTTATACGGCATACATGTATTTATATAATACACGTAAATTTCTCACAGCCACGTAGTTTTTTCCCAAATACATAGGTAACCATCTATGCGGTACATCTACCTATCTGTACGTTGTACGTATCTACATAGATATTTCTAACCGACTATCACAGTGACGCGGTTGGGATGCTCAAGTGACGTCATTCGATAGATCAAACAAGGCTGTGGTCTAGTTATTCGCTTGAATGGGTCTTCGCAGGGCATGAAACAACTTCTCGTCTACGTATATTCCTACACATAATGTTCTTTTTGCAAGCGTAAAAATGATATCAAAAAGCAAATCCCGCCAAGTATAATTTATTGTTAAATTATAACGTGTCAGTTACCGAATTCGCAGAATAATAGACATAGTAAAAATCGGTAACAACAGTTTTTTCTTCAACTATAATACGAATTGTAATATATTATAGAATGACCCTTGTACCTTGTGATACACATTTTGTTCGAGGATTATAAACTACACGCTAGATCATAAGGTATAACATTATTATCATTATTATTATACGCCCTAATACTTTACCCGTGTATATTATGTGAGCAAACTTTAGCGAGTCAATGAATTTTCTCAAAAAGACACAGGGGGTAAATTTATACCTATAATACATATAATATAGCTAGACAATAGATGTTGTATTACGTATACACGAGAGCGCTTTATAACTGTGCAGAACAGGATATAAAACGTAGTGTAATATGACTGTGTTTGAATGAACTTTCGACAGGCCGAGGTGTATGGGTGCAGCCTACTCCATTGTTTCGTATAATCAATTAAGGTGAATTGGCTTGAAAATTTTCTGCGAGAGGTCCGATGCGAATTTATCGTACTTTGCGGAATTATACGCGAGCTTCGTGAATGTGTGCGTACGTATTATGTAATACTTATGTGTACGTGTCGTAAGTCTGAACTTGAACCGAGACGTGGGAATAACGGCGTACAATGTACAGGTATGTTGGTATGGGAGGATATAGGAACCCGAGTTCGCGTAATAAACGAACTCGTAAATTTAACCCACGGTTGGTGGTGTCTCCTGGGACCTTTCTCTCACTCTCTCTCTCTCTCTCTCTCTCTCTCTCTCTCTCTCTCTCTCTCTCTCTCTCTCTCTCTCTCTCTCTCTCTCTCTCTCTCTCTCTCTCTCTCTCTCTCTCTCGAAGAAATTAGAAACAAATATAATCCTGTCGTGGGTACAAAAGAACGGAGGAGAACAAAGCAAAGCAAAGCTATACGAAACAAGCAAGCAACTTCTCGCAATAATACCGAATATATGTCCGTATGTGTATACGTATATATATATAACACATGCCCATTCAAATCAGGGGTACAATCTGGTTAAGGATGTGCATAAATCGAATATTATACATCTACATAGAACGAGGTTCAAGATTGATAAAAAAAAACAGCGTCATTCAAACGTGGAAATTAGTTTTAATTTTGCAGGTATTCCACACTTGAACTGGACTATTATAAGTATTGCAATTTTCTTTTAAGTGCTTAAAGTAGAGAATATTATCGTTTCATTTTTAGAGGAGTTTAGGTAGGGGAATCAAATGACAGAGTCGGTAATAAATATTATTTATATTCCGTGATTTCTTCGCTGTTCCATATTCGTACTCTATTCCATCGTTCCTCTCCAGATCCACCGTTCCTCACACTCCATCGTTCCATTCCTCTTTTATATTCGTACCCTGTTCCATCGTTTCTCTCCAGGTCCACCGTTCCTCATATTCCATCGTTCCACTCCTGTTCCACCGTTTCTACCGACCCGGGCGATCTTGAATTTCACCAATTTTCAATATATAATAACGATTTGATAACTGTCCTCGGTCTTCTCGTCAAAATGCCCGATTTTCCAGCGAAGCTAGAGTACATTATATTGGTTCAGGAGCTTTCGAATCTCGTCTAATCGTTGAAACATTTCTAGCTGTTGGAGAAGACTGTACAATCCTGTGTTCGATACAACCTTAAACAGACGGGTTTTCGCGCTGTGTTCGTTCTCCGGTAGGTATACTAGCTGCACGAGACTAGCAGAGAGACTACGGATGGTAGTTGCAGGGAAAGCTAAAAGCGCGCTACGGAGAACATCATGGTTATGAGGAAGGTAGACTCTATTGTGCTATTGCGTTTCAATCTACAGTAGCTATCCGTTGTTATTAAGGTAAAGGCACCGAGTGCGCAAACACATCGAAGCGAACACTGTTCCAACAATGAAATCGCGGGTGTCCTCTGCGTGTGTTACGATCACGTGGTACAGAAGCTGCGACTACGGTAGAACCTGGAGACCAAAGTTGTTCGGAAAGCCGGTCTCGAGAGCCATAAAGCGAGAAACCTAGCGGAGGGGGTGAAACTTGTACAGAGACATCGATTATTCTCCAAGAAACGCGGCGCATCAACGAAAATTAGTAATCCAGCTCCGATCGCTTCCCCTTCCCCTCACCCTCCCCCCACCCCTCTCTCGCCCCTCGGGCGGATTGATCAACCCCGTTTTCCATCCCTCGGGCAACCCGCCCCCGTATTCTGCCGCGTTTTACCCATGGTTCACCGCCCAAAGACTCCGACGCTCCGGTCTTATGCAAATCGATGGTAGTGCGGTATTATCCTAGTTTATCGGCTGCTCACACATACCATTTCCACGGTTTATGTATACATTGTATATAGATAGGTATGTATTATATAGATACCTTGGTATTATACGCTCTGTTGTGCGGCACTTCGCAGCCGGTTTCTATATCTATCAACCCTGCAGCGCGAATCCCATCTTTGACAAAAAGCCAAACTCACGCGTCTCGTTTTCGGGACCGTAATCGAGACTCTTGGATAATTTATTGTCGTGCGAAATTCGGTCCTCGTTCGATTTGATATTTCCGCAATTGTTGTCAATGACGGATCTCTTGCGTTGCATTTTAATGATGGACAAAAAAATCTTCGTTAATTCGTATGCAATTTTCTGGTTTTATAAATCTTCCAAACGATCGGTGAATTTATAATATTATTCAACGAATACGGGTAATAAATTGTACACGAACACTACGGATTTAATATTACAAGTCGCAAAAAAGGACCGAAAGTTAAAAGTTTCCGTTTCTTCGTAACGATGAATACACGGCTCTTGAGGTATAATTTCTGATCATCGCGGCATCTTATTATACGTTCGAATAATTCTGATGTATGAATGTTCAAGTGCGACATGCCCGAGGTTGTAATAAGATACGAACTTAATATGGTTCGAGCTTACTTATCTCAGGGGTAGTTTGGCGTCTGATTTATCGGACTGGATCCCGGAAGTGTCGTTACGGGGAGGAAGTTAAGAGGATGCGAAATCGTGTCCCATAATTAAACCGTCCAACAAACTGGCGACAATTTGTTTTCTGCCCGATGAATACTTGTTTAAATTCAGGTTAGAGAGAATTTTTCGTTTCGATCGAAGATCGGAAAAAATCGGGACTCGAGATTTGTTTTCCCATTGCTATTTAGCGAGAAACGGTATTGAATTTACGGCAATTAAATTTCGACGTACACCGGAAAAGGTGAAGAAAATTTCGATAACCTTTGAATCTGAACTGCGGCGAGTCTCTCAATGTATAATAAAGACCGTCTATCTATATATTAATAAAGATGGGGAAAAAGTTTGAAGCGGTCAACAATTTTGTTTGCCTCGCACACGAAGCGGGCAAAAAGTCTATATAGGTATAAAGGTAGCAGACCGCGGTGCAGGAGGCGTCGAGGCTAGACTCATTTTTCATAAGTTTGAAAAACAGCACCGGTGTCGGGCGTAAATTTGAATTTCTGAAAAGGTTTGAGCGGTTCGAGCGCCGCGCTTTTCCGGAAGCGCAGAGGCGCGGGGAGGAAGAGGAAGTGGAAAAGAGAAAATAAGAGAAGAGACTGCTCGAGGGGCATATGGCGCGGAATTTAGCGTCGTTTTATTGGCTGCTCCGGGACGCCTTTAAGCTATCGCCGCTGAGTCCTTTGCACCGAATTTGCTTCCTGTACCTCCTTCCCGCAGGACGATTACGCGTGCCGAGCATCAAAGTACCTGCACGACTTTAAAGTCTCGGTGGTATCGGAGAAAAATTATATTCCGCCTCGTAGCAAACCGTTGTTTAAAAGATTTTTCATACCCCTGCACATCCGCGATTCTCTCTCAACGAATATCAAATTACACATATACGTTTCTACGTCGGTGCAAATTATACGATTTTCTTCTACAGGTTCGAGAACAACGGAATCTATTTACGAGCATTGAAACAAACGAAAGTTTGAAAGATGTTTTACTTTGGGAGAAAAGCAACATTTGCATTAATTACAATGCGAGAAGAGCAAAAGTTGGCCAAATTTTAACTTCGGATAAACAATATTTTCCGAATAATTTATGCAAACCTTGCAATCTACATTGGTGATTAATGCAAATCACAGATTTTCCACCGTATTACGTCATGCAGGATGTTTCAACGTCGCATAATTGAGGAAGCAATCGATCCTTAGAAATGAAAATTCGACGACCAAAGAATTCCTCTGACGAGTTTGAGAAAGCAAAATTCAAGCCTGTTAATTTCGATACACTCATCGCGATGTCGAAATCCTTGCACGGATCATTCGCTGCTCGAACGTTGTATTTACGCAGCTTTATCGTGAACTTTGAATTCATCAAAGCTTTCTTCCCTGTTTTTCTCCAAGCTCCGGAAGGGCTCGAATCCTCCGAAAAATATGCGCGAATCGAAACGTCCCTTAATCAGATTTCGGAGAAGACGGACTTGGCCTACGCCTAAGCAACGTACAATCCGCGGGCGAGACTTTCGATCGGATCGATTAATGCGGTAATTGAGGAGACTGAGGAGGAAGGACCAGGAGGTAGGCAACCGAAGTGCGGAATCGTGTAGCTTTGCCGTGTATTCGGCGGGCGAACCCCTTCGGCACCGGTCGCCGGGACTTGATTACGATCCGGAAGTGGTGGAAAATTGAAATTCCATGGGCGAAGGGGCTGCTTCGGAAGTTGGGAAATAACGTCGGGAGTCCGGCGGTGCGGAATCGGGTTCGCAGATCGCGTTGCGGGGCGGGTTTCACCGAAAACCAGTCTTCCTCGGGGAAAAACCGCGGGGCGATTTTCGCGAAATGGCAACGCCGCCGATGAAAGGTACAGCAGCGGAGCAGAGGGACGAGGGCCATGGCGTCCCGTTATGGAAACGGGAAAGCTGGATGAAAGGGTTGGCGGAAGGGGGTAAGTGACAAGTTGAGGGATTGCGACTGCAGCGTTCTGCGCTCTTTTGTCGTCGATCTTTCCACCGAAGATCGAGCTTCAAATTTATCCAAACTTCGAATCTCTGATCGATATCCGCGGAATCGAAGGACCGATGGATCGATCATTCGGTCAACGAAGTGACGAATCTAACGGTCGCAAACTGGATCATGGATCGGAGAAACAGTTGAACAATCATCTCGGATATTCTTTGAAGTAACTTGTACAGAAACCGATCAAGTTCGTTTAAATCGTTGGAAATATCGAATTCCAGATCACCGAGTGATTTCTACTTATTTACAATTACTTCCTAGCGTTATCTCGATTTTATTCTTTGGAATAACCCGTATAAATACCGATCAAGATCGTTGAAATCATTGGAAACAACGAATTCCATATTACCAAGTGATTTCCATTTTATTGGATTATCGAATCACTAGTACCCGGAATTGTGATTCCCTTAAGATCATGGGTTGAAAAACGAATCGACACGGCGAGTATCGAAGAGGCGATTTAAACATTAACACAGGGTTTTTTGGACGATACATGGCAATCCGCTTTTTCTCAAATCTCACGCTGATTTTGCGACCCAAACGTCGAAACCTGAAGCCCCTGGACCCTTCGAGGCGCCAGTGAGTCCGAACAGCCCTTATCGTTTATAGTCTCTCACCGACATTAGAAAAGAACAGACGATCGGTCCTTCCTCGTTCATTTGAAATAAAAGTCAAAGAAAAGATTGAATTCACTGCGTTTAAATATCATCCATCATTCCATTCCCATTAAAATTTACTTCCAAACGACTTCCTGGCGTTACATGCGATGTCCTGTAGCTACACCCTATTCCGAGGTCACTGAAAATCGCCTAGAGATGTCGGAAGCCATATGGAATCTACTCCCAAGTCTGTATTAAAAAATTGGTATCATTCTTTCAAGTTCCGAGGGAATTGTCGGAAATGCTCGTGGTCGAAGAGCGGGCCTGGTAAAAAATCCTCCGCGGTTTTATCCCTGCCAATTTTCACCCACGAACCGGGTACTTTTGCATGCATGTTACCATCGTGCACTGCGCCGCTGAATTATTATGCCGTGGCCGACTTCGGTTCTCCGCCGAGAACCGTACGGATTAAAAAATCCACCTCGCGAAAGCTCCCGCGGCTACGTAAATAGAGGACTCACTCCGGTAGGCTAGCCGCCCTGAAACCTCCCCCGGCGGCCAGCTTTTAAAGGAGATGTTATTTCAACGCCACCCGCCGTCGAGCCATTAACCGGTAAACCGGTAACCGTTAAGCCGACGCGGTTTCACAATATTGTACGTGTGTATGCACGCGCGTAACGTACATACGCCATGATTTCATGGTTTCTCGAAAATTCATCCGTCAGGGGCCGAAAACCCGAATCTACGTTACACGGTTTAATTGCTAAAAAGAGAATAAAAAAATTACAAAACCCGAAAAAAACGTGAAGCCGCGCTTGATTTTTATTTCGCACGGTATTGTATTATCGAGGGATTTTAACTGTTTTTAAACTTCCGTTCGTATTTTTTTTTTTTTTTTTTCTCTCTTCAACCACAGTCGAATAATTGTAAATTTACATTCGACTTCTTCGACCCGCGTCATATATTATATCCAGATTTTTTTTTTAAACTCTCGTGAGGGAATTAACGGTGAGAGGGTTTTTATTCGTGTTTATTTTCACCAATCACGTGATTTCACGCGTTATTTCAAACACATCGTTGTGTGAAATATTCTTCTGAAAATTGACTCACGATATTTACGGAAACTGATTGACAGTATACTCCGGGAATTCAACAGCAAAAAAAATGCTCTCTCAATTTTATCTTATCAATTGCGTCAAAATTGGGTCAAAAAACGTGAAATTAATATCTCGCCGAAGACTCCGTCCGAAATTCCATCGATATTTTCCACAGCAGCTGTAAATCACGTCAATTCTTCAATAATTACGTATAAGATCGGACGAAAATTCAGAGCTTTCGAGTAAAATAAAATAAAAAAAAAAATAAATTTACCGGATGCTTCAATCAAATTTCCAATACATTTAATACTCGTGTAGTTCTTAATTTAGTCGGTTAAAAATCAAATTTTTTCTGCAAGACAGTTTAATAAAGATAAATGCATGCGAAATCATGCAATACACAATTCTCTAGGTATTCTGGTACAAGGCTCCGTAATAATCGAATTAACGAATACGTGCGGATTTGAAATTGTCTGGAGAAAAATTTTCGCACGAATAATTTTCACCCTCGTTAGTCTACACAGTGTCGCGAGCTTCGAAAGCATGCAGCATATACTAAAATTTGGACGAACAATCAGTCGATTTAACGGGAGTTACACGCGGGACTGCGCGAAAAGTATTTTGCCCTCTCCCTCCCTCCCTCTCTCTCCCTCTCTCCTCCGTCTCTCTCGCGCGCCCTCGTATATTGATTATATAACCGGCCGAATATACTAACACGGCTAAAAACATTCACCGCCAACCCCCAGCTGATATGCTGATCTTAGAACCGCAACCCCTATAAATGTCGTCTATCCTTGCTCGCTACACCCCATGCTGTCTGTAAAATCCGTTGTCGTATCAGCTATACCGTATACAATCACTGCGGTAAGGGAAAAGATGAAAGAAGGAAGAGAGGGAAGAAGTTTATTGTTTGTTTTTTTTTTTTTTTTATCACATTTCGAAATCGAGCTTTTTTTTTTGTTCATTTTATAAAATTTTACCCGAAACGGGGGGGTGGGGAGGTAAATTTCGTCAAATTTTCCGGCTCTCCGGCTTATCCATTTCGTTTTCTTCGTCTTTAACTTTCTCCTTTCTTGGACCTATATTTCTTGTTTCTTCTCCGCGTTGACGAGGAAGATGGGAGGATAATTTCTCTTCGTATAGGTCAGTGAGGTCGCGAGATAACGGAGCATGGATGGGGTTGGGTAAGGCGGACGGGGAACGAAAAGGAAATGTATCGAGGGTAGAAATGGGGTGACTTTGTCGGACGTCTTTCCCTCGGCATCCAGCGACCATTGTCTGGCGGCCCTGTTACCGCCTTGACAAGG
Source organism: Neodiprion virginianus (assembly GCF_021901495.1). Lineage (NCBI taxonomy): Eukaryota > Metazoa > Arthropoda > Insecta > Hymenoptera > Diprionidae > Neodiprion > Neodiprion virginianus. The sequence goes on from NC_060880.1 coordinate 37,301,569, forward strand.
AAAAGATTAATACCAGAAGGTGATGCCTGGATCTTCGTTCCCGCGACTCGAGCTGCAGGCGTGAATCGAGCCTGAAACATAATTTTTGCCGTCGTCGCGGTTATTTCACTTTCACTACACATCATTCTTCGCGCGTTGTAACACATATTGGACCTTTTCAGATTAGACATCTCTTTTATTTATTAGGTGTTATTTTTTTTTCTTTTTTTTTTTTCTGAAACAGGTGTTAACGTCGATTTCTTCCGAGCTAACAAAAATCTCTCGAACTATATTTTGTGTACAAGATTTTTAATTCAGATGCTGTGTCGTTCCAATGACTCCTGCATTTTTGAGAAAAATAAATAGTGTTAAAAAATTACATTCATCCCAGTTTCTTCGAGAAACTTTCAAAATTATCGTGTTATACGGGAGTTTTTTTTTTTTTTTTTTTTTTCATAAAAAATTTTCAATATATAATAGCACCCTAGGTACATAATATATCAGACTATTTCAAATTCGGAAAAAATGTGTATAATTTTTTTACTCTGTTGTCAGAACATGGTCTGAATATGCCATATATATATATATATATATATATATATATATATATATATATATATATATATATAATTCGGGGGGTGAAACGACCGATATCGATTATCCGGCTGCAGGGCGATTCAATTTTCGAGAACAAACACTTTTATCCGTGAAGGTTCGAAGAACTCTTCCTCCGCCACGAGTGCGTGGGAGAAGAAAAGAGAGTGAGAAAAGGAGGGGGAGAGAGAGAGAGAGAGATGTGGAATAGGAAAACTGACGGATGAATGGATGCCCGGAGGACAGATGGACCGAGGGTGCAAGTTTTCGGCTGAGGTAAAGAAGATATTGCGCTAAGGGGTACGTCACTCAGGATTTTCTATCGCCTCAACCCACCCCAGAAACGAGACAGACGTTACGCGCCCTCTATAATAATCATTTCCCCAAACCTTTACCCGTCCGCCTCTGATGTGTCAATCAACATTTTTAACCACGCACGCGAATCTGAGAGAAAGAGAGATGAATAAAAAAATAAAAAAAATCACATACATTTCCCGACGCGACGAAACGCTTATCTCTTTACACCCCCTTTGAGCGTCATTTTCTTCCGTGGAATTTCACCGTATTTTTAGTCGCCGTTTAGAAGGCTCGCTTTGACGGGACGAAGGGTAAGAAAAATTGAATAAATTACGTAGGGGTGCGATTCTCAATTATTTATTTATTTATTTGTTTGTTTGTTTTTCTCCGCGCCTTCGTCATCCGATCATTTTACACGATCTTTATAATCTCTAGACTTTTCAGTTTACGATTATATCCAATCCGCTGCTGTCCCGAACATTAAGCTCGTTGTTTAATTTCCGCAGTTATTTTGAAATTATTTGATGAATTGAATACAGCAGCGACAAGACGATCGAGCTGTTTGATTCCGGCGTTGATTTTATAATAACGGATGCGAACAAAATCGCCTGATATTTATTTTTTTCAACCTAGCTGCGACTATATATATATGTATACATATATTAGGATGGTCATTATTTAGGGTATTGACAAATTTTTGCCCACTGAAACCTTTTTTGTATTTAACTTAGTAATTTGAGAAAATTTGTAAAATAAATTCACAGACTGTCAATTATACAGCTTAGAACATACACTTGAAGAAAAAATCTGAAAACGAATTAGATGAATTGTATGTATGTAATACCTGTTATAAGAGTAAAACTACTCGAAACTCGATTTACTGATAGAAAATATCACAGTCTTCTAATTTCTACCGAATTTCAGCTGCAGCTGTATTATTCGTTTCTCTATTCATCGATCCTTATTACCTGACGTAATAATTATAATAACAAATGAAAACAGCGAACGAGTCGAACTCAGTTCGCGTACCGATTCAGCAGTTTGTACCCAGTTGAAATATCACTCGCTGCATGTTTCAAAATCGATGAAAATTCCCCTCCAATTTTTCCCAGTTTCGTACAGTCTCGTACAGAGTGCAGGACGGGTTGAACATATGCAGCGCACCTCGATCAAACAGTTTTTTTTCCATAACACATACGAGAAATGATGACAATTCCTCGATATTGAATTCCGTTCGTCCGCAAAGAGCGCGTTAATTTCAGTCTATCATATATTGTTTGAATTACAGACAACTTTTTACTCACTTTGTAGTTTTTCTTCTCTTTATTTTCCCCTATTTTCCTATTATTAATTCGCGAGCACGTATACCAATACCAGGAAATGCATTTTAAACTGAATTTCGGTATATTTCCAGTGAGAACTTCGATAACCGTATGTACACCAAAATCATACGCAAATACTAACCGCGTTTAGCGGGGGAAAAAAATATCGCAACGATACGTTGAATATTTATAAATTGTTGCAGGAAAGAAACAACAAAAAACGAGGGACAACATTCTCGCGAAAATTTAACCGGGTGCAGACATTTTTCTTGTTTCATTTTACTTGTTTTTTTATCGTAATTTTGACGCGATGATTTTGCAAAAAGAGGACAGATTACTGTTTAACACATAAAAGTTTCGTGATTCCAAGAAAAAATTTTCAAGTTTCTAACAAATAATTCGGAACGATATCCGCTGCGTATTGCGGAGAAGTAAAGACAAGAAGAGAAAAGAAAAGAAAAGCAGGGAGCTCGGGGTAGGTAAAGAAAGAAACGAAGAGAAAGAGGGTAAAATCGGGCACGGATATTCCGTGTATGAACGTCGTCGGTCCGTAACGCTGCTGCGTCTCTCCTTGCGCATATAACGCAAGCACCGCGCGGTGGTAAAATGGGATAAAGAGTAGTTTCATCCGTTTACGGTCAGCCCTCCAGACGGGGAAAAGAGCCCGCAGAGAGTTTCGGCGCGGAGTAGTAGTAAAAGGAGGCAGGCACGGGTAAGCCGCAGAGACTTCGCGTGGAGGAGTCAACATCCAGGGAAATGGGGGGGCCCCGCAGGAACAGGTGACCCGTGTCGGGTTCAAAGACGCGCCACTGCGAATCCTAAGCGACGTGCATTCGACCCCGGCAAAGGATCGGAGGAAACCCAACCGCCCCCCCCCCCCCCCACCCCCACCCCTCATGCCCAATCTACCGTAGAAACGTGGCTTTCCTTTGACGTACTACCAGTTATTTTCCATGCTCCAATCCTCGCCGCTGCACCCCTTTTCTGGCTTACCTTTTCCCTGAATGGGAGATGAAGAGGACGGCAAGGGGGAGGGAGGAGGGGGGGGGGCGGGGAAAAGAACAGCGGAAGTGGAAGAAGGAGAAGGAGGAAGTCGTCTTTCCTTTTACCCAGTTACGCTCTCTTCTCTACGATTTTCGATCGTACTTTGATATATATATGTAAGGTATATACATATATATATATGTCTACATTCTACGTTATACACGGTGGGAAAAATATTTCTTTAACCGTTTGTAGAACGAATTACTGATATTCGTTTATTTTATACATTATGTAGATAAATACGAAATAATTTTGTTCCGTATTTGTGGTAATTGATAAAGAAACTTTAATCGACTCTGAGGAAATTTTCGTTACTTTCTATTAGAACGGTTGATTTAATGATTTCATTGCAGTGAAAAAATTGATCGGTCAGAGAACGATATTATTCATTAATTTTATTATGATATAGCTAAACGTTCCGGATTTATTGAATTATTATGTTTTAAAACTGTGAAAATGTCTTTGCTCGAAATGTGAAGAGAAGCTTATAAAACGTCCATGCTTTGGTTCGTACGATCTCTTAAAAAATCGTTAAAGTACCAAATGCGTTGGATTTCACTCTACGATGGCACGTTTTATTCAGAAAACTATATTTTGGGCGTAGATTTATGTAGAATGAAATTATGTTATAAAATCAATAAAACTCCTTAGATCGATGAAGAAAAATTATTTATTTCATTATAGAAGTAATGATATATTTTCGCATGAAATATAACATTCACTGCCAATTGTTTCGCAGAATCGAAGAATCAATCGAATAATGATTCTTCTCTTTTCTAATGCAATTATTCGCGTTTTTGTGCCAGGTCTTAGAGTTTACGAGAAATCCGTCCTCCCGTGAAGGAGTTTTAAAAAAAGACGACTTCAAAGATTGGCTCTGTCGCCGCCATTTTGCAACGAAATGATGATAAAATTTTTTTTTCATACTTCAATACGTGTTAAATGGACCCTCTGAAAAGAAATTCTATTCCATTTTCCATAGTTCGAAAATAAATCGACAAAGTTGGGCCATTTTTTCGGCCGTTAGAGTGGTTGTTACCCTTCAACTTCTCCATCTGAAAGAAACGAGTTACTTTTTTCACGATCTTAATAAGGATTTTTTTTTTCCCAACTGCTCATTTAGCTTTCTTTCCTATTTTCTCTCTACCGATTCTTTTAATTTCCACTTTCTCCTCTTCCTCCTCCACCTTCATCCTCTCTTTCTCTTTTCATAGTCGCGTCTATTACGATGCTGCGAAATAGCGCGAGGGGTGGAAAATCGAGTAAAAAAGGTGGCGACGGGAGACGGCCGGCAGGGGGGGGGTGGGGGGTGGAGGTCCGGCCTTTAATCAGAAATCGCGTAATGAAGCGAAAAAATCAAGTTGCCCTTTATCGGAAGATCGAAGGGCGAGGTACAGAGAAGAGGGGCTGCCGCTGTACAAAAGCTCCGAACGTATTCGAGACGTACGTACATAAATACATACATACATACATGCATCACGTGGCTAAAGCGAGCGTAATTAACCATAAAAATAACGAGATTTTTGCGGTCTCGGATCTGACTCGACTGTTCGAATTCCCGGGCGCGGGACGCAATCGATGGGCGCACGTATATGTATAAACTACCCTCTGAGCAACTCGTTGAGGAGGGTGAATACGCGCCACCATGCGAGTGGTTGTGAATGGCAGAAAATAGCGGGCAGGTAGAGCGATCGAGGGGTGAAAGGGAGGGGCGAAAGTCGCTGGCTCTCCGCTCGACTGCCTCGTCAGATTTGTCTCATTAGAGTCGGCATAGTGTTCTTAGGGCTGGTTTAAGCTCTCGTTATCGAAGCTTTGTTCCCCGTTCTCCTATTTCCCTTATTTTTCCTCCACATTATCCACGATTTTCCTGGCTATTCACTAGCGACACCGAAAATGTAACAATTGCCCATAATTGTACATAGCCTGGGTGTTTTACTCAAAAATCGCCGCTCAACGCCAGCGGATAGGCAACAAAAGTGACATCCTAAATATGCAGGTTGCCGATCTTCTGGCGTTGAGTGCCGATTTTTATGAAAAGCTCCAGGCACGCACCCTAATTTATATTTTTCTATCCCCCTTTCCGTTTTTTCTCTTTCCTTTGACCAATTGTCGGTGCTCGTTTTATCCTTTAATTCTCTCTCCCTCTCTGTCTCTCTCATCTTCAAATTTTATCTTAAAACGTGGTGTGTTTTTTTTTTTTTTTTTTTGCCACAAACTCATCGCCCATTCGACGGATTGATTTTATCCCGTTTGGAATACCTCGCGTTTCTCCCCTTCCCTCGCTCAGCATCGCAACAGGCCAGCAACCGCAGTTCTTTGTAACCTTATCATGTCTGAGTTCTTCGATCTTGAGTCAGCTTGCTGTTCCCTCGGCAAAACCCTCGCAATCAGTCTAATACCGGTACCCCAAAGCAGTTTGAAACGCCCCCTCGGCTTCACTTGACGAGCTACTTATGCAAGCAACCGAAGTAAAGACCTTTATCGGTAATTATTACCAGTCGTGGGGGGAATCCATTTCCTTAATGCACACAGCGGCTACATTTTCCCTTTGCGTTTATTATTATCATTATTATTATTATAACGTTGTAACGAAATTGACGCCGTATAAAGAAATTTCGTATATAGATGTATATACGGAAGTAGAAGAAAAAACTTCGCACCTCTGGCGAACAGTTCGAATGTCAGATGTTTATTTAACAATTGCGCTGAAGATTGTTTGAAGTTTTTCTCTTCATAAAGTGTTTATATTAAATGCATCCAACCGAAAATATAGCGAGTTGTTTCGTGTAAATGTTCCTAAGTTATATCCGACTGCATTTATGCAATTTAGTATACATTTTACCGATTGACATTTGTCACATTATTTACGATCGACTGAATTCTCACTCTTTCTAGTAGACGTCAAATATTGAACTATAAAAACAAATGTCGATCAGTAATGTGTATCGTGAATTGCATGCATGCAGGCGGATTTTGTTGAAATGTATGGTGCATTGCATAATTGTAGGCGGGTTTAATTTATTTATCAGTGAAAGTTGTCAGTATCTAAAAATTCAAGTCGTTGAAACCTTTGTAAATAAAAATTTGAAAGAAATAGCGGTTATTCATTTGATTCCAAATCATTTACCGAAAAATTATCAAAAAAATTGGAGAGTGGATGAAACGTGACGCGTAAACTAGGAAACAATGTACCACAAGAAAGTAAATAAAAAATATGGTCCAAGATTTGTAAAGTCTTTGTCTTCTTCCAGCGAGTTCACCGGAGCCACGGCAGTGTCCGTACCTCGGTAAGTTCACGGTGACGGGAATGAATCGAAACCAGAGAAACACGCGGGAGAATCGGCGAATCCACGAAGTTCACAGGGACAAGGAGAAGGTGCGCCACGCCCAGGAGAAGACGTTCGAGGTGGAGGCGAGGCGGGCGAACAACGATTACCTCGTTCACGAACGGCGAGGCAGGAAAACGCGGTCCAACAGGAGGGTGGGCCGCTCGCCTCGGGCCCCGCGAGGCGCCGAGGGGCCCGAGGACCTCCTCGAGGGCGCCGAGGACTTTACGAGACGGCAGCGCCGGTTTTGGGGCCCACGAAGTGAGGAGGGGGCCGGCGACGGGAAGCCGGACCTTGTTCAGTCCCACGTCGACTACTTCGGGGACTACGACACCGCCTCGCGACCGACGAAGCGCAGCACCCCCTTCGACCTCGCCGACGTAATCAGGCCCCGGCGGGCCTTACGGACTGACGCCGAGCGTGACTCTTCGGACAGGAGGGAGAAACGCGAGGAGGAAGAGTCGGGGTGCGTTTCGGAAGTCACAACCCTCACCGTTGGATGCTCAACCGCTGACAGGATGGAGTTCCAGGGTGATTGCGTTGACGACGATACCGTCACTGGTGAGTTTTCCCGCTCTTTTTCAAATTATTCTTACCAGTGCTCAGTGGGTAAGTGGGCCTGAAGTGAAACCGCGTTAGCGATCCGGTAGCTTCTTTATCGACGGGAGTTGTTTAACACGCAATCCTGTGAAACACGCAAAACCCCATCAGGGTAACCGTCTTTAACACCTCTTTATGAAGTCAACGATTAAGACGAAAGAATAGATGTTGCGGTAATCGCCCCGATAATGAAATTTTCAGTTTTTAGTGGTGCTGTATCCTTCGAAGTCTAGAGAATCGTTTAAAAAATATTTATTCATCGGAAATTTTTGATTCTACGAAAGATTCATTTTTTCAAGAAAACGGAATAGTTATTTCTGTTACAAGTGCGAAAATTAGGCGATTTCCAACGGTTACAAAGTTGGTGATACGAGTCGTTGGACATACGCTATTTCATCCGACACCTGTGAAAGCAAGTTTGAATTGAGAAACAAACGAATGTAATATAATAATATAAAAGAAGTATATGAAGGGCAATCAAGAGGACCAGAGACACAGACCCGGCTTCGTGAAACTTAACCTAAACGCGCTCACTTCAGATTAAACTCAGCTCATTGACGTCACTGACGGTGCGCAGAGTCCGTGCGTAAAATCAAGTGATCGGAAAGTGCGCATGCGCAAGAAATCCCTAGTCCGTAAAATTGCAAATATCAATGAAACGCACGCGCCAACGGCGTTTTGCCTTTTTATTTGTTTCAACAAAATCCTGATCAATTTATCGAAAAGCTCTAGAATCAATTGTTTCATGCGATTACGAACAGTCTCAACTCTCTTCTGGTCGTATTCTTTGAGACCTTGATCTGCCAATAAGTACTCAGAAGGAGGTTTCTAGAAATTCCGTTCGAGACGAAAAGTAGGAAAAATTCTTTGACTCGGTCCAAAATTCGGCCAAAAATTGGGAATTACAAGTCCCATGTGGGCCATGAGAGTCAGGGCGATAAACACGACTACCAACGATGGTGTAAATTGTTGAACAGCTTATTCCTGCCACGGGCGTTGGTTCGACACGGAGGGCACGCAATTCGTAATTGCGACTCCTCTGGCAACCAGGAGGACGGCATGGTCCAACGACAACAACAGACCGCAGCCATTCCGCAACAGCAGAAGACTCTGTTTCATGTACCGTGAAAGTGGCGGTGTGGTCAGTTTGACCGCCAGTCCGGTCGCTTGTCAACGAGGAGTACCGCCGCCGCCTCCGATGTTGGCCTTCAACGCGACGAGCATAGGTGAGCATCGTCCCTGTTTTCGTTAATATTTAACCCAATTAATTCAAACCTCCGATTATCGATGAAATCGATTATTTTTTCTGACAATCCGTTTTTGCATTTGACTCCCATGAATGACGCAACAGAATATCAATTTATGGGATTAAAGTATTAAATTATTATCATTGGCTTGCTTACTAAGTACCTATTTGATGTAATTAATGAAAGGTAAATGAGTATTTTTACCTGAAATTGAAATATATTTTTAATGAAACTATGAATTATGGAACAACTTTACCTGTATTGAGACTACATACTGAATTGTACGAAATTTGGATTTCGAATGCACCATTAAGAAAAAAAAAAAAATACGGATTAATTATTCTTAGCTTAACGGCTATCGCTACTACGTAGATGAACTGTTTTTGACCATCTTAAGACCCTCTTTCCAGAAAGAGTGCGAAAAGAAAGATTGAGAGTTTCGTTTAAGACGAAGCTTGATGTACTAAGTAAAAGTACACACAATATTTGTACATCAATATTACGTGTACTGTATACCATAAATATAATATACGTCAACATTAGACTGAAAAATTAATATTTGCTCGAATCACGGCGTTTTATTATATCATTACAAGTTTCAATTTACAATGCAAAGGGGAGAAATTTTATTTCACTTATAATTCCGGATTCAGGGCGAAATTTCCTAAAGCAACGATTGCTTTTGAGATATGCAAACATCAATTTCGTGTAAGATAAATTAATTTTCATTTGCCCGATTCAGCGTTTATATACATATACACGTACATATAGTATATAAATTATGTATACATGATATGCTTTTGCCCCGCGCGTCTTATGTAAAGGGTGTCGGTGAAGTCTCGAGTCGAGAAGGTCAATAATTTCCCGTCTTCCGTCGCTCCAACCTTAATTCGGGACATTCGTCTTTACTTATTTCCTTTTTACTTTCAGGCCAATGCGTGGAGGACAACGCCGCACCGAAATTGAGAACTTCGGGAATGGCGATTAGCTTGGTGATAACGATTATCGCGATATTCAGGTGATTCTGAGTGTGTGTAAAAAAGGAAAATGGAGGAAATCGAGAAACAATTCGACGGACGAGAGAGATACGCTACTAACGTGTATCGATGTATAATATTTCATGTAAAAAGCTGCACATCCGATACTTCGATAAGTTTAATGAAAAAAATATCCACACACTTACGCAGACACACGGAAAAAAAAAATAAACAGTGACATATGTCTGTACAGATTATTATTATTATTATTATTGTTTTTATTATTGTTATTACTATCATTATTGTCATTGCTACTATTATTATATATTATTATACTTAGGTACGAGAGAAAAATATTGGAGGATTGAGAATTTGACCAATCGGAATGTAGCTGTTAGCCTGCGTCTCGTTGAGCCGATTATTCGGCGTGTCCGTGTGACAATCGAGTGAATTGACGATGCAAATGATTGTTGATGAAAGAGAAAAAAAAAAAAATAGTCGCGAAATTGCGGAAATTTGATGCCAAATCGTCACACGCGGCACTCCGGATTCCGTTTGACGAAACGGGAATAGGTTTTTTACCGATAGGTGTTAGGGATTATAGATAGTATATATAATCGGGGGTTAAATGTAAGAACATAGCTATATGTATATATATACATATATATACATATATACGAGTGCGCGATGGGATGTATAAATAATTATGTAAGGGGCTATGGCTTAGACGATATCATGGTGCGTTTGAGACGGTGTGATGTGAACGAGATGCGAAAATGTTTTAATACCCGTGATTATATAGTGTGAAGATTGAGCGGAAGATGTAGAAAAATTAGAATAAATAACAGTAATAATTAAAACAGCATTATGAATTACGATTGAAAAAAAAAAAAAAAAAAACAATCGATCCGAATCTATAGATATTATTATACATATAACATATTATACGGGAAGCCCAAAAAATTAACGAATCTCTGTATAGAGTACATAGATATATATAATAATCACCCGATAGGCCGGTGATTGAGGAAAAAGAAAATTAAATGAGAATAGAAATAAAGGATCATGAGAGCAAACTAGAATTTAAGAATTCGTATTACGTATAAAAGAGTGAGGATATTAATTTCTTATGTAACGAAATAATTTTAACGGAGGATCAAAAAGAAAAACATGAAAGAAACAGAAAAAAAAAAAAAAAAAAAATCAAGTAAATTCAATAAGGAACATGAGAAGAGGAAAAAATTGGACAAAGAAATTTTTAATATAATATTCATCGATAAAACTATCTACCGCTGTGAAAATTATCCGTAAACAAACGAACCTGAGGCGAAAGAAAGAGACGAACGAGAAAAAAAATTATGCCGAGAGATTTACCGAACGCGAGAAAAGGAAGGGATGAAAAAAAAAAAAAAAAACAAAAAAAAAACACACGCATTATAGGTGATCAAGTGAGAAAGTGATTAAACGCAATACAACCATGTACCTATATTACACACGTACATAGGTGGTAATAAAATTACTTCAAAGAATACTTTTTTTGGATAACGAAAATAGCGGGACTAATGAAAATCTGAAAAAAATTTAAGAAAAAATAATAATAATCATAATAATAATAACAACAACAAGAACAACAACAATAATAATAATAACAATGATAAAAAAGTAACGAAGAAAAATTCAAAACGTAGAAAATGAAGTCTTCGATCGATCTATTTGTATAATGTAAATTGCTATAACTGTGATTATCCGTTGCGCTGAAAATGCCGCAAGAAATTTATTAGTACGTAAGTAATAATAATAATAGTAATAACAATAATAATAATAACAATGGTAATAATAAAAATAACACTTGTTTCTGACGCGCTTCGAAAACAAATTTGAGATTGCAAAAATTAGTGAATTTTAAATTTGGCACGGGCGGGGAAAAAGAATAATTAACACAAATCGTGAAAATTTTTCTTATCGTTATTTCAATAACCGTACGTTGAACTCGTTAAGAAATTCATTACGCAGTCAGACTTCGTGTAATATATTCATACTTGCGGAATTGTAGTTGTTAAGGTATGTATTATAAGTAGATATTTGTATTTTATATCGTTAAAATCTTGAATTGCCTGTTCCCGTAAAATCATTGGAAAGCTCAATTCAACCGGCTCCCAAATTTGTATAAATTTTTAGACAAAGCAAACCTCATGCCAAGTTCAAATTCTAGAATCAATGTAAAGAAAAAATAACACAAAATAAAAAAACAAAAAACAAAAAAAAAAAAAAACAGAAAGAAAATGACCAAAACCAATAGAATCTGTCGTTAACCACGAATTTATTCCTTTCAAAGATCACAAGAATAACAAACTAATCAAAGTTTCGAGAGGGAAATTTTTTGCCACGTGGTTTAACCGCGTAAAAAATTCGACAAAATAACATTGCAATAGACAGACGTTATCCGATATACGCGAGACATTTTTTTACCACTCGATTATCTCATAATTAACACGCAATCTTCACCCAAGCAAGCAATAAGCAATATACATATATATATGTATATACCTATACATACATATACATACATATATATATATGATAATTATATATTATTACGTTGTACATTATAAAGTGAAGTGTGAAATGCATAAGTGATACGGTGTGCAAGTGTGTAGAAAAGACGTTTTAGTTGTGTTCACGGTATATACTAAGAAAATATTATTAATTATTATTGAACAAAAATATGATCAATATTATTGATTATAAGAAAATTATCGAGGCGAGAACGGTGACGTTTATTGTAAGTTATACATAGTCTATATTATCATTATCATTATTATAATAATATTATTATTATTATTATTATCATTACTTTTTATTATTACCGTTGCACAATATGTCGTATACATGCAAATTACCGTTGAATTTTTATCTAGACTTAATACCTACGTATTTACTTAACACGCTCGGAGCGTGCGTTTGTGTGTGCGTGCGCGCGTTCTTTTTTTTTTTTTTTTCTTCCCTCGTTTATACGAACAGTAGAGAGAGAGAGAGATAGGGGGAGAGGAAAAAGTTTTACAAATAAAACAAAATTACCACCAGGTTTCACTTGAGAAATTTAAAAAATGACTATCGATGAAAAACGGTTAATTTGAGTCAACTCGCACTGTTCAGATCTGGAATTTGTTCGATTTCGAATACCGCTCGCGGCATCTTTTAAACCCCGAATCGGAGTGAACGAACCCCCCACCCCCCATTTATAACTAGTACACTTATACGTATATACGTATACATTTAGTATATATATATATATATATATATATATATAATAATATACACGTTGGTGAGCATTCATCGAGCCAATATAATCGAATTCGAAACTGTTAACTTTCTATTAGCATTCCGTTCATTCCGAACAAGAGTGGAATTCCGAAATTTATCCGTAACAACACGTATCTGTCTATCTATATATTGTATGCCTGCAACTATATACAAATATATATATATATATATATATGTATATACGCACGAAATATAACAAAGTTGAAAATCAATGTTCATCGAGGATGTCCGATCGTATTTATGTATATATATTTGTGCGCTAGTGTGTTTAACATACAATACATCGGGCAAACGTTAATCGAAACTGTGGAATAGCGACGGGCTTTTTCCTCGGTACCGCGGCCTCGGTGAAGAAAAAAGTAGAACTTAAAATGGGTGGGGGATGAAAGGGGAAAAATACATTTCAACATCATCAAACCGAGGGATCAAATCCCTGAAGCCCGGCGGTCAATTATCACAGTTTTCAAATTTTTACCGCCGTTTTCTCACCTCCTCTCCCGCGGAGGTTTTTCCACCCCGTTTTTTGATTGCCGTTTCGTTTGCCCTGCCGGGAATTTTTGCACAAATTGGTAATAAAGTTTGATCCTCTCTAAATACCGCGGTTGCCGACCGACTCGCGTGTCTAATTCTCGCGCAAACGTTCAACTCTGCAAAAGGGGTCGACGGAAAATTTAAATTTAGGTACGACGACGCAAAATTATACGTACCTCTCACCTTTTCCATAATTCCTTGCTCTTTTTTTTCATTGTTAATTCTCAGATGAATTTTCAAATTTTTATCCTATTTCAATCTTATTTTCTTTACATCGTGTTCCGTTTTTTTTTTTTTTTCTTACCCTCAGTCACCCTTTGTACAAATATATATGCATTATGTAATCTATACGCGATTGTGTGCATTTGTATGCGAGAAACAATTGGATAGAACTAGAATGAAAGAAATACAGTGATGAAATTTTCTATCCTGCACGTAGCAGCCAAGTTATTCATCGTTTCCAATCAGTCGATTTTATTTTTACACCTCGCATTGTACGTACATTTTTTACGCACAAATTATTTACATACATATATATATACACACAAGTGTGTGCGCGTGTTGGATTTAACACTACATTATAATATATAGGCCTGGCTTATATATTATTACACAGATAGGATTAATATTAAAGACAGGCGATGTGGATTTTAGACTGTATCTAAATATATATTATAAATATATATATATTCGTGTATAAAGAGTATGTAATATAAGCGTAACGTTGGCTTATGTATAAAGTGCGTAAGTTATACCTACACACGTGTAAATGATTAAGTCTCAACTTTAATCTGTATTATTGACACTGTAACATAAGGTGATAAGCTCATTGTGACAGCAATCATGTACGGAGCCTCGTGATCGATTGCTAATTTTTGTAAAATCGTTAACGCCGTGAGATGATCGGGTTGCGTTTCAATTACGCTCTTTCAATCTGCGCACGATAATTATACTTTGACATTCAAGTGGGGAAAAAAGAAATGAATAAACAAGAATTCTCATATTTATCTTGTGTGTCAGACTTGGAGGAAAGGTGAAGAAATCTTCTTTCGTATCAATTTTACGCTTCGTTTCGCTGGACCAAAAGGAATGAATGAAAAAAAAAAGAAAAGAAACGAAAACAACGGATAATCTAATAAAAACGAAGGAGTAACGGAATCGTTAAAACGACACACCGCAAACAACAATCATTTCAGAGGTACAATCATACGCAACGCGATCAATCGATAATTAATTCATCAGTCATTCGACATCTGTAAGGTAGGAGGAAAATTTTCACCAGACTCAATAAAATCATGCTGCAATCCCCGACTGTATTTATTAAAATAATAATAATTATAATGGTAATAATTATAATAATAATTGTAATAATAATAGTAATAATAATAATAATAATCATAGTAGAATCGTAGAGTTCGAAACGCGTGCATTTGCATATGTATCATATATATATATATATATATATATATATATATATATATATATATATATATATATATATATATACACATGGGAATTGATCACGGGGCTGTAAACGATTTACGAATAACGCGTAATATGCTGGTAATTGTAATAATATACATATACGTAAAAAATATATACATATGTATACATTGATAAATTAAATAGCGCTCAAGAGGCATATTAGTAATAAATATGTAGGTGCAAAATTTTTCGTCTTTCAGGAAAGGCGTGCGGGAAAGTAAGGAAGGAAAAAAACAAAACAAAACAAAAAACAATCGATTGATATTCGTGTATTATAAATTATTCAGAGAATCGATACTTATACATATGCCTACATACCTGAGCGAACGATATGCATGCATGCATATCAGGGTGGTACTTATTTAGGGTGTTGACGATTTTTTTTTTTGCCCCAACCCCCAAAATAAACTTTAAATAACTTAAAAACAATTGTATAATTTTTTCAGATTCTTACCCCAACTCTAAGACAGTCCGCATTTGTGATCGAAGTTTTGTTACGAGAATAACGTGGGAAAAACTTTTTTTTTTTCAGTTTATATTTTATTGTAAAATTAACAATGTTCCAA